>NC_067481.1:88307508-88642008 GCF_947179515.1 Apodemus sylvaticus | reverse complement strand
ATGGCAACAAAAGCAATTTTAACTGCTTATTGATTTAAGAATATTTCGTTAAATATAACAGGAGCTCGGTTAAAAATGGGAGTATTTAAGATGTTTCAGAACAACATGTGACCTGTACTTTTATAAATCTCAGGCACCATGCTATTTCATTACATACGTGTGTATTTTCTATAAAATAAAAAGAGATAAAATGCAAGAACTGAAGGGAACTAAGAAGCCAGGAATGGAATTCCATGTGTAGGTATCTCTTTAGGAATTATAGGCATTCCAGTATTTACTGCTGAGGACACAGAAAAAGAAATAAAGAATCAGTATTATAAAACAAATGATGAACTAACCCGGCTGGACAGGGCCAAGCCCCTGGGGTGCTGGCTGTGTGACCCTGCCTAGTGCGGCTACTGCGGCTTGCGCATTCACTTTTAGTTTTGCCGAGCTATTAATGTGACTGGTGCACGCTCGGCTGGTATTCGAGAAGAAAGGCACAGAGCAAGTGCGACTTACACTCTGACCTCCACACTGCTTGGCCTCAGTTCACAGGCCTAGACAAGTGACTGTGGAATTCTGCATGGATACTGGACACAAAGAGTTTGTGTGCCTCAGAGAGAGGTCTTCCTAAATAAACCAAGACGTTAGAGTAAAAGTGAGGTCTAATGAACAGGAAAGGGGAGAGACATATGGGTACAATTGGATTAAAGTGTTGATTTGCCCAGTTACAATCCTAAACATGGAAATAAGAACACAGAAATCAGAATTAGCACCATTGTGTGTGTATGTTTTGCCAGGAAGTTCTCAAATGTCTTTTAATACGGACGTGATTCATTTAGAGTGAATATAATTGAGTGGGACAGTCAAAATGAGTTCTCAGAAGTTTGGAGTAAACTTCAAAAACCAGGGTGAAAGCCTCCTATCAAGCAGACAGAGAATTTCCATTGTCACAGGAATACCTTTTACAAAGGCAAGGACCTTCGTGCTACATCTGAGGAGACTTACAGAAGTTCTCCAAAAAGCAACTTCCATATTGCTGAGCTATCTAGCATCCACAATAACGAAAAGGAACTTTTCACCACAAAAAAAGTTTGTTTTTAACTATGAGTTAGTTGTGTAGTTGTGTGCACTTCAGTCATCAACATGAGACAGGGCAGGTCAGGAATGGGGGTGGATCCTAATGGGTGGGGCAGAGCTGGGATATGAGCCTATCGGGTGGGGTGGTGTTGCCTACCTTGTCGAGAAAACTCATCGGACTCCCGGTGCACCAGGTCTGTGACTCGGTTTCCGTAGTGCATTCTGCTGTCATGGTCATAAGCCTTCAGGGTCTCACTGGAACTGTAGGACTTCTGCGTGGGCACACGGCAGTCCTCACTGTCCAGAGAGGAGCTGGTGTAGCGACACTCCTTGCCACACCGTCCCCTGGTCAAAGAGCGATGTCGCCGATCCTTTACATCCATTATTCCAGATGAAATGGAGCTCCCCGACTTTCAGAAAAGGAGAGGCTGGAGTGCTGGCACCTGTCACTTTACCCACCTAGAAGCATAAAAATAAAAACAGTTAGAAAAGTAAGTAAGTGAGTAGATAAACAAATGACTGTGATTTCAAGCAGTGTGACTGTCAGTTCTGACCCCTGAGGAAATGTAGAGGGGAAACTGCTAGGCCTGCACACCTTCTTTTGGAAAAAAGCTTGATATACACTTAAATCTCTAGTCTGCAAACAGCTCTAGACAATACAGGCAACTTTGCTTACTGTCTAATTTAGCACACTCAGGGGAGGGTAGTAACAAGAAGCTCATCTCCTGATTGCAAGGGCACAGAAAACATGATCATTCTGTCGCTGGCATGGGAGATCTAGTTATGAGGTCAGGTCGATCAAAGCCAAATCGAGTTTGCTTCTGTTCATTGTGAGATTTTATTTGTTTGACGGTTTTCATTTTGGTTTTTGTATGGAACGATTAGCGAGGAAAAAAAATAATTCTCAAAATAGGAAGAAATGTCTGAAGAAGAAAGGAAGATAGGGAAAGAGAAGGATAAAGGAAAGAAAACGTGGAATATAAGTGATCATGTAGAAATATTTATGATTTGCTGTGATTCTAGGTTATTCAACCAACATTAAACTGAAGCCATGGCCCAGAGAATAATAATGTAAGATGCTGATGACATGCAAATTATCTTCTCACTCCATCTCTGTCTTTGTCTCTGACTGTGTGTGTGTGTGTGTGTGTGAATATGAGTGCAATTTCACATGTGCCATATGTGAACAGGTCAGAGAACAGTCTTGACTGTTGCTCCCCTCTTGGTTTATCTGTGTTGTGTACCCCAGGCTGGCCCACAGGCATCTGGGTGTTCTCCTGTCTCTACCTCCTATCACACCAAGCCCTGGGACTATAAATGAGTGCTCCAGGGTCCAGCTTTGCACAGCTTCTTGGGATTCAGGCTCAGGTCCTCTTGCTTGCAAAGCTAGTGCTTTGCCTATTGAGCCATCTGCCCAGTCCACCCCTGATTTCTTCAATCAGCCTTCAGCCAACTCTAATTAGTGTTTTCTCCTTGGGAGAGACACTGTATCTGAAAAGAGCTGGGTACTTCTTCCCAGCGACCATTTAGTCAATAAGAGAACTTACTGAGAGATGTGTATCCACATCACCACCTACTTATCAACCTAAATGTCCACTGGCCCTCTCAGTGACAGGACACCTGCTACAAAGAGGGAAGTAATGAGTAACTGTGAATGTGATAGGGATGTAGAAAGGAAGGAATCTTTCTAACACATGAACTCGCCTTTGCCTTCACCAAATTCTGTGCCAAATATTATTGAGAAAACACCAACCGTATGCTTAGCAAATAATGACAAAAATGCTTAGGCACACCCAAGTTTCAAATGACAGGTTCTCACTGATTCCATTTGCCATGGAAGGATAGCCTGGACCATAGAACCAGGGCCTGGGCAGAACAGACCAACGCACATTTTAATTAAACTGGAAAAGTACAACCCAGAGCAGGGGTAATGATTTTCCTCCAGGCTACTGTTACTCACTGCCTCGTTGATATGTCAGGAACTACTTGGGGACCAGATCTGTAGTTCTCAAGCCCTCTGCTCTTCATTGGCTGTGTAGACACTGAAGTAGGACATCTCTATGTACAAAAAGGCTAAGCCACGTGCATATGAGTATAGACAGCATGGAGCCAGAGGCCCTAAAAATGAAGTCATTCTGCCTTTCTCTTTTCACACAGATATCTTTTTTCTCCAGGGTCCTCCTAAACCAACCAATCATATACTTTATCAACTCTTGCCTGAAAAGTAGAAAATTCTGTTTAACAGTTAGCAAAGATGGAAGGATGCACACCTGTTGCGAAGTTCAAGAACATGAATGCTTTGGCCATAGCTGCTTAGATAATAAACCATATGGTTTCCTGATATCTGGAGTTCCTCAGTCAGCAAGACCATTGAAAGTCACACAGTAAGACCTTAGAACCTTGGTGAAGGACACTAATGTTGGTATGGAATATTGTATTGCTATAATCAATTCAATTATCATTATATTGATACAATTTCGAAGGCCAAACCCCTTGTCCTTAATTTCAGCATGATTTTGGAATTCATGCCTAGTCTATTTGAGTGTATGTCTCTGAAGTGTGGTAGATGCCAATCTCATCATGGTCACTCACTAGCCAGTGACCTTGTCTAAACCGCGTCTGGCCCTTGTAACTCAGCTTATCAGTCAGTCCAAATGAAAAATCACCACATCTACTTCACAGGGATTTCCACAGTATCATAGTAAATTGCCCAGTGTGGTGGTGTCTAGAATGTGATATACAGCTTTATAACAGCACATGCTGATTATTAAAAACTCAACTTTGTTATGCAGTCAAGAGTCTTGCATAAGCCAGTGTGGAAGGAGGGTGGACAAAACCAAGAAGCTATTCTTCTTGTTCAGGCCAGTGCTTAAACTAGACACTGATCAATGAATCCCTCAGACCATGGTATAGAAAAATAAGAGAGGGTCACCAACACTAAAGGGTCACAGGTGGCTTTAAAGATGAAGGTGATTGGTCAATTTTATAATTTGCTTCTGTTTTGCTTCACTGCTAGTTTTTTTTTTCTTTCTCTTGTTAATATCATCAATGAAGCAGAGCTGAAATCTCCTAGATTTATCTTGTCCTCATTGCTTTGTGATTGTGTCAAAAGGTTCTCTCTTACTCTTGCTACGTGTGTGTATATTTGTACACATGTTCATTTTAGTTTGTACAACCTGCCCAAAGAGGGAGGCTAAATGTTTGTCACTTGTTAGCAAAGTATATGGACTTTGGTTTTAGACATCTCTGTATCTGCCTTAGACATGCAGTGTCCTTTTCCGATTTTTACATTCCTTTCTCTCAACTCACTATTATTAAGCTGAGTTTGTCAGTCCTGAATACGTGCTAGAAATTCACATGCAATGAGGCAAAATTAGTGACATTTTAGGGAAGCTGGATGTCTTAAAGAACCAGGCACGGTGCAATGAATGTTTATTTGCTTTTAGCTGCAAATTTAAAAATTGTCAATTTGAAAAACAACAAAGCAAAGAGAGACTATATTAAAATCTGAATCCCTGTCTTCTCTTTTGAGAGTCAGGGGGTCAGGAAAATGCTTCTAGATAGATGAGATATATATGTATGTTTGCCGATTCTCCTCATAAAGTATGAATGAGAATAATAAAGCAAATACATAAAACAAGTACAAGGAGAAACTGAATGGAGTAAAGAAAAATAGAGCCAGGTGCCGACCATGAAACAGAACAATTTCTTTTTGCCATACACTTCAGACGCATGACAAATAAAAGGAAGGAGAAGGATAACCTGGCAGAATTAAGTCAGTACCTTTTCCTCTGTATCAAAGACTATGAAAAGGTCACCTAATAAAAAATAAAGACTTTATATTTCAGCTGTCCTACTGCAGAAACCCATGTGGGATATGTGTGGGATATGTATGGGTAATATTCTCATTTCTACCTTCACCGGAAGTCATGATACTGTGCCAATAAAACATTTCTCTTGAAACAAAATTGTTCCAAAGAAGGCCAATGTTACGGTCTAACTTGGTTTGCTCCCCACCCCCATAGACTCATGTGTGTGAATGCTTGGCCCATAGGGAGTGGCAGTACTAGGAGGTGTGGCCTGGTGGTAGGAAGCGTGTAAGGGTAAGAATTGAGGTTTCTTATATGCTCAGGCTATGGCCAATGTGACAGGTGGTTTCCTCCTTGCTGCCTGAGGGTCTAGATGCAGAGCTCTCTTTTCCTCCAGCACCATGTCTGCCTACATGATGCTGGGCTTCCTACCATGATGATAATCAACGACACCTCTGATACCTGAAGTCAACTCCAATGATATGTTTTCCTTTTTAAGAGTTTCTACGGTCATGGTATCTTTTCACAGCAGTAGAAACCCTAACTAGAAAAGCAACAGTTCTAAGATTTTCATCCTTTTTTAGGATACAATGAAGCTCATTCAAAGAATTCTCAACTGAAGAACTTGGGATGGCGGAGAAGCATCTTAAAAAATGCTCAACTTCATTAGTCATTAGGGAAATGCAAATCAAAAGAACCCTGAGATTTCACCTTACACCAGTCAGAATGGCTAAGATCAAAAACCCAGGAGACAGCAGGTGCTGGCAAAGATGTGGAGAAAGAGGAACACTCCTCCACTGCTGGTGTGGTTGCAAATTGGTACAACCACTCTGGAAAGCAGTCTGGCAGTTCCTCTGAAAACTGGGCATCTCACTTCCAGAAGATCCTGCTATACCACTCCTGGGCATATACCCAGAGGATTCCCCACCATGTAATAAGGATACATGCTCTACTATGTTCATAGCAGCCCTATTTATAATTGCCAGATGCTGGAAAGAACCCAGGTATCCCTCAACAGAAGAGTGGATGCAAAAAATGTGGTATATATACACAACGGAGTACTATTCAGCCATTAGAAACAATGAATTCATGAAATTCTTAGGCAAATGGATGGAGCTAGAGAACATCATACTAAGTGAGGTAACCCTGACTCAAAAGGTGAATCATGGTATGCACTCACTAATAAGTGGATATTAACCTAGAAAACTGGAATACCCAAAACATAATCTACACACCAAATGAGGTACAAGAAGAAAGGAAGAGTGGCCCCCTGTTCTGGAAAGACTCAGTGAAGCAGTATTCTGCAAAACCAGAATGGGGAAGTGGGAAGGGGTGGGTGGGAGGACAGGGGGAGAGAAGGGGGCTTTCGGGACTTTTGGGGAGTGGGGGGTTAGAAAAGGGGAAATCATTTGAAATGTAAATAAAAAATATAACGAATAAAAAAAAAGATCTCTGTTCAAAAAAAAAAAAAAAAAAAAAAAAGAAAATCCGGTCTTCTGTCTCCTCAGTACATCATGCATCCTGACTGACTCAATATAGGAAGAGTTGAAGTAAAAAGTAGAGGGTTCTGACATCCAACAAGAACAGGGAATCTTTCTGCCCCTTGCAGCGTAACTACATACAAAACATGAGGGAGTACCAGGACCATTCTACCACAAACATCCAGAGAAAATCAGTGCAGGTCTATAATCTCAAACCTTGTACCCAAACCAGCTCCTAATAAGAAATCCTGACATTTTGCAACTTAACTTAGGGAATAAGGGAGAGAGGCTCTCTTCCCTTACCAGAGCAGAGTCATAAGAAACCAGATTTATAGATTTATATAAATATACAATGTTTATATAAATCTATATAAATAGATTTATATTAAATATACAATATTTTATATAAATAAAAATTGATACCACTAACATCATAGAACAAAAGACTCTGTTAGTATAAAAACAAAAATCACTTGTTATACAAAGAAGGCATGTGCTAGATGAGAAATAGAAATGCCACTCAACAGAGATCAATACCAAGATGACAGTGACGTTGACATTGTCCAATGTAACTTTTCAAACTGGTTATTATCAGATTGCTTCAATAAGCAATTAAGAACTCATTTAAATTGGAAAAAGTTAAAGTTCCACCAGAGAAATGGAAAATTCTCAGCAAATATAAAATAAAGAAGTTCCCTCCCATTATGAAAACACATATACACATAAATATATCACAAAGGACAAAATATTATTATATCTATCTATCTATCTATCTATCTATCTATCTATTTGTCTGTCTGTCTGTCTGTATATTATCTCTATATCATAATATAATCCATATCTATATCTATATAAAATGCTAATGTAAGGAATATCAAGGACCCTCAGAATAATACATAGCTAATGTGCCCGTCATGAGAGTCCTAAAAAAAAGAAAGAAGTAATGAAAACTTAGAGAAAATGGAAGCCAAATTCCCTCCACATTTAGAGAAATCATTAAGGTGTATGTTCTCAAAGATGAATGAACACCAAGCATGATAGCTCTAAGTGCATCCATATGCAGATGCATCATACATACCACAGTCAAACTTCTGAAAAAATGAATGGTGAAGAAAAGGCTCCAGAAAGCACTGAGGAAAATGGAAAACATTGTAGCCATACGCTAAATCTTGAATGAATCTGGAATACTCTTTGAAATGATGGTGAATGGGAGAGTTACCACAATCTATTTCAGGACTTGAAAAAGAAGTTCATTTCACCTCACTGTACCTAGTGAAGATAATTATTTAAAGGAAGGAGAAGTCAAGATAAACTCATGCATAAAAGTATGGCAGTCCATCACTAGCAGAGCAACATAGAAAGTGTGGCGAATTTGTTCAGTAAAATGTAAAGGACTCCATAAAAAGAAGAACCTGAGATATGAGGAAGGATAAGTGAATACAAGAAGCAAAAATGTGCATGAGTGAAATAGCACCTTCCCTATTATTTTTAAAGGTGGAAGAATAACATATCATCTCTGATATGATTCTAAATGCATATTGAGGTCATAGTTAAGAGATTATTGTAAAATGTGAATAATAAAGGGATGTAAGGACAGCTAAACTTTCCACATATAATTCTGGATAATAAAATATGAATTAAGTAGACTGTGAGCACACACACACACACACACACACACACAAACACACAGTGACTGTACAATCTGTCCAAAGTGATGAATTTAAGATCATTACAGATACATCAAAATGGAATTCTTAAGATTTAAGTTAGCTCACAATAAAGCTGAAAGAAAAAAACAAAAATATGGAGAATGGAAGAATAAACAGATTATAAAAATACCAGACTTAGGCCTTGACAGAAGAATAATTATATTAAATATACATGGTATTAATATATCAGTTAAAAGCTAGAGAATAGATGAGCAAATTTTAAAAAATGACCCAAATCTATGCTGCCAATTTGCCACTGCAACTATGAGATTATGGGCATATTAAAAATAATATAGCATGCAAATATTAAAATAGAACAAGAATGACTATATTAATATTACATAAAATGGCATTAATAGACAAAGGGGATTTCCAGTGGCAGAGAAGGGCATTTTATGAGCAGACAAGGCATGGCAATTCTAAGTAAATGTGTGTTTAAAAGACAAAGCAAAACACACATAAATGAAAAAAGAAAAAAGAAAGGAAAAGACAGAACTGGAAGAGAAGACTAGCAAAATCACAATTATTATTGGAGGGTGTAGTCCGAGCGTCCTGGAAATGGGTACAACAGAAGACCGTGAAGCACCAGAATCTATCAAAAAACAGATTATGAATTCTTCAGGAGAGACTGTGCAACATCAAGACAGCATCTATCCTGGACCATGACCAAAGTCTGAACAATGGAAAGGTAACTTACACCTTCTACATTATGTGCTCTGAAACTAATGCAAAGTAGTTAAACGGATGAAAAGCAGAAGGTAAGAACATCACGTGACAAACACACAGTTTTCTAAATAACCCAGGGATGAAATTTCAAGATAAGTGAGTACCAACAGTAAAGTTAATGAAAATAAAACCTTAACACACCCAAATCTGCAACAACTTACAGAAGGGATGAGAGGGAAATTACAGAACTACAATAACAAATTCAAAAATGGGGACAGCCTCTAGCTGGGAATCTTAGCTTGTTTGCCCAGAACTAGGAAAAATAAAAAGACAAAGATATTTTCAAAGGAAGAAAGGGAAATACCAAAGAGCGCCCCCCACATCAAATCAATAGATTTCAAAATCATAGAAGCACAAGAGAAAGAGAACATAAGCTCACTTAAAAAATGACCGACCAAATGGAAGAACCATTAGCTAGAGTGGCAACATTCAGAATATACAAGTTACCAACAGGTGCGGCTATAGGCCCTCCATACAGGAACAAAAAAATGAGAGGGTTTCATATATCACAATTAAATATGCACTCGATAGAATAAGATAAAAAGGATTTTTTCCAGAACACTCAAAGTGTACTCTTTCACCTATTATTAAATAGGCCACTTGATCAATCTTACCGTTAAATACTTGCTTTTAATTATGTAATTGGCACTGAAATTAAGCAGGTGTTGGTGTTTTCAAAAGGTTCTACTGAAGGAAGGAAGGAAGGAAGGAAGGAAGGAAGGAAGGAAGGAAGGAAGGAAGGAAGGAAGGAAGGAAGGAAAGGAGGGAAGGAAGGAAGGAAGGAAAGGAGGGAAGGAAGGAAGGAAGGAAAGGAGGGAAGGAAGGAAGGAAGGAAAGGAGGGAAGGAAGGAAGGAAGGAAGGAAGGAAGGAAGGAAGGAAGGAAGGAAGGAAGGAAGGAAAGGAGGAAAGGAGGGAGAGAGAGGAGGGAGGGTGGAAGAATGGATGGAAAGAAGGAAGGGAATAAGGGATGGAAGGAGAGAAGGAAGTGATGGAGAGAAGGAAGGGAGAATGAGGTTAAAGAAAAAAGTAATAATCTTTATATTAGCTAAAAGAATTCAGTAATTTATATAACTATTGCACACTGTGATAAACAGGAGTATTCTGGCTATGGGAACTGGAGCTGTAGCTAAAAATCAGAGAATATAATCTACCACAGTAACAGGCTAGGGAGTTGTAATTGTGTGACGGAAACAATCAATGCAGAAAAGCATCTGACAGAAGTCCCCATCCATTTATTTATAAGACACATACCCTCAAGAGCAAAAATCGGCGGGGGGGGGGGAACCTCTTCAATTGGAGCAAGAAGAACCATCCACAGACCTGCAGCTGACATGATACTCAGTGGTGGCAGAGTCCTTTGTTTCTAAGGATAAAGACAAGGCATGGGAAACTGCTCTTCCCAGTCCCATTGAATGCCATGCTATACCTTAGAGGCCACAGATCAGAAAACAAAAGTCATGACACTAACCATATTAGTAAGGGCATGATATTTATGCAAAACTTTTTGTAATGTATATTAAAATTCTAGACCATGTGTAAGTGTGCCAATGTCACAGGAATCAAACTAAACATGAAGAAAACACTTGCACTTCAAAACTCTAGCATGAGCACAAGCATACTGGAAATCAAAGCACAATTCTATTTACAATCACCTAAAGTGCAAAAGAGAGAACTAAATCTAATAAGATAGACATAGAAATTACATTTTGAAACTATATAAAGCAGGGTTATAGAAATTAAATGATTAAATAATTTGTATCAGATTAAGCAATATGTATCAGGTCATGGCTTGGAAGACAACAAAATAAAATTACAGTTCTCAAGTTAATATACAAAATAAATGAAGTTCAGATGAATTTGCAGAATAAATAGGTATTTAGACACAGAGAATATTGTAGTAAATTTATGCTGATGGGTAGAAACTAGGTTTTTGTTGTTATTTTCTTTAGATTTTTGTTTTTTGTTTTGTTTTGTAGAAGGATGTGAGCGGTCCCAGTCTACTCAATTTAAACTTTTGGGATCGAGAGCAATCAGTACTAAGGACTTGGCAGAGGACAGAGACATACATGGACATACTAGAATCATGAATCCAGATTCATACCCCTAAAAATATGTTATCAAGTTTCTAAGAAAGACGCCAAAGTCATTCAATAAAGAAAGTTCTGGTGGTAACAGAGTAGGTGGGAAGATACCCACTAGAAAAACTCGCTTCTCCTTTCCCTCAACTTTATTGAAAGAACAACAGCGTACATGTTAACAATGTAGAAATAAAATATAGATGCTTCAGAAAAACTGAGAAACCATGACACTAATTTAAAGAAAAGAATGAAACATGGCTTGAGGCTGTATATCAAATATAGAGTTATAAAAAGAAAAGTTAATGTAGTTTAATCTCTTCCCAATTAACTTTTTTATTTGTAAGGGACATGTTAAGGGGACATAAAGAAAATCCGTAAGGGGCTGGAGAGACGGTGCAACATCTAAGAGCTCATCCATCTCTTTGAGAAGACCTGAGTTCAGTAACCAAGATGCAAGTCAGGAAGCTCTCAACTGTCTGTTACTCCTGCTCCAGGACAATTTGAGATCTTTTTCTGGCTTCTACAGGCATTTGTACACTATACACACAGACACACACTTGCAAGCACACAGACACACATGTATACAATATACACACATGTATGCACACACAGATGCACACACACATACACACAAACACACATGCATATGCACACATATGCACACATATGCTTGTGCACACACACACACACACACACACACACACACACACACACACACATGCAGAATGGAGAAAAGGCTCAGTGGTTAAAAAAGAGTGTTTCCTGCTCTTCTAGAGGATCTCAGTCTGGTTCCCAGCATCCATGCCAGCTCACAAACAGTTGTAAACGCCAGCTCCAGGGAATCTGACACTTTTTAGCCTTCTTGGGCACTTGCAGGCAAGTACATGTATCTACTCACAGATAAACACATAAGTAAAAACAGAAAAAAAGTCTATAAAATAAACGTCTTTTAAAAAGACAATTTAGAGAGTGAGAGAGCACATTTGAAAATCAAATATTTGATAAAAGACAGATATTAAGAATACACACATTCACATACACACACACATACAAATTTAGGCCATTTAATTAGACAGTCTACCAAAGAACTTGGGTAGGATACACAATTATAAATATATAGATGGAAACATACTCTTACCAGCCATGAGAGAAAAGCAAATTAATACCAAAATGAGATATTGCTACAGACCTATCACAATCACTAAAGGAAAAGATTACAATAAATGTTGGCGGGTAGAAAAATCTGTTCTCCCATATATGTCTGGCCCAGATGTTACATTATACACCCACTCTTATCTAACTTAGCAACAGTTTAACACTAACAAACACACTAAACAAGTAACTACCATGCAACCCTGCAGTTTCTCTCCTGGGCATTTATTTAAGAGAAAGGAAAATATATGTTCTCCCAGAAACCTGAATAAGAGTGTTTGTAGAAAAATGTTCATTTATAATAGTCTCTAGCCAGACACAACCCAGATGTTCCTCCATGGGTGACTGAGTCAATACATTATGGTGAATTCTAAGCCTGCAAATCCTGCTCAGCAAAGAGAAGGGGTATGCTGTGCATATATGCAACAGGCAAGGAAAGAGTGCCAACTGTATGACTTCATTTATAAACACACGTGAAATGACAGGAAGCAATTGCAGGTAAGTGGCCTCCAGGATGGGGTAGGGTGTCAGAGCATGAGAGATATATAACATAAAACTATGGGAGGACTTGAGGAGGGAGATAAAAGTGTATCTTGACTATAAAACATCACTATCCTTGTTATGATTTTGATACTATAGTTTCCAAGTTGCTCTTGGTTGGAACCTAGCATAGGTTCCATTATCTTGGGTTGCTTCTGACCAAACATGACTCTATACAGCTACAAAAAACCAAAGCAAACTAAACAAAGAAACAAAAACTCCCAAAACAGAAAACAAAACAAAATAAACAATTCCCTCAAAGTTTACTAAGAGAAAATATCATTCCTTGGCACACCTGAGCTAAAAAATTTGTCATAAAATTAAACCCTAATTAATTTTTTTATTCAATATATCTTTTATTTACATTTCAAATGATTTCCCCTTTTCAGGCCCCCCCCCACTCCCCAAAAGTTACATAAGTCCCCTTCCTTCCCCCTGTCCTCCCACCTACCCCTTCCCACTTCCCTGTTCTGGTTTTGCCCTATACTGCTTCACTGAGTCTTTCCAGAACCAGGGGCCACTCCTCCTTTCTTCTTGTACCTCATTTGATGTGTGGATTGTGTTTTGGGTATTCCAATTTTCTAGGCTAATATCCACTTATTAGTGAGTGCATACCATGATTGATCTTTTGAGACTGGGTTACCTCACTTAATATGATGTTCTCCAACTCCATCCATTTGTCTAAGAATTTCATGAATTCATTGTTTCTAATGGATGAATAGTACTCCATTGTGTATATATACCACATTTTTCACATCTATTCTTCTGTTGAGGGGTACCTGGGTTCAAACCAGCTTCTGGCTGCTATGAACATAGTGGAGCATGTATCCTTATTACATGCTGGGGAATTCTCTGGGTATATGCCCAGGAGTGGTAGAGCAGAATCCTCCAGAAGTGACATGCCCAGTTTTCTGAGGAACCGCCAGACTGTTTTCCAGAGTGGTTGTACCAGTTTGCAACCCCACCAGCAATGGAGGAGTGTTCCTCTTTCTCCACATCCTCACCAATACCTGCTGTCTCCTGAATTTTTAATCTTAGCCATTCTGACTGGTGTAAGGTGAAATCTCAGGGTTAAAGAAAAATCACTCACATTGCTAACTGATATATACCTTTTGCTTCCCAAACTTATTATTATGATCATTGCATAATGCCTTTTTATTTTATTGCTTGATCAATTGATGTGTTTGAACTAGTTGGTTGATCTGTAGACTTTGTATTTGTTACTTAGGCATGCAGGACAAAACAAAATGGTTATGACCACCAAGAGGATGCACAAAGAGTGTAAGAAACAGCATCTGTCAACATACTTGTAATAATTCTAAAATGAAAGGATTTAATTTTACTCCCCTTTGGTTGCATAGGCAGCCTTTCATAAGGCATATTCACTGTCTACTATGGGAAAGCATTCTTAGGCCAGTGTCCTTGAAAGCTGAGGTCACCAATTCATGTGGCGAGACGCGAGTTTCCAGCCTGCTTCTAAAAAGTAATTAAAATTGCCTTGAAGCATTCAGAAAGATGGGAACCAAAATTATAAATCTTCTCCCCAAGCTTCAACCTCTCCCGCCACTGACAAACGGCCGTCACTGGTTGCTCCTGCCTCTGCCAGCTCATTACTGCTATGCTGGGGCTTGATTCTGTTACATTTCACATTTCCTCCCTTGAACGGTACTCACACTGCTTTTTTTCATCAGAGGCCTAAGTGGGTTCCATCACTTTAGCAGAACAGACTACAGAGATCTTGCCTGCGAGCCTTTGTCTAATTAACTAATCCTGTGAGTTGTAACACTGTTCACTGTTAACTTTGTGGAATATCCTACTACTTAAGGGGCTTGACTGGTTAATCACTGACAGCCAGTTCCATGTATGGGCATATGTTTGTTGGTACATAAATGAGTATGTTTGTGGATGAGCATGACTATATGCAAGGCTCTGCATGGATCATTGAAAGTGTTCTTTATGTTGAAATGACATCATAATAGTGATTGTTTCTATGTTCCTCAATCTCATTTCACTTCTTGTGCTAAGACTGGCCATTCTTCCTGCATGCTTGATTGGTTTCTATTTTGTAACTGACATTAGACTTTTGGGAAATACTATATGGAGAGAGAACCACCGCCACATTTCAACTACATTAGAAGTCTATTAATTTTGGTTTTTTGGAGGGAGGGGGCTCTTTCTTCTCCATTTCAAACATAAAGAACATTGGCAAAATTTAACTAGTAGGCATTTGCAGTTAGGAAAGACAAAGCAAACTTCTTGTTTCTTAATTTGAGTTCACGTTATATCTATCTTAGAATTCAAATCAGAAGTTTTATTAGATGAGCATATTTCTAATTAATATTTTATTTTATTATACACACACATGTATATACCATATATATTGATAGTTCAATCAGGGACCTCCTCTAAGTAAAATGACTTCCTTCCAATCACATGTGAATTGCATGCCATCTTGTTTCAAGGAGTATGGAAGATATGTTTGCTTTAATAGCAAAAGGATAGTGTCTTCTTTCTCTATCCTTTAGATCCCCACAAATAACCTAAAAATTTCATTCTCAGAGTCCTTTCTCCTGTCTTTGAACTCCTCCATGTAAGTGGCTTTTTAAAGGATCATTAAAGCACCAATTGAAA
Source organism: Apodemus sylvaticus (assembly GCF_947179515.1). Classification (NCBI taxonomy): domain Eukaryota; kingdom Metazoa; phylum Chordata; class Mammalia; order Rodentia; family Muridae; genus Apodemus; species Apodemus sylvaticus. The sequence continues at coordinate 88,626,819 of NC_067481.1, read as the reverse complement.
GGTAATATAGAATCAAGACATAAGAGAGAAGCGACCTGACGTAGATTATGAACTTAGAGTTCTACTCTGCCTCCTTCCATCCCCCAGCAGGGGAATGATGGATCAAGCACGGAAACCAGCTCCCTGCTATCTCTAGTGCCTTCTCGTAGTTTCATGTAAGATCAATTCTGAACAAAGATACACTCCAAAATATTTAGAGACAGAATATCCTGTGACCTCTGAGTGGACCTAAGAAAATCTGCTTTAAAATCTACAAAAGTGGAAGATAGTGGCCCGGTAATTTAATGCACTAGTAAATAAAAGGTCAAAGGCAATTTGCTTCCTGTTCCCCTGTGCCATTATATTGATATGTCTGGGGATAAAAAGCCAACTCTGGTTAATGTCCAGAGCAAGAAAGGATAAGCAAATTCACAATTGTGTTTTGCTCTCCAGCAACAGAGCACCATGGACTGCTATTTAGAATCTGTTAGGGTCCAGGGCGGCATGTGCACAGAAAATGGTGAGCAAACTGTTAGGATCTGCTTGCTGTCCATGGGTTTTACGAACTGTTGATAGCAAAGATGCCTCTCCATGCTTGGAGCCCTAACCAAAAACATCCACAGAGAGACACCATGTATTCCCACACATCCAGATACCTGTCACAAGAATAGAGATATGCATATTTGTTTATATTCTTATTTGAATAGTAAAAGATAAAGTTCTACATCTGACTAGTATTCTGCAGGCTTCTAGACTTGTTTTCCTTCTGTCAAGTTCCAACTGTTTAATGTTAATTGAGTCAAGGTAGTTACACCTATGCAAAAATGTATAATATGAAATGTGGAAGTTTACTAAAACCTTGGTCTCCTTGGCTTCTCTCTCTCTCTCTCTCTCTCTCTCTCTCTCTCTCTCTCTCTCTCACACACACACACACACACACACACACCCCTGTCTGCTCCCTTCCCATTTTCCCCACATTCCTCCTGAGAAGAGGAGCTGAGCAGATGGCTGTACCTTAGGCACTGGCTAAGTTACCGTGACTGGAAAAAGACAGGCCCTCCCTACTCCTCACCGCCGTGCTGCCACGCAGAGCTCGCTCAGTGAGGCAGTAGAGCAAGCCATGAGCCTGCAGCCTCAAAAGCTAATGAAGGGAGGAACTGAACACCCTCTGCCGGTCTTGTCAAGCGTGCTCCTCTCTGTATACAAGACTGAGAGCAACACTAGATAATGAGCGAGCACAGGGCTTTGGAGCAGAGTTTCTTGCAAAATGTCAAAGTCACTGTCAAGTTAACCTTCCATATCATGAATACCTGCAAAGTCCCAGGCTCTGACTCAGGTTCTTTCCATAAGTTATCAATTAGGTACAAGTTGCTCGTTTATACCACATACCTATAGAGTGTGCTAAGATCAGTTATCTTATTCTAATGCCGATATTGTCCAGGACTGGACAGTCTTAAACGACTTTCTCAGATTTCTTTCTAGTCAGTGAAATGTGCATGTCTATATATTTCTTCCATCAGTTTATTGAAGTTGCCTCTTGAATATGATTAACTATAGCCCAGTCCCAACGTACTCAGTACAGAAACGATCCCTTCAGTTGGCGTGTGTAAGCTAGCCCCTCTCAGGTATGAGGAGTCATGGAAAGAACGAGAGTTGTATCCTGAGACAGAGACAAAGAATATTGGAGAGAGATGGTCTCAGTTTCCACCTTTGAAAAAAATGGCAGTACTACGTTTAAATCGAGGTAACTGTGAAAATGCCAAATTGCCTCTAAGAATATCCAAATAGTAGGTGTGCAAACACCAGCAGATGCCACCTCCACCACCAGACTGTCCTCATCATCACTGTCAGTCATCAACAATATTACCTGGCAATGAGAAAAACAGCTGTCCCTTAGTGATTCTTTAGGCACAAGAACATGCTAGGTTGTTCGTGTTCCCCAGCTTTGAGGGTTGCTGTTCTGGTGCTCTCTTAGTTTGGCAATACAGAGGTTAGTAACTGCAGCTGCATTTAACTCTTGCTGAGTGGAACAATTCCTCTGTTGCTGAAAATTTTGAATTTGACATGTTCTGCGAGCATCTCATACTTGTGGTCAAATCGGACACTCATATCTAGTTCATCATAGAGAGGCACCCCAAATGTCAAGGCAAAACTATACAAAGAACAGAAGACGATTATCATTAACTTACTACCTGCTCAGAAGAGTAGGTTGGTCAGTGGGAGACTTTTCTTTAGTAAACACAAACAATGGAATTTTAGAGAGAGGCTAGGCAAAAGGAGGAGGGTTTAAGCTACTGTTTGTAAGAAAGAAGTGGAGAAGTCTTAAGGGACTAGGTAAGTATGCAAACAGGAATTCTGCAGTCTCCTGGGGAAGGAGGTCAAAGAGGTACAGCCAGACACAGAGGAAGGGGATGAGGAGAATACTGACAGTCCTTAGAGACTTTCAGTGCTGAAGGCAACTTACTGAATGATGGAAATCCTTTGGGCTCCATCTCTTAGCAAGAGAGCGTGGAGTGGGGGCACAATTCATTTTATCATTTTCCTCTGTGTGAAGGCATAGTCAATACTTTGTATTATTTTACTATTATAAGAAAGCAAATAGCATGCATTAAATCCTTGCTTCAATGATTACATGGTGCAGAAGCTGACAAGCAAAACGTAAAAATAGTTCAAAATAAGCAAATCATTTGCTCTGTGCATAAGATGTTCTACGAGAGGGGGGACCTTGTCTCTTGTTAGTAATCTATCCCTGCAGCTGCTAGCTCACCTAAAAAAGCTTTGTGGAGATAACTACATGTTTACAAGAAAGACAGAAAAAATACTGGGAAATGTTTAAAAGGGTTTGGGTTTATAGCTGCCACTTTCTTGGTGTCTAACTGCCCTGAATTGTCTCTGGTCTATTGTTAATTTGCAGGATTTACACAAGAATTTTCATGCTAATTTTCTGATATAGTACCTTCCTACTTTGACAAACAAAAGACTATAAGGATTCCCTTTTAAGATAGCCCCTGCTTCCTTAATTAAGACAAGAGCGAACCAGATACTTGGATTTTTTTTTCTAGTAATAAAAAATAGGTGGCTCCTATTTTTTTTTGAGTACTACTGCAATGCAAAGTTAGAATCAATCTAACTTTAAAACAGTATGTGTCAAAAGTCTAGAACAATAAGGAAACAATAAGACATTTCTGCTACCATTCAGAGAGCCTGTCTTTAGAATATCATGGAATTTATTGCAACTAATCAACTGTACAATCAGCCTCCAAACAGCTCAGACAATACTTGAATGGATGAATGTGTGACTCAGTTCCAATAAAACTTTATTTATAAAACATTTTGCCTTTATATTTATATAGCAATAAAGCTCTCAGTCTTGATCTTTTTTTTTTTTTTTTTTTTTTTAACAAATCTGGGACAGTCAGAGCAGAAGCTTATAGCTGGTGCAAAGAATTCGAGACTCCCAAACCTTTAACTTTAAACAGGGTATCTAAATAATCCATTCTGAGGCTCAGGGAACACAATGAAATGAAAGGGACAAAGGATGGGAAGGCATATTGTGAAGTGCTATCTGGTAGATATGACAATCATACATCAACTATGTCCATGTTCATACGACCCTCCTTCATCATAAGGATCACAGTACTAGGATGGGGACAAGTTGGGAAGAAAACAGTTATCATCTTGAGTGCAACAGAGACATGATAAGGTAATAGTGCCTTATTAAGAACAGAATACATTGTATACAAATACATATTATAAAACAAATTAAGGAAAACAAACTAGTAGAAAATCAGGTGGCTGGATGGATTTTCTGTTAGGCTACAGCATGTCAACACTTGCTGGTACAGAGATAAAGCACAATGAAAATCAGAAAGTTCAAAATTGGAGTCGATGTGCGTTGTATGTTAAGAATGTATCACCAACTCCATACAGAAGTTGAGGATGTCTAGGGCAGAAACTGTGTTACAGTGCTGACTTAAACCAGGTGTCAGCATGAATTCAGTAGGCAGAGAACATGACTAGAATCAGTTTGTATTTGGGAAGGGTACTGACTTAAAACTGATACATGTTCATCAGTTGCAGTCTAACTCATGTGTCTCTTAATAAGATATATTTGTCTTTAGCGACTCTGGTAACAATAGTTTAAAACTTGACCTTTCTCTATAATATGCATCTCATTCTTGCCTGACTGCGCCTGATAATTATTATTGTGACAATTATTTTCTGGCTTTGAGGCTTGCCAGTGTATATGAGAAGCAGCAATGATGGAATCAAATTACTTAATCTATTTTTATGATTCATGCTCCTGTTTCAATGTCTCTATATTTTACTTGGTATTAGTGAGAAAGATGGTGCTGTTTATTCTAAATGAACAAGCATGTTGACAGTTCAAGTTTAAGATCTGGAAGAAAGCACATACTGACAAAGAGACTCATTCTCACTCTTTTCAAAATAGGTCCTTATCGAAAAATCAGTAGAAAGAATTTTTGTGGTGGCTTAAGAGTCCATCTCTCCAAAACCAGTTGAAAAGAACTCTTTGCAACCCAGATTAACTCCAGTGGCTCTACTTGCAATTCAATAGGTGATGTGAAAGAGGATATAAGAACATGTGTACCCAATAGAAAATTTTGTGCAAATTTAAAAATAACTCGATCACATCAATCTCAAAATTACATACTTGCATCCTTGCATTTCCTAATGAGTCCTCAAGGTACAGCATTATATTTTCTCAGCCATTAGCACTGCCATTCACCAGAAACATAATACGGTAATCACTCAGAGGTTCAAGGAAATGAAAGTCTCTCACATTTGCCTACTGCCCTCTGTAGTCTAATATAGTATCGAATGTTACAACAGTGTAAACTCCTTCATACATGCCGATAAAAGCCTCTGTGGGAGACAGCTGTGATGAACTGCCTGAAATATTGAGGTAGCTTCTGATTTTTGAGAGGGGAATGTTCCCTCCCAAAGCAATTACCCGCATCCCTCACGCTATGAAATGGTTGTGTTCTGGTACAACTGGTTGAAAAGTGAATCCGGCTTCATCCCTGCTTTTGATTATAAAACTGGAGGGCCACTCATATGAGGGAACAAAAAAAAAAGGGCTCAAAGAAGTCATCAAAACCCCATTTTCAAAAGACACACACTCTTGAAATCCTGGAGATGGAAAAGGAAACTGTTTGATAAATGAAGATTGGTCCTCAAAAGAGATAGGTAGGAACCCTGAGTAGGCTTGATTGTCAGGGACAATAGCTAAAGACCCAAGGGACAAATGGAAGTATAAACAAAAGAAGGACACAGATCAGAATCAAATGTCATTCAGATTCTATCAAATGCTTTCCAGATCCAGCAGCAAGATAAGGTGAAATTCTCTGTGGTGACACATTCAACTTCATAAGCCTGCATGAAACCAGCAGGATTTTTAAAAGGACCAGGTCAGGTTGGTTTGGCCAGCAGGACCAGTTGACGACACAAAGCAGAGGTGACTCTATATTACACCATTCTTACCTAGAAGGCAATCTGGCTACCTGTCAATGTGCATGCTTTATGATTGATGTGGGCTTTCTCTCAAAGATTATCATCAATCTAAATTCTGTATCAGGACATCTGAAATCTTTTGTTTGATTGCATTGAAATAATTCTAATGCTGAACCCCATGAAGAATGTGGTACCTGCTTTGTGCTCTAACCAAGACAATCATCATTTTATTTAGATGCTCTTATCTCCATTTTAGAAAATTAAGTTGATTTAAAGACTGAATCAAAGTGGAAGATTCAAGATCAATTCCTAATACAGCTCACAAACTCACAAGCTCACAACTTCCTATAAATCCAACTCCAGGGCATGTAATATGCTTTTCTGGTCTCTAAGGGAATCTGTATGTCCACATATACACCCCCCCACATATACACCCACAATAAACACAACCCCCACACAATAAATAATAAATAAATAAAATTATGAAAAACTTTAAAGTTATACTGACATGGTGACATGATAGAGTTTATATATGAGTCTCAGCTTAAAATCTAGACTTCACCAAAACATGGTGAAGTCACTTGTCTTTCTTTTTTTATATATTTGGCATCTATTATTTACCTTAAATTATTGGAAATTAAGATAAAGGACTCTGTATATGGCTAGCTTTCCTTACTATCAAGTTTTAGAGAGTTAAAGTTCATCTCTTCTAAATTAAATGTTTTTACTAGAATTAAATGAATTGAACGAATGACTATCCAGCTGATAGCTGAGTTTAAATTCCATGGCTTCCCTTTCTTAGCCATCTTCTTTTTATTTTAACCAAGTGTTGTTATGTGATTTTTAGAAAAATTAAATTCAAATTAAAATTCATTCCAAGAGAATTTGGCATCTCTCCTTGAGATGATTAGTGACAATTTGCAATCTTACAATCATTATGAATGATTGTTGTAATAAAGAGATGTTGAAAGGAGAGGCTCAATTGGTTGAAGTAGGAAATGACTCAGACGTCCCATTAATGGGACTTGACTCCATTTATTCCCTGTTCTTCTTGACTTAACAACCACTGGTTTCTCCCAAAGGTGCAGAGACTATGCTGAACCTGGAGAGAAAAAAATGATCAAAGCAGGACTTTGACCAAAAGATTTCACTCACCCTTGAGAGATCAAAACCAAACATGTATGGTATAACTACACTGCCATGCCTATAAAGGGTTAAAAGGATTCTGTATATATCACCTTCTAAGACCCATTTCAAATACCTGTCAGAGAGGCCTGAGTATATTGTAAACTTAGATTCAATGATGTATTCCCATGCTCTTAAAACAAACTTCCCATAATAACTTCAACTGGCAGATTAGTTACTTACTTTGCATTCAGAAAGCTCAACACAAGAAGCCACTATCTGAACTTGAAGGTTACCTGATGATATTAACAATCCCATATCCTTAATATCCTAGAGCCTAACTAGGATAAGTTCTTTTTTTTTATGTTTTTTTTTTTGGATTTGTTTTTTTCGAGACAGGGTTTCTTTGTGTATCCCTGGCTGTACTGGAACTCACTCTGTAGACCAGGCTGGCCTCAAACTCAGAAATCCACCTGCCTCTGCCTCCCAGAGTGCTGGTATTACAGGCGTGCGCCATCACCGCCCAGCAGGATAAATTCTTTCAAATAGTCATCTTGCCTACCTGCCTTTTCAGGAATCATGTGGTATGTTTGGAACTCAATTAACTGTTTGGATTTTGTGCTAGACTCATGTCAGAGTGAATCTGATAAAACATTAAAAAGGTGAAAAGCTGTCTCTCTTCCTAGCTGACCCTGTACAGATCTCACACAGTGCGATGCTCACCCACAAAAGGATGAAGTTAACAAACATGTCTGCCTGTTCACTTTAGTAAATAGCAATAGCTCACTATATTAAATGCCAAGAAATGTAAAGTGCTGGCAAAATATTATTCACAAGAGAAAAGGTATATAGCCTTATAACAGTTTGAGTTGTAGAAGATACTTAATAATTGTATAGGTAAAGCCATCTTGACTCAGTGCACACCCAGGTCAATGATTGGAAAGACTAAGCAATATAACTACTCATTTTTCCAAGACAAGACGAAGGGCTTGAATTCCTCTGCAGCTATCAGGGCAGGGACGGAGGATGTGACACACACTCGATGGGAACAAAGCCCAGAGTTTAGGAACAAAACACACACTACTCAACCATTCCTAAGTTGCTCATGAATATATTTCCATACGCAACAGGAGCCAAATTATTCTGAATGTGCCCTATCTCGTCTACCTCATCAGGATTTCCAAAAAGAGACGCTGAGTCTGTGAGTGGAGGTGGAGAAGAACATCTCCACCAGGCCCAGTAACAAAAACACAGAAGATGACAAACCTGCAGGCTAGTCCTGAAGTCAGACACGAACATGTTGATTTCATCAGCAAAAATAAACAATATGTATGTGATGCAGAAACACCCAGCTTCTTCTTTTCCCCTCTGTTCCTTCAGAACTATCAACCTTCTCAACACTGCATGTCTGCTTGGAGTCTATCCTTGAATGCATCCCGGCCAGCATAAATGTTGTGGTAACACAGAAAATGTTTTGCATACTTTTTCTCTAAAGGGGGGCGGGGAACAACTGCCCAGCATTTCTAGAGGGTTTATGAAGGGAAAGTAAAAATTCTAGAATGGGCCAAGCTAGTACTGAAAGGGTATTATGTGAGTATTGAAGACTTGGTGATGGAATGAGCTATAATAGTATTTTAGCACAGGGTTGGCATCAACAAAATGGAGATGGAAATGCCATCCAAATGGAAGTAGCTTATATACATGACAGAGAGGTAGATTTCTTAGAATTCTATTTTGAAGTGAAAGCACTTCTAATTCTCAGCTTCATTCAGATACCTTCTCCTCAGCAGTGACATCCCAGGGGTAACCTTTTCCTGCCCAGAGCTATCAACTTCGCCTTCATGTCCTCTTGTTATTTGTGATAAAATTATAAATTTAGCTAAAGAAATATTCTTAATCTGTCTCTTTTTACTCCTTTATGAAGTAAAATGAATAATCCTCCTCTTACAAAGCTTATAGTTTAAGGAATGATTTGGGTATGTGACTATGCAGAACTCAGACACACTGTCCCTTCCAGTAAGTACACTCTCATGTGAGCAAGCCTTGCTTACTGGTTCATTTACACAAAGCAAAATGTCGGTGTGTGTGTGTGTGTGTGTGTGTGTGTGTGCACGCACGCACACGCAATGGCTGAGTGTTTGTCATTGCTCCAAATTCCTATGTTCAACCCAAACTTCCAAGGTGATGTTTGAACCATATCAGGTCACTAAGATCTCCTGAACTTGTTAAGGGGAATAGTGGCCTTATAAAAGGGACATGGCAGAGTCTATGACCCTCTCTTCCCTCTTTATAATACTTGGACCTTTTCAATTGGGAAAAAAAGACTAACCTAAAGGCAACTACACCTTATTTCCTTTTTGTTCAGCCATACAGTTTTATGAGCTCTGAAATATTGAAAACCCATTAGTAGAATCCTTGTGTATGTAATTATGACTTTTTCAATGCACACATGTATACATACACATACACAATTAAACATATGTACATGTACTGGCACACATATATGCACATACATGCATATACATACACACATGCAATACAACTACATTCACATATCCATACATATATACACATGCACATGCATATTAATACACACACATACACACACACACAAATGAAGATCTTGCCTAGCATCAGTTCCTCATATTTCCCCAATAACCTTAAACAAAGATACATACATTTTTAAATTAATGTCAACATGTCTCAGAAAACTGATTCTAAATACATGTTGTAACTTCCATGTTCATTATACAGATGAGGACCTTAGAGACACTGACCCCAAACTCAACGGCATGAAGTGGAAGAGCCTGGACTTGAACCTAGTCTGATACAAAATTGGAACTCTTTGACTGTCTCCCTTAGGTGCATTGAAGAAACAGAAAGCCCCAGGGACTGGGCTTTCTATTCAGGAGAGAAACGATGTGCATCTTTCAATTAGAGCAATTACAGAGTGACACAGAAAAGTATGAATTTATTCAGGACAGGCTTTCTCCATACACGTTCAAGGGAAGCAGATCAAGGAATAGATCCCTGTAGGGGAAGGTTAATCAAAGAGGTTTTTTTGAAGGATATAAATATTGAGGCTTTAATATTTCAATTCATTATTGGTGACCTGTTTCTGCCACAAAAGAGAGAAATGGTCCCCTTAGTCTTCTGCCTAGAAAATGATCCGCTCCTACCTCCTGTTAATTCATGCTTCTTTTTACACTGGAGTAGAGTGACAATGAGAATGAAGATGGTGGTGACAACATTAGCAATGCTTATTATAAAAACGTTCCCTTCAGGGGTGGCATGGCACATGTAGGGATCCAGGGGAGGGTGTGCGTGCCTGACCTCGTGTAGTCCACAAACCGGTGGCAAGAGGTGATCAACACCATGCTTCCAGCCATAGAGTCAGCAGTGCTGAGATTTGAAGAAGTCATTGTGTGAGTTAAGATCAAGTGGCAAAGATGTGACCAGGATACAGATAAGCACCATCCCAGCCTCAAGTTCCTCCCCTTGCTATCCTTATACAGTCTTTGTTTTCTGGTAGCTTCTTAAGGTTCAGCACACACAAGAATCTCCTTGGAAGCATATTGAACACAGTATCCACAGAGCAAGTTTCTTAGTTAATATGTTGTGGATGTCTACAGCTCAAGAAACAGCAGTTTAACAAGGTGGGACACCCTTTAAGACTCATGACCTGCTAAATCCATGCGTACATTGGCACCTATAATGTCATCTGTCCTGATCCTCAAATTAGTGCACTGTTGACTTAGAATCTCTATATATGCAATGCTCATTAAAAAACATTCTCCCAGCAGAATTTATCACCAACAGCACAGTCTAGGTATTACTGTGGTGTTTTACTCTTGATGATCCTATTCAAAGTTCCATAAGCAACCCAGCCAGAAACACTCTGCACTCCATGGTCTAACACTACCTTTGTGCTACCGCATCCATGATTAAATTTAATCTGTGTTAGTTATACCACATCCAAGTCCAGCTTTTGTGCTTTATTTTTAATACTTCAAGGCAGAAAACATATGTTCAATTAGTATGCATTTCTGCCTTCATGGTGCCTAGCCAAGTGTCTGTCAAGCACGTCTTGAACTGTCTATTACTTAATAATGAAATGACTCAAAAGCAGACAATGTAACTAGAATAGATTTTAATTTATACTATTAGATTCAAGTTAGCAGAAGACTTAGGACGGTCCCTTAGGTCTCCTGCTTCTGAGCCTGATACCAGCCCTTAGCTTTTGCACCGACCTAGATATAGGCACAGAAGAAGAGATAAACAGACAGTGTAATTACAGTGACATAATGGTTAAACTTTTATAGCTGAGGGGAGCAGCAAATAGGATTTTAAAAATCAAATTAAAACTGTCATTCCACAACATTAAGTTTCCAGAATTTTCATTTTTTAATATTAATGATTTTTTTCCTCCAAAAAGGAACAAACAATGCTAATTCTACTGCTACAATACTGTTAATGAAGAAATAAAGAATAATTTATCATTGCATAATTAACACAGTACAGTTAAGCATGTTTTAATGATTTTGTATAATGGCCTCTCATAACTAGATGATACTTTTTAGTCATAGTGAAAGGAACAAGAGAGGACTATGTTGGGAATCACTAATGAAGATGCATAAACTGACCAGGATTGTAGTTTATTCTTTTATGTAAAGTGTTTACAAGATCACATGGTGGGCGTTGGCACTAGTTTGGTCCTGGATCTGTAGGTGACCAGATGGTTAGTAAAATATTGTAACTGATTCAGAAATCAAAGGCTAAGAAATAAGAGGCTGAGAATACAATTCTTGCAAACCTGTCAGCTTTCTTCTTTTTTTGCTTCCAAATGGAATCAACACTTGAATTTATTTGGGGATTAGAAACTGGAGGTAGGAGGATTTTGTTATTTGGAGCCATTGATAGCAATTTACATTTGCTGGAAGTGATAAGGTTATTTCTTGTTTTCTGCTCAAACAGGTTGGGCCTGAATATAGGGGGTGGGGAAAAAGAACAGAAATGTGTGAACAGGGAGGACTTTTAAAGATCAGATTAAAGGAGTAATGGGCATGAGTACTTGTTACATTTTTTCTTTCTTCTTTTTATCTTTAACTGCCCCCCACTATTTGATGATTTGGCCACTAAAGGTTATCTATCTAGGTAAGGCTGTAGACCCAGACATAGAGCAAGTGTATTTCTATGTGTGAATTTTGGGTCAAACTAGAGTAACCATTTGCCCTTCACAAACAAGTAACTCCACAGCCATGCCTAGCCTGCAGACATATTTATCTGTTTCATATATTATTGACCTAGCTGTTTAGTGATTGACATGTGTAAATTAGTAAATTACACATAAAATACATCCTTCAATCTGCCCTTTCGAAATGGGATCATTCAACAGCATTGATTTGGTAACACAAATCGTGCAGAAGACAGGTGAACTAAACCCTCCTAGACAAAGCTGCCCCAAGAGCTCAAAGTTCTTTGCTCTATGGACCCCTCCATTCCTATTGGATCATGAATGTCCCACTGGAACCCTACTAATGTATATACTTGACTTTGCTTTATTACATTTCAAGCCCAATGCTGCAGAAGTGAATGTGTGATATATGGATTTGTTAGGAGCATCCATTCTGGACCTGACCCGAGGCATGTGGAAACTGCACTGTGACCAGACTTCCTGTTCTCATGGGGCCCCATGTCTTGGGTCTTCATTTTACGATCTTTCCCATGATACAGGTTCAAGTATAAGACTCACGAATCTAATATAGTTTTATTATCTCTTTCTTTCTTTTTTTTTTTTTTTTTTTTTTTTTTTTTTTTTTTTTTTTGCCTACATACACTTGAATTAAGATTCTATCTCCTCCTGCTGGCTTGCATTTCCGGAAACTTGTGAAACGTCACTAGCAAGGGGCTCATAGCGACACAACTGGTACCTTAGGAACTCAAAGATCCTGTGTTTCTTATATAACCTACTCAAGAGGGAAAATGAATTTCTTAAGTAAAGTCTAGGTCCTTTATATGTTTTCTGGGTTTCAGTTAAAATGTTAACAGGTATAATTCCAGCTTTTATCCATGTCTATATACATATTTCTAAAGGGTCAGGGGAGCCACGTATTCACTAAGAGGCTAGGAAGGAAGAAAGAACCTGCTTCTGACTTTGCATTAGGTATGCCATGGAATTTTGAATAAAAGTAAAATGTGATATTGCCTTGTACTTCACATTAGTTCCTTTCTGCTAGTTTCTCTTCCAGAAGAAGGACATACGTACATGAGGGAGGTTATACATAGGAATAAAGAATACAAGGGCCCTGTGTTTGGGACCCGGAATGTGACAGTGCTCTGTGACAATGTTGAGCAGCATGTCTGGAGGCAGATTTCTCTGGACTTTTGATTTCATGAGAAAATCCAGGGTGACTTTAGGTATTGGGGGAAGATCAAGGGCTTAATTACACACATGAGAAAAATTTTGCATGTTTACATGTGTAGAGACAGGTTATGAAATTTTAAATGTATCTTATCCAAGTTTCCTTTTACTTGAAGTTTTACATATCTGAAACTGCTAAGGATACCATGGTATATGTGAAAAAAAGAAAATTTTGCTTGCCAAGAAAACATAAATCAGGCTATCTTAAAATGATGCTTGGGAAAGGCAGTACTTCTTACTTTTTCTTTTCTTTTCTTTTCTTTTTTTTTTTTTTTTTTTTTTACCAATTTTCATCAAGTTTCAAAGTATATTTTACTCTTTGTTATAAAATTTGGAAAACAAAAGAGTGTGTATCTTTCCACATTCTGGATTAGTGATGTCATTATGTTTGGCCATCCTTTTCATATTTGTCATCCATTTTTGAGCCCAGAGAAGCCTTTTCTATATCTATCATGCAATTTTTGAGATAATTTGATTGCACTGTATTGTTTGCTATGCATGTTTCAGAATCCACTTTTGAAATACTCATTTAAATACACAGTATCAGCATCCAGAAAGATTTGATATGTATTGTTGATACTTTCCTCATTCATTCTGTAAATAAAATAAAAATACATAAATCAACTCTTTGAATTTTTCTTTGGTTTGTTTTTATGAGTTTCTATGTCAATCTTTTCACTTTTTCTAGCCGCTTAGATCACTGCTTTGCTTTGCCTCAATTAACTGGTTATTTCACTCTCAGAAACTATTGTATAACCTTTATAGTGAACCTTCTTTTTTTTTTTTACAATTGATTTCTTCTTCCTTAGTCCTATAATAATAAATTATGATATACCCAAAGATTTGGCCATGTATCTTTTCAGTGTTATATAGTTCATAAAGTCTAAGAGTTTGGAAACAATTTTCCCCAACAATAGATGAATGAATTAATAAATTATAGATCCACATATCCATACATGTGTATGCATTTGTGACTTTGTGTGCACACACACACATCACACATACACACATCATACACATATTCCATGCACAAACACACACATCAATCACATGTGTATATATGTGTGTATGTGATGGGGCTGTGTGATATATGTGTTTGTGTGATGTGTGTTTGTGTGTATGCATATATGCATCAGAAAAAGCAGGTTATGTAAGGGCTGATCTTATTTTAAGGAAAATCAATAGGGAGAAGTTATTTTCTCTTTTTTGCATATTCTATTTAATCTGTATAACCTAATTTATTGATATAGAACCTTAAGCCTTCCATCAAAAAAATATCTTGATCTATAAGCTGTCACATAGAAAAAGATCTCATCTCAGCGTGGTGATACATAAAAAAGGACAATTTAAACTCCCAAAGTGTTGAAGAAAAATGTAGAATTTTTACTGAAAATTTTCTCCAACTATACAGAGGGATTAATGGAAAAATTGCATCTCAGTATTGAGCAAACCTTCTTATCTCTTTGCACAGCAAAACTTCCTGAAAGTTGTTTACAACTTGATAGTCCCCAAATCTAACCCAAGAGCAAGTAGCCAGGCCCTCTCTCTTCTTCCTGAAAGACCCTTAAAACACTCTTCAATTAACATTTCTTTCCTCTGACTTCCCCTTTCTCTTCTCTGCCATCTCTTCATGGAATATACCAACCCTTCTACCTTATTCGTTAAGTGTTTATTCTATAGTACTTCTCTATATTGTAACATCAAATCAATCAATCAGACCCAAGACCTGTCTTTACATGGATTTGTCAATATTTATATTATATCTAATATACTACTAATGATCTTGAGATTACACTGTACTTTGAAGGCTATTTCACACTTTACTTCAGTCCCAAATATGTGACATTATAAATATCCACAACCTTTGTAATCAGTGAAAATCAAAAGATGAAGATATATCAGAAATTCTCAGGCAGTTCCCACTATTCCATTTTGCACTATTAGCGTTTTAAAACGTCTTAAAAATTAAGAAAAACAACTTGACTTCCTATTGCCTTTATTTTCTCATCTGTGAAATAGAGAGAGCAGCATCTGTTTCTTAAAAGTATGGCTGATTAAAATTACTATTTAGTAAACAAAAC
Organism: Apodemus sylvaticus; assembly: GCF_947179515.1. Taxonomy (NCBI): domain Eukaryota; kingdom Metazoa; phylum Chordata; class Mammalia; order Rodentia; family Muridae; genus Apodemus; species Apodemus sylvaticus. The sequence goes on along the minus strand of NC_067481.1, from coordinate 88,611,738 downwards.
ATTTTTTATAAAACATATGATGTGTCCATCATCTTTTTTCTGTCCTTTGTTTCTTTGCTTGTGAGCAGCTACCCATGGCTTAACCAGAGCACATTATTTGTCCTGGGAATAACTACTGGAGAACTTTCATTTATTCCTCCAAGTACCCCATGCCTTGTCAAGGGTTACTAACCCTGAATGCAGGCTTTCATTTGTAGCCTGGGGTCAGGGGGATCCCAGAATGCTACAGACAAAGTCAAGCTCATTGGCTTGCATCATGTGTGCTGATTGTTGGCCAACACCAGACAACTTACCCAAAGGCACTTCATCACTTACAGGGTGGACAATTATTTAGCATAGGATCACATCCAAAACCCCAGTCCCAAAGCCAAACAAACACATAATAGATGGGAATAAAGAGAATTTAACAAAGTAGCAATTGGAAGTTTCATGAGATTTCCTAAGATATTTAGAAGTCACCATCAAAAAGCAAGCAAGCAAACAAACAAAACTTGCTGTTTCCAAACAGGATTGAAGATAATCCTTACTTCTGAACAATTCTAGGGAAGATAATCTGTGCCCCACTATATAACTGACACAGAGCACAAAATATGGGAAGAAAAACCAAGCCTTCCATTACATCACAGCTCAGCTCTGGAAGAGGTGTCATGAAAAGCTATTATTTTATGCAAGCTAATACTGATGGATTATTATTTTCTAGTTGTAAGTTTTGTATCTTAACTGCAATGGTCTACAGCTTCTTGTTCTCTTGCTTTAACTTTCCATACACAGATTAATCTTGAACAAAAATAGCTCTAACACCAGGGCTGTATAAGGGTGAAGCCTGTGTTTGCATACACAAGGAAACATTTATGCCAGTGTTTTACATAAAACTCCTAGAAGTTTTGCATAAAGCACATTGAGGAGGAAAAGAGGGCAGTTTATGGTCAGCCTGTCATTCCTAATTAGCACCAATTCCCTTAACTATTTTATTCATGCTTTCAGAGATAAGTGCTTTTAAATGGGGGAACATGCCTTAAAGAGAGAACATGGCTTTTAGCAATCACCCTTTGGAATTAGGACCTTCATAATGGTGTAATTTCTGATACATTAAATACAAGTCTTCATTACACACATCGAAAAAAAGACTTTACCCTTTATCCAAAAATGTAAAGGAGGTTACCAAGAAATAAATATTGTCATTCAAAAATCCCCAATTGAAAATGCCAATAAATAATACTAAACTACTTTGAAGAGTCTTCATATTTCTTATAATCTGACAGACTAAAGGATTAACATTCTGACTATAGAACCCAAGAAAGAAAGAAAGAAAGAAAGAAAGAAAGAAAGAAAGAAAGAAAGAAAGAAAGAAAGAAAGAAAGAAAGAGAAAGGAAGGAAGAAAGGAAGGAAGGAAGAGAAAGAAAACCAACTAACCAAACAAACAAAAACCCCTCTTAGCATTATAAAATATGAAACCACAGAAAGTTATATAAAGAAACAAACAAACCCTCAGTAATACATATGTGGTTTCTATTTTATCATAGTTATAGAAAATCTAAACCCATTATTTCCTGAGACCTGTAAAGAAATAACTGAATTAGCATCTTCTATTGTCTAAGTTCAGTCTAACTCTACATTCTTGTAAATACGATATTCTCTTTCTCCTCCTCGAACCAGCCAAGAACATTCCTACACTGAGCCTTAGCACATCTCCTAGTATGCCTTTTTCCTTCAGCCATGCTTGACTGACTTCTGGTCCTGATCTCAAGTCAGGTGTCACTCCTGTGCCCTTTGTACCAAAGGGTACTTCCCATCTCCTTATAAAATTCAATACACATCCCTTTTTCCATCAGAAATTCATATTATTATTTAGCAGTCATCGTTCTCTATCATACTCTAGTTCACTCCCCACAGCCCACTGGGCCAGTTTATTGTCAAGATCTCTCTTCATTTCTTTGTCATATAGTTGAGGCACAGCACAGTAAATATGGCAAGAGAGGGGCTTGAGGATGTAGAGACAAGAGCTGGTTATTGGGCTGACCCAGATAGAATCGACTCTAACTTGGAAGTAGGATAGCTGGGTGGAGGAATGACTTTGGCACAAATGCATAATGGGAGAGCTATAGCAACTTTCGTGTCTATGTGAAGCACAGCAGGACGAGAGCGCTTTCTCTGGGCATTTAGCACTAGACATGCTTCTGACACAAATGCCTTTCTCCTGGGGCTTCCTTTGAAGAGTCTGAATGAGGTAACCCTAGGTGGGAACCGTATCAAGAAGGCAACTGTTCCTGAATCTGCCCTTTCTCTCTTTTAAGCCTTTCTCTCCAGGTTCCGCGCACTTTTACTGTGATCCGTGGATGCTCCAGAGGCTGTGGTCACCATGCCAGCCATTCTTTGGGAGCATAAACCATGCTCTTGTTACAGTGACTGAAGTACAGAAAATTAATGCTAGCCAAGAAATTTGTATTAAACATCTTAATGACATGAAAACCAAGAAACAAAAGAAACATCTTATTTCACACAGGACTGGTATGCATGGTTTACATCCCTGGGTTCCAGATTCCTTTCCTTTGTAACAATCTTATCTGAGGCAGGTAAATGGGAGGTATTATCATGGTAGAATTTTCAGCAATTTAACCTGGTACAAATGAAAGTGAAAACAGACTTGAAGATAGATTTCCAACTAGGACTCACATAGGACCAAGGATAAATTAACCATGAAGATATAGGACTCACAGAGCAAGGGAGGGATGTTGGATGCTCTTAACATATTCATATATTTAGGAAAAGAAGAAATACATTACTATCTTCATTAAAACATAAGTCAACTCAACTAGCAGTCTGGGTTTCAGAAATAATGTTTTGAGTCAGGAAATCATAAGAACTCTAACAGAAAATTAGGGCTCATACTAAGTTTTAAATTTTCTATTATCATAGTGTATAAGCAACTTAGTATGATAATGTGGGTTGGTGGGATGGTTTGTTCTATCTCTGCATTAAAACATTGAATCTGAGACAAATAGGACTAAAACACAGACTGAAAGCCTCAGAATTCTATACCTATATCTAACTCACTATAAAATACATGGTGTTTACTCTGATCTTATGCCCTACATAGTAATAAATTGAATGAGATTATATTATCACACTTCATTTAATGTCTCCTTAGGGTAATACTACATGTGAGGTCCAGGCTAAGCCTTTATTTAAATATGCCTTTTTGAAAGACTAAAAAGCTACAGCATTTGGCATGGTATGGTTGTGTTGTCACCTCTGCGAATATGACCTACAGCAATTATAATATCACATTAGGGTCACCTGGTTAAAGACTCAGTTGAATGAAGTAAGTTATCTCTGGTTGATCGGTTACCTTTGGATACTCTTCTATACAGTTCAATCTTAACAGTTCTGTTACAAGTATCTGAGAACTACCAATAAAAGGGAAGGGGAAATGTCCTCCACCATTTCCAGGGCAACCCGTAAACATCTTTTGTGCAATTTCTATTGTTTGCATTCATCTGACATGTTTGTATGCTAAAACATAATGCCCAATTGGGCAGTGGTAAGAAGTTTCTTGAGGGCTGGAGATGACTCAGCTGTTAAAGGCTCGGCTCACAACCATAAAATGTAAGAAGTACGTTGAAAGGACAGTTACATCTGTAGGGTTCTAGATTCAGAACCCTTACCATTCTGGTAAACCAATGGGTTCTGGTGATTTCTTGATGCCAATAGTCCTGGTGAAAAGTGTGAGTTTATTAGTGATTCACGCTGGCGCACACACACACACACACACACACACACACACACACACACACACACTTGTCCTTCTTCCTTCTACCAGGAGATAACCCAAGCACAAAGGCCAGCACCAAGTTCTGATACTGTTATTATAACTCCACAACTGTAATAAATTCAACTCTTTTAAAATAAAACAAACTAACCTTGCTGTAGCATTTACTGAGAAGGAGGGTCTGGTTGAAAACAAGATCTGAAATTGTTGGAATAGCTCTGAAAATTGACTGATGGGTAGAAACGCTGCTGTGAATGACTGCGAAGAGTAGTTGTAAGACCAGAAGAAAGATATTTATGGAAAGTCTGGAACGTACACAATATTGAAATTAGTACGATCTGAACAGTGGCAGAAATGTGGATCATTCAGGTCGTTGTGATGGGATGTCACATGAAAATGAGGAGTAACATATCATAAACTGGGGCACTGGCCACACTTGTAACAAACTGGGAAATTTGGCTGGAACGTATTACTGCCCAAGGATTTCATGAGAGGAAACTGTAGACCAATAACTAGAATATTAAGAAACTTCTAAGCAAAACACAGAAAACAGTTTCTGTGTATCTGCTTTTGGTCATGCACAGCAAAATGTGTGGGGATAAGTTAGAAGTTATAGGTGGAACTTGAAAGCAGAAACAAAGTAGAAAGGGAAATTCATAGTGAGTATGCAAAGGTGAAAGGGCATCTTTAGGAAGATGGGTCAAGGGTATATCTGAACCATCTTTGCTATAGATAAACATGGGCAGAAGATGCCAGGAGTTATTCCTCAGTATTCACCAAGATAATGGGAGAAGAACACCAAAGCCTTTTCAGTTGAGGCTGCTTTGCCCATCGTGGATCCAGAGCAAGGTGTTGAGCCCAAGATTTCCAGAAGCATACATGAGCTGCTTTAACATTCCCAGCTCTGGGAACCCTCAAGACTCTGCTGCCTGAACACCAGAACAGTATTCCTGGTCCACCTAAGCTGCATCTGCCACATCTCTACAAGGTGAAATGTTACACTGGTGGGATTCCTGAAGTGTTAACTCTAATGAAACATTCTATGCAAAAGCTTCGCTTAGATTGTCAGCAATATTAGCCATAGATAGCCAGTGTGTGCCCTGGCAGAGACTTGTGGCAGGTAAGGAGTCACACACAGATTCTCCTCTAAGACAAAGTGTAGAGGCACCATGGCAAAGAAGTCTTCCCACCTACGACTTAGAAATTTAGATCCACTGCCTTAGTCAATGTTCTAGTGCTGTGTAAAGATGCAATGTGATTTACAAAATAAAGCATTTAATTTAGGCCTGCTTACAATTGCAGGGAGAGGGGGAGGAGGCGAAGAGATGGAGAAAAAGTGATAGGGGGTAAGAGGGTCTGGCATTGGATTTTGAAACCTCAAAGCCTACCCTCTGTAGTATACCTCCAATAATTGGAGTAGTATACCTCCAATAACAAGGCCACACTTCCCAAGCCTTCCCAAACAGTCCTACTAACCAAGCCCTCAAATATATGAGCTTATAGGAACCATTCTCATTCAAACCACCAAACTAACTCAAGGCAGCTCTAGCTTGAGATGCTGAAGAGGTACGTTTCCAATCTGTGCAATATGCTGGTAAGTGGAGCCCAGCAAGGGGAGAAGGAAGGGTAGGGTTGTTTGATGCCACAGGGACATAACCTTATACCAGTATGTTCATGACACAGGGCTTAGGGGCAAAGGAGATGCTGCCCTACCTCTTTGTTATTTTCCCTGTTTCATTCTGGTCTGACATGCGACTTGTTATCCATTTCTTCTTGCCTATTTCTCTGTTGGGAAAAGGGAATGTCTACCTATCTAATGTCTATTCTATCCTTTTTTACATGATTATACATGATGTTATCTGGATAGACTTCATGCTGATGGAGTTGAGACCTTGGACTTTCCATTTGGCATTTTCTTTTGTTCTTTGCTGTTTTAAAACAAGATCTTCCTTGGTATCTCTGTCTGGCTTGGTTCTTACTACATATCCCAGCTGGGACTTTAACTTGTAACTAGACTCTTGGCCTCAGTTTCCTGCACTGGGAACACAGATGTATTACAGTCAGGGGCTACTATGCCAACCTCCTCCTTATTGACTTAAAAGTAGAATGTGTTGAAACTTTAAAAATACTGTAGAAAAATGAATGCATTTTGCATATGAAAATTCATATGATAGCCAGGTAGTGGTAGCACATGCCTTTAATCCCAGCACTTGGGAGGCAGAGGCAGGTGGATTTCTGAGTTCGAGGCCAGCCTGGTCTCCAGAGTGAGTTCCAGGACAGCCAGGGCTACACACAGAAACCCTGTCTTGAAAAACCAAAAAAAAAAAAAAAAAAAAAAAAAAAATTCATATGAATTTTGGTGCTGCAATGTGTCCCCCAAGGCTTCCATGTTAATGGTTAAGATACGGTTATATCGTGAGACCCCTGCCTTCCAGAGTGGATTAGCTCTCTTAGACATGGATGGGTGCTAATAACATGAGTTTTTCCTGCTTGCTTCCTAGTCTTTCGCCTATGTATCCCTGGTCTTTTGTTTTTTGCCATAGATGACACAGAAGACTCAAGCCAGATGCAACCACCTGGATATTGGACTTTCTTGTCACGGAACTGTGAGAAATTAAGTTCCTTTCTATAAAATAAAAAAAAAAAATCATCCAGTCTGTAATGCAAAGTAGATTAACATAGTGTAAGCTTGTGTTCCTTTTCCTATACAGTAGGTCAAAATGGAGACAATCGTGGAAGGGTTATGTGGAAGGAGGCAGAGTCTTTATTACTGTTGCTCCCTCCCTTCCCCAGTTGACAATATGAAGGAAAACCACTCACCTGCGACTCACCTGGCTACCCGAATGACTGAAGTAAATATTTTCTTTGAGCTGTTTTAGAACACTGTTTGGCTTCCATTAACAAACAGCTATAGTCCATCACACTTATTGAACTATACCGAAGGCTAATATTTCCTCAAGCTTTGGGCTCAGCATCTCTTCTCCCTCAATATCTTTCTTTATCACCTTTGACACTTCTATTCTGCAGCTTTCTTTGTTTCTGCAAAGTTTTCCCTAACCTCAGAGAAGATATGTCATAGCGCTCTAAAATTTTCTCTTTTGGGTTTCAGAAGCATGGAGTAAATTAACCTCGTGAACTTCTACTTGAGCAGATGCCAGGAAAACTCTATCATATGAGGCTCCCCAAAAAGGCCTGACCTTGGCCCTGAGTGCATTTCTCTCCCTCACTTTTCCTGAGCAATCATGGCCAAGGAAATTTCCTACACTGAAAGAATGGATGGTGATTCATCCCTAATATTCCTAAGCAGAGACATATCTTCGTGTATAGTAGGCTTTCAATAAATATTTAACTGATAACATATATCCTTTGGGCCTCCAGGAAGACTAAGCCAGAATTCCAATGTTCTCGCCTTGAACATGTAGAAAACATTATGCTCAAAAGTCACAAAGGCATGCCCCCCAGTTTCCATGAATGTCAAAATATGTAATTGTTTTTTTTTTTTACTAATATAGAATCCAAAGACAATACAATTCTTTCTTAATCAAACTGAAAACCTGAAGAAGGTGAGAAACATTTCATGTTCACAAGCCAGATGTGTTAACTGCCCAGTGTATGACAAGTCCCGGAGAAAACATAAGGTTGACCTGGGAGTCGAGGTTGCAGAGATGTTGTCCATGGTCAGCTGGTGTTTTGGGGTTGTGGAGGGGCAGATCCTCAAGGCAGGAGGATTTGAAAGAGCATCACTGCTCAGCCTTTGGATGCCAGGAAGCAGAAAAAGGGAGGCCTGGGCTAGCAGGATTTTTTTTCTTTGTGCTCTTGCATTTAGTCGCCCTAAGGCACTTCCAAGAGCACCATTTACTAATGTCTTTGTCATTGCTAAATACAATGAAGTTGTGAGTCATATTAACTATCACAGTGAAGTGGGCCCAGGTACATATCTATTTAGGAACATATATGTACATGGAAGACAAATTGTAAAAAAAAAATGTGTTCAAACTGGTTTGTGTAAAATCTGTTTATATTGTATATAGTCCATCAATAAAATATTACTGCGTATCCTGCCTAATTTCAAATCAACAAAGGACAAAATAAGGTCACAGAATATCTTTTTTTTTTTTTCTGAGACAAAATTTCTATTTGTAGCCCTGCCTATCTTGAAACTTGCTTTGTAGACCAGACTGGCCTTGAACTCAAGATATCCATCTGCCTTTGCCTCTCAAACATTGGGTCTATTGGAGCACCAACACACCCAGCACCAAATATCATCTAAAGCATTGTAGATACAGAAGCCTTGGGCATTAACATACACTTTATTTATTTTAACCCTTTATCATTTCTACTAATGTGAAGAGTTCAGAGAGGCTCTTGGTTTGCTGTGTTTCTAGGTCTGTGTGTTACCTATGTGCTGCCAGAGTCCCCTCCAAAAGCCCCTATAAGTATGCAACCTGCTCGGGAGCTTCCAGTGTCTGCATGCACACAAAGCTGGACTTCAGAATCAACTTGTATAGCACGTTTCTTTGTTTTCCAGACACCACAATCACTCTGAATGTATTCAGAATATAAAGAGACTAATCATTAACACTTTTCCCCCTATTCAGCAGTTTAAAGCACCTACAAGCTGAAATTATATAGAGAATGGTACTGCTCTGTTTCTTAAAGTTACTCCTCCTTCACAGAGAGAACCATTTTACCCTCATATAACACCAGTTTACCATAAAACTCCAAACCATCCAATCAACATCAGCTCCCTGAGCAAACCAACTAGGGATGGGAGCTGTGAAAAAATATGGCTGGCATTTATATCCATTGCCTGTCTTCCCCAAAGCGGCTCAGTACCTCTATTCACTCAGCAGCATTCTTGGATGCTAAGATTTCTGTATTGAGATGCACAATACGACAATCAAATAATAGATCAAAACAGTTTTTATAACATAACAGCATTTCAGCAGGACGCATGGTTATCTCTGTGAAGGGACTTGCTATAGTGCAAGAACAAATGGGATGTGATGGTCTTGTATTTCAGATCAGAGAGCCAAAGTTTGCAATACATGTCACTCTCTCCTGTTTGTGTGATACCTCCATCAAAAAAAAAAAAAAAACCACATACATTATACATCACTGCTTTGTGAACAAAGTACAATGCAAAGCACGTCTATAATGTGACATTTTCTAATAACTGCATTAAATGCAGACTCAATTAATTTTAGTTGTACGTTTTATTTATCCCAACCTATGCAAAAATTTAATGGGTTCAGTATTTGTGAATTTATTACTATGCTATTTTACATACTTGTTTTCATATTGATGCTTCAAAGACTATTCTGTATCTGAGGCTTATATTGCATCTCATTTTGTACTAACAGAGTTTGCAGACCCTGCAGGTGCTCCAAAGCTACATGTAGCTTCTGGTTAGCAATGTGTATGGGGCACAGCCAAAATCACACATGTTCAGGCACAAGAGTATCTCATGCTACCATCTGTCCCTTACACAGCAAGCACTATCCACACTCAAGCTCCAGATCCTATATTTAATATGTACTCAGGCATTGTTACAGGAAGTGCTCTAGTTTCCAAGGATAAAGAGGGGATATGGGAAATTCTCTACTCCTCCAAAGCTATACAAGCTCAAGTATCATTTCCCCAGAAATGTCAGCCTTGATCCTTCAACAAGAGTGGTCCCTCTGTCAATGTTTTCATAGCATGAAAACTCTAGCTCTAAGGACTCCTACAGTTATTTATTAAATGTCTATTTTCTTATATGACTTCAAGGTCTATCTAGATAAAAATAGCACCTATCATAATTATTTCAGAATCCACCAAAGCTATCCAGCCTGGTCAGTACCTGAGACCTGGTAGGTGTGTTGAAATCCTTCTTGGATATAAGGAAGGGATGGAGGACAGGAAGAATAGAGAGAAAAAGAGTATGAAGGGGTGTGAAGAGATAAGATATGGTACACGATGGGACTGCAGCATTGTTGACAAGGACTGCAGGCTGCTTATTGTCTTCTACTATGCCCTGGCTTATTTGTGAGTAGTCTTTTGGTACATTTTTTAAAAATCCTAGTCTCATATAACAGGTATTCCATACCTTATATTTCATATTTTGTTGGCTCCTTTTTGGCATTTACTTCTAACAGTGCTTCAGTTCAAAATGTGACCTGAAAATATGATTGAAGGGTCTATATCATTTACAGTTACTCTGATAAATCTTGAAAACACTTCCATGTGTTTTATATTATATGCATCCACAAGAAGGTGCTGGGTTTTGATAGCATCATCCAGAAAAAGATTGGCAGGTAACTACGAGCTTCCCATACCTACATCTGATTACAGAGATGAGCAGTTACTATCCTTATGGTGTCTGGTTTGCTCTAATGGCTTAATGCATGGATCATCACAATTTGGGGAGGAAGGATTAGTGAGATACTTTTTGCTTTGTGTTTGCTTTGTTATTATCAAGCATTTATCCTCAACACAATTCTCTTTTTTTTAAATCAGTCTTTTCAAATTTATAGTCTGCTCAAGAAATGTGAAGTGTTTTGTGATATATGTTGGATTTCTGAAGCCCATCCTTCCAAACACATAATTTACCTTTTCTTTCACACATTTCATCCACATAGTTAAATTTGGCAAGGCTAGAGTTCTTTGTAGTCCTCCTCCCAACACTATGTACACAGTACCTATTTGTATTGTACTGATATTTATGAGGATGTGTAGAAGCAGCAGCCATGTTTTATGCCCCCTTTCTGCTGGTAGGTTAAGCTCTTTCAGCCTGCTTTGGGTGCCTCCAGCATGGGTGGTACCCAAGGATAGCCCTGTTGTCAGGACTCTCCCAAGATATTATGGGTCAGACAACTCAGGTACAGTGCTGGCCACCTGTGTTTTCTAGAACCTTCAAGTGCACTCTGTTGCACAGTGAAGTTTTAAAAGTACTGGGTTATGTAGAGGGGAGGAGGGAGCAGACATGGGAGGGACACGAAGGAAGAGAGGGAGTAGGAAATGATATAATTATATTTTAATTACAAATACAAACAAATGATGCTCTTAGACAATGCTCTTGCCCAGAGTAAGGTATTATCAAAGAAATTAAAAGTGAATTATCTCAGGTGTGGAAACTTGAAGTGATAGCATGGTAGAGAAGCACATTTAGAATGCATACTCAGATGTTAGCATGTACATATGTATATGTGTGTGTACATAAACGTGTATGTGTGGTTTGCATATGTATATTTGTGTGAACATACATATATGTGTATATGATTTAAAAAGAATAATACCATTCTTTTTTGATCTCTTACAGCAAAAAAATACATCAAATTTTATTGTAAAGAGGAAAATAAGTCACTATTTTAAAATCTACAACGTTTCTCAAGTGAAATTCCAAGTTGTCTTTCAGTTTTTGTTTACAGTATTTTTAGATCTCCCTCTGCATGCCATGTTTTCTTTTAGACACACTGCCAACTTTTGTATCTGTCATCTGGTTTCGAAAATGAGGTTTCTCATCATTTTTAAAGCATTTTTGTCTTTTCAGTTGTCACACTAATGCTTGGTACATCTGGAAGTGCCTCGGATGGGATGAATTTAGAACCATCATTTGAAACCAAATTAAATAATTACCAATATTTAATTTCAGGTTCCTTCAGAATCCATTAAAGGGTCTACAGACTTTCTTCTACACCATTCCTCAAATTAAAGTTTATATTAAAAGGCTAGATCCTAGAATTTCTCAGGCTTTACCCCTTTCAAATTTAAATTCAAAGAGGCAGAAAAGAATGATAGGAAATGGTGATGTGATTCACCCTGGGATTTGTTCCTTGTAACTAGAATGTAAGCTGAAAATAACAGGCTGAGGAGAAGACAACACCACTGGGTTGGGCAGGGAGCATCCTCTGGCTTTGTCATGTGATCTCACATAGCCAAGTTGCTTCTACTTCATGCAAAAGACACTTACATATTTATTTTCCTTTGATTACAAATGTGCTTTGGATGTCTTGGAATTTTGGTTATCTTTTAATAAAATTCACTTGACACCATTACAATGTGGATATTATTTCCCTAAATGATTGGGAAGGAGTTCTCCCATACTAAAATCACAGCACCACATCACAAAATTATTAGTGGGTCCTGTGGAAGTGCCAGGCTGTGACACATACTGGGTTAGTGAAGAGCTTGCACCAGGGAGTGGATGGGTTAAGAATGGCTTTGGTCCCATCTCTTGCATGCTGACCTTGAACAATTCCTTAAACTCTGCTTAAGACTGAACACATATTTTTCTCACAGGTTGTTTGAACTTTCCCACCTACCAACAGGGAATAGACAATTCTCTCTCTGTTGTTGGTTTTTTTTTTTTTTTTTTTGAAAGGAACAAGTAAGAGAGCATCTGTGAAGGGTTAAGGAGAGTCATAAAATGTACTATCAAAAGTTTAATGATGATACTTTAATAACTACCTCATGTGGATATTTTGTCTTGTTCAGAAATAGTTCAGTTGGGGTAAGTATCTTGGTATTCACTGCTTTTTCTATAAACTTGTCAAAATGAATGATGGGAAATGACAGATAAGGAGATGTAGGGGAGAGGGTTTTCTTGGGGATATTAAATCTTGCATTCCTTGTGTTTGTCTGTTTGTAACCAAATGTGTCTTTTACCTCCTCTGTCTTTCTATGTTCCATACTGAGACAAAGATCTCCAGTATATACACACAAGCAAACAGAAGAATCTCTATTGCTCATGCTTGTGTGGGTAATAGGCAGTTCCCTGCTTACATGTCTTATTTGCTGGAGAATGAATGCTTAGCCACACATGCCAAAGAATGCTTGTGTCAAAACAAAAAGCTGTAAGTCACAATTATGTACCAAATGAACTTAGCCCTTAGAGTTTAAATTTTTCTGTGATAAATACAGAAGTCTTTAGATGAGTATTTATCATCATGATATAATAAGCAAATAGCATAAAACTTACAATGTACAAGGAATGTGTATAAAGTGTATGACATTTATATCATTTTTATATTATATGTAATCTTTATTTTGCATATGTGTATGGTGAATGACTTCACAAAAATGGTGCCTGATTACTGTAGGGAATATTTGTATCATGGATATTTTCTGTTATAGCATAGATATGATAACAGATACAAGCACATGCTTTTGTATCCTTCTTCCATATTTACTATGAGCTTGGAAGGTGAGAGTGGAACAGATGGAGAACAATATGATTGAGAGGAAACCTGGATACTCAAACAAGATAAAATGCTAGCTGTCCTACCCACCTCCGCTGAATAGGTGCCTTCTTCTGTGTTTTGAACTAATTAACAAAGAGTCGACAGCTGCGGATTATTAACCGACAATCCCTGTCCTTGTTGCTCTCCTGCTCTAAGAAGGAAGAAATGTCCATCTCTAGGATGAAACAGCACAAGAACTCAATCCTTAGATCATTTGCCTCTGGGTTTTCCTTGTCCTGGGAGGAGAGGTACCAATCACCTTGGCAACAATGGGGAATAGAATTAAACAAGAAAAGTCCCTTCTCCAGGATAAGGGGAATGGGTAGTACTCTCTGGGTCTGCCTGCGACTGAGTGCCCATGCTTTGGTGTAAGAAAGAGCTGTTGATGAAAGGGTGAAGACATCAGAAACCTGCTATTTAAATCTTTATTGCCTGCTTTTCTCTGTTGTTTTCAGATTCTGGTTTGAAAGAGAGTGTGGCTAGCTCTCAGTTTGTTACAGGTCACTCATATGAACCAAGTTATGAATTTTCAACACACTGAGACTATTTCCTATGTCATTAAATATTCTTTTGTCTAAAATGCCACTTTCAGCAATTCTTTGGTATATCTATTTTGGGACTTCTTATATCATATATAACCGTATATCTTTACCAGGTAGGTAGGTTTGTGAAAAATAATTGAATGACTGTAAACGGCGTAAACTCACGCAGTATTTATTGCATACAACTCTGGAACAATACACATGAACCTGTGAATTATATTATTTATTTAATTTTTTAAGAAACATTGTGCCAGTTATCACACATGAAGTTTGCATCAATTGACACTTCTCCTAGAAGCAAATGTAAACACCTGTTTCTGTGTGCCCTTGCTGGAATTAAGGAAGAGAATTAAAATCATATGTCACATTTCCCTTCCTGTGATTTTCCATGCTTTAGGCGCTAGGAGAGAGCCACCCTGCATCCTTTGTTAGGGAAGCGGGCTTTTTTTTTTCTTTTTTCTTTTTTTTTTTCACTGCCGTTTGCCCAAGTGTGAAATGCCTTATTTCCTTAAGTCAAGTTACCTAATCTCTTGACATTCCAAATATTAGCGTTTTAAAATCTGTTTTGAAATTAAGACAAGAGCAAACATCATTGCTAATGTACATTTGAAAGAGGAGGGGGGGCGAAAGAAACCATGGAAACCAGCAGAGGAATTAAAATGGCAACTAAGAATTAGATGCCAGAATAGAACCAGCAATGGGCCAGATGAGGATTAAAATTGGAAGCGATTTGACAGGAATTATAAGGTGTCCTTTTGCGGTCTTCTTCTCTCCTCCCTCTCTCCGGTCATACTTTCAGGAAGGTTTTGATAAATCTTACTTCTATTATTATATTTTTGTTCCTTGTAAGAAAAAAAAAAAAAACTCCTTATAAATATCATAGGCTGCCACAACCACACACAAACAGAGCTCATTTTAGGCCACAGGGTGGCACTCTGTGTGCATACAAGTGATAAAGTACTATGCTCCCCCTGGAAAAAAAAAGAGTGAGAGAAAGAGAAAGACTCTGTGTCCCTTGGGACGCTGTTCTCGCAGGGCTCACAGGCTGCAGTATAAACCCAGCAACTGTCCACTGGACAAGGTTAGAACAGCTGGAATTTTCTCTTTGCAAACTATTTGGGTCTTCTCAATCACACTGCCTAAGGCTGGGGAATCCATCCTGGGACCACTGCCTCCTAGTCTTCCTCCTCACTGTCACAAAGGAGACTCTTAATAGAGACTCAAAATAGTCTCACTGCTTCATAGGATGTGTCTCTATCCTTGAGGCAACATATCAGTCAGAAGAAATGTGTGACATTTAAGTATGGGTCACGTGGCAGGGATATATTTCCATGTCACTGGTAGTTCTAAATTTCCCACATGGACAGTGTTAAAAACTGAGTCATATTTCAGACTGTGGAATGTGGCTAGTGTGTGTTCCATGGGAGGTGTGTGGGTCAGATGGAGGAAATGCTGCTTTTTCTTTATTGAGGCAACTAGGTTTTCATTGTTATTCTGCAGCAAGCATGGTTTAATATTAAAATGTGATATAAAGAGAAAAGCATTCTCTTGCTTTAGATGTTAGCACCTCTGGCAGACTCATCATAAAATTCAAGATAGTCCCCAGATCCAACAGAGCTTCTTAGGAGGATAAACACTTAACTCAAACATTAGTGAACTGTTAACAAAGGCCCAACAGATCTGGATTAATGTCACAATGACAATATTTTTAGGCTAAGTCATGGAAGAAGGAGATGAAAGGAGAAAGAATCCAAAACAAACTCTCACCAAAGAATAACCAGAAAATAATTCTCCATCAAACATCTGAGAGAATAGCAGCCTTGAAGGCCAAGGTAATGGTTTTGGATGTGGCCCAGGTATGGTGTGAAAGCCTTGACCTGGGGTTCTGTGTGACTGAGTGGTGTGTGTGTGTGTGTGTGTGTGTGTGTGTGTGTGTTAATCAATCTCATATCAGTACAAAGAAATTGGATGACTTTAGGGAAGAAAGAAGACGGTGTGTGAACAGATCCTGGCAGCCAAGTAATGTAACAAGGCCTGAGACAAAGGTGAGAGGGAAGGAAATGAAGACAAATCTGGAGGTTAGAGAGATACCTGGTAAAAGATGGACTGTATCGGACAAGGTGACTAAGTGAAACTAGCCTAACACTTCTCAGTCCTGAGGCCTGACACAACTGGGCTTAGCTCAACCACGCATCGGTCAGGTCCCAAGCTTTTTCTTAGAGAGCCTTCCAAGGGTGCATTTTCTTTTCTGCTGCCACATGCCTTGCCACTGCACTTCATTCCTTTATTTTCCACAAGGACCGTCCGTGGCTCCCCTGTCATACGATTTCAAAGGCAAAAACATTGGAGCAAAGCAATCAGGCAAGGGGTTCGTTCCTCTTCTGCATACAAATTTCCAGTGGCACGAATTATCCAACAGGACAGGAGCCACAGGTCCCTGCTTATGAGGCACAATGTCAACTAGCCCAGATCAGTAGAATTTCTTCACTACTGCTCTATTGTAATAGGCAGCTTCCCCAAGACACTCATTCTTTGAACTGCTTAGTTCAGGGGCTAGTGCTATTGAGGGAGAGTCCAAACATTTAAGTTTCTGGTGGTCTAAGTGGAGGAAATATACAAGGGTGGGCCTCTGGGACCATTATCCTTGGTCTTTTCCTGATGACTGACTGTTTCCTGTCCACTACCAGTGGTGTCCCTCAGCCACATACTTCTGCTAACAAGGTGTCTTACTCTAGTGCACAGGGCCAAGGGAAACATTGACTGCTTGTTCACTGAAGCTGTGAGCAAAGTAAATCCTCCCTCTCTCTTTAAGTTGTTCTCTGAGGTATTTTGGTCATAGGCATATACTGAATGTAAGAACTAACTATATATCCTAGAACTGATGGAGAACATCTTCACATACCCCTCTTAGCTTTCATTGGACCATCTTGCCTCATTTATTTTAAGACTCCTTAATGGCTGTGTTCTGGAGACTTCTTCCCAAAGCTAAAGCCCCTGTACCTCTGCTTCCTTTTTCCCTTTGCTTTAATTACATTAAAACAAAATGTCCCCCCTTGTAATAAATACCATAAAATATTTCCAATAGGTTACATCTTAGTGCTAATCCTTTCAGAAGATGTGTCATGCATGTGGAGCCTTGAATTGTCTACTTGAACTTCCCATCTCCCATATCCACAAACATTGTTTACTGTGTCTCCTTTATTTGATGTTTAAAGTGTTGATTAGAATTTAGTATATATCAGATGCTTTTCTATGACTGGGGCATAAATGTAGCAGACAAAATTCCCCAAATAATCAAACCAGGAAAATATCTCTGTTCTCATGTAATTCTTGATTAAAGAATGAGCATTCTAGTTTTAACCTCAAAGTAAATACAGATGTAAACAAAAACGTCAATTTGAATCCATGTCTATGACAATACAATTTCTGCAGTGCTTAAATGCTGCTTATACTAGTTCAGAGAAACGTTTTCAAAAGTATCTGCATATTGAATATCCCTACCTCATCATTTTGTGATTAGTTTTCAACCCACTCCAATCTTCTGTTGCTATCACCCTACCAGACTCAGAGCAGCTCAGGATTCCAAAGACAGGCAATTGTCCATCATTCCTGGTCTCCTCTGACCCCTAGGCATCTGTAAACAGTATCAATTCTTGAGGCACTCTACTCTGTTTTTTGTTGTATCACAGTCTTACTTATAGGCTTTCAGTTCCTTGAGGATGCTGTGGGTGGATGGTAGTGGTACCACTTCCTATGGAGCTGTTGCACCGACCGCCTGCCTCTCTGACTCCTTCCACCTTTAGGATTTAGACAGTATCATTTCCACTAAAAGAATTTGAGAATTTTCCTGTCCACCCAAGTCAGCGGGGGAGATTCTCTCTCTCTCTCTCTCTCTCTCTCTCTCTCTCTCTCTCTCTCTCTCTCTCTCTCTTTCTCTCTCTCGCTCTCTCGCTCTCTCTTGCTCTCTCGCTCTCTTGCTCTCTCTCTTTCTCTCTCTCTGTCTCTCTGTCTCTCTCTCCCATACACACACACACACAGACACACACACACGCACGCACACACATACACACACACACACACACACACACACACACACACACACACACACAATCTCTGCTTCCAAAGCATGCCTCACAGTCTTCTATATGCATGTAAATATTTGTTTAGTGTTTTAAGGAATAAATGTTTTCCTTATAAGACCTTGTACCAATTTTATTTATTTGCCTAGTATGCTATCTATACATTTATATGCATAGTACTTGAAAAGCAGCTGCGCAGATGAATGAGGTGTTTTGACTGGTGTTAAACTAGGATCAAAAGTAACTTTTTGACTTATATAGTTCATGTACAACATCAGGAAGATGTCAGCAAATTACAGTATAGAAAACACTGTGGGAATAGCTATACTGTAAGAGGCAAGAAGGTGATGGATTTGGGAACAAGTGAGTTCTTGACTCTCTACAGAACATTTAAAGGTAGGATAAAGGAGCATGACAGGCACCTTGGTCCTTTCCCTTCATCATTCATTCTGCCCTTTCCCCTGTGTGAGAGCCGCAAACTTAGGGACATGACCTCTACCTAAGTGACAAGTTCTTTATGACACCCCTCTTCTCCTGCTCAGAGATCTGACTGTGATGGCCCCATTCTAAATCAAATGGTACAAACCATTCCAATAGGGAATGGCTAGATAACAGGCTTGGAATCCAAGTCAAGGCAAGAGGACATGCATTGATTGATTTAGGAAAAAAATCATTCTAAGAACAAAGACAAAAGAAGAAATACACCCTCTTTTCTGAACAGGAAGGAGGATAAACATACTTCTGATAGCTACCATTGGTAACTCTATGTATTGACTAATGAGATAAAATCTTGTGTTGATGGAAAAGCTAATGGAGAGGAAGAAGTTCTCCCCAAGGATATTATGATCTACTCATTCTTCCTGTTACGAGGCAATAAATCTATCAATAGAATATTTAGAACTATGTTGTCTGTTTTCTTTCCTCCCTTTTACAAGGAAGAGTTCTTCCCTGATACTCAAGAAGAACAAGAGGAAGCAAAGAAACAAGAAACAGCTGGAAAACTCATTGATAGAAATGGGATGTGTTCCTCAGCTTTCCTTCAGTGTAACAAAATACCTGATGTCATTAGCTTATAAAGAAAAAAGGTTAATTTTGTCTCAGTTTTAGGGGCTCCAGGTCTCTGGGAGGGTATAGATTGTAATGCTGGGAAATTTATGACAGAGCTCACTGTCTACTAACATCATGGTGCAAATAGCTGAGGGGGGGGGCAAGGAAGGACTGCATTTAGAAGCTCTTCAAGGAAATGTTTTCCAATACACGTAGGAATACTCAGAATGCTTGCTGCTGAGTGAACACTTCATAGGAATAAACTGCAGGAATGTACTAAGCATTTGAAGAGGTAAATGTAGTAAGTCCTCTCAGGACTTATACATTGACCTAAAGGTTTGTTCACATTAAGAGTACCACACTATTTATGCGCTAAATATGGAAATACCATGAATTATACCATATTTCATATTAATACCTCTTCATGTTTGTCTGACAAGACTTCTGAATCATTATTTTGCTATCAAAGTCATCAGTGTCTGTACTTTTCCATACTTGATATATATTCATGGGCTATATAGGTAGAGATGCAGCATTTTAAAAAACAATGTCTTACAACTATCTTGGTTACCATCCCACATGTGTTCCTATACAATAAGTAAAAAACTATATTTTGCATTGGGCATGCAGAGCCAACAATACACATGACTTGATTGCAGTTGTGGCTGTGTTCACACACACACACACACACACACACACACATAAACAAGGACAGATCTAGTGCATAGATCTGGTCAGCAGTAAGTGAATGCTGACATCAATTGTTCTACAGATGTTAAAATGGAAAATTATGTGATGGATTAATATGGATATCTCAGATGAAAAGCCCTTATTCATTCATTTATTCACTCCTTCAATCATTATTAATTATACTCATTGAGCATCAACCAGGTGGCAGGCACTCAGATAATGGTCAGGAAGTAATGAAGTGGGTGGGCAGGATCTTCCAATCATAGATGTCTAGACTGGGAATCAGTTAAAAAAAAAAACAAACATACAAACTGCATACTGTTACAGAATTTGTGGACTGATAGGAAACAGATCTCCTAGTTTCTCACAAGATATTTGTTGATCAAGAAAAACTCCAGGCATTGCAAAAGGAACTGTTGCTGTTCTGCCAAGCTGCCATCTGCCCTTACCAGGAGAAACAGTAAATCGAGAGGCTTTAGGGAATAAATACAGGCATTAATTTTGGGCAATATTTACTTACAGCAGAGGAAGAACAAAGCAGATAGTATTTGGAGATGCAGATATTACTGTGTCTGGGTTGAGCTAAGCAGACATAAATACAAGCTGAGTAGGAGAAGCAGTGTAGTGGGGTAACAATGGCATTGGAAAGAACAGAAGATTAGAGGCTGGGATTGGTTCATCTTTGCTGCCCTTTGCCTAGAAGATGCTTTTATAATTCCTATGACCATTCCAAATTCTAGATGTTGTGTTTTTAGGTCAAGGCTGTTGATCCTTGAGTGCATTCCTAGGTTTAGTCCTTTTACCATCCCACTGGCAAATCATCTTCTCCCACAAATCAAGTTTTCCATGAATCATGAAAATATTAAATTTAATCCAAGTACAGGTTATTTTTAAAGAAATGGGTAAACAGATCTAGAGACAGAATAAAAGTTACTTGGGAACACTCAGCTTCCAAATATGGTGCAATAACCTCCTCTGATATACACATAGTATGTGTATATACTAGGCTCTGCCAGGCCCAGATTTAATAGTTTGCATCCCCTCAGAAGTTCCAAAAAGCTATCTTCTTTCTGTTGTTTAAATCCAACCTTTAGCTCATGAATATAGAGGGCCAGTGGTATAGTTCTGTTGTTCCTGTTGTTCAAAGCATAGAGCTTGTGGTAATTTTGTTAGGGTAAGTGTAGGAAACATAAGGTGGACCCCAGGAAGAAGGGATTCCATGACTGAAGAAATAGGGTTGAGAAATTGGTAGATTGAAAAGCAGTAGTTGAAGAACCAAAGCTAAAAAGAACAGGGCAAGTTAGCACACACTTATAATCCCAGCACGTGGGAAGGAAGGTCAGTAGCTTCAGGTCGACCTGAGATACACAGGAAGATCTTGTTTCCAAAACAAATAATGTCTAATAGTTAATAAATAAGATAAAAATAATAACTAAGTTCTTGCTTTCTTGCTTTTTCTTGCTCCTTCTTTCCCTTCACCCCCCTCTCTCCCCGTGCTCATGGCTGGCCTCCCTCTCCTCTCCCCTCCCCTCCCCACCCCTCCCCTCCCCTCCCATCCTCTCCCCTCCCCTCCCCTCCCCTCCTCTCCTCTCCTCTCCTCTCCTCTCCTCTTCCCTCCAATTTCCTCCCTTCTCCTCCTCTCCCCTCCCCTCCCCTCCCCTCCCCTCCTCTCCCTCCTCTCCCCTCCCCTCCTCTCCTCTCCTCTCGCCTCCCCTCCCCTCCTCTCCCCTCCCCTCCTCTCCTCTCTTCTCCTCTCTTCTCCTCTCCCCTCCTCTCCTCTCCTCTCCCCTCCCCCTCTCTCTCCCCACCCTCTTAACTCCTCATGCCCTAAATAAACTTTATTCTACACTAAACCACTAAAAAAGATAACCAAAATATAGAATATTATAAGAAAATATTTAAATGGCGGGAAAAGAGGGGTGTTTCATCTTCATTGTTTATTATTCATAACCTCTCTGAATATGAAGGACAAGTCATGAGGGTTAGCTGTGAGTTGAGTCATCAAATCCCTATTTGTTTTGAAATGCAAAAGAGATCACTTTGTACCAAAACAATCAACCGCTGATGAGAAGTTTATGGAATGATCTTTCTCCAAGAAAACTCCACAGCCCTGCTGTGCCAGTTTGATAATGGCCAAACAGTTTCAGCTTCATCACTTTGAGATGCCTGGCTTCTCAGAAGTTAATAAGAGATGGTTTCTACTTCAAAATGGTGCAGACTTTATTTTTGTCCAAGTACGATGGAATCCTGGTGAAACAAACAGTTCAGCCATTTGACAATGATGAGAAGAACATCTTTATCACTGAACCTTTGAAACCTCCCAGCCCTAAGTACTTTTTCCTGTTAGTATCATGATGTCCTTTGGCTCTCGGAGTTGGGAGGGGGAAAAGTAAAAGGGAAATGAGGGAAAGAGTCAGTAACAGCAGGGATAGAAGGAAGGAACTTGCATTTAAAAATAAGAAGTTTTAGAAATTGTAATTTTATGCTCTTAGCCTGGGTGTGAGGACCCATTCCTGATTAAATTCTGTTTGTACATCTTGATACACAAACATAGGGAGGGAAGCATTTGGTAACTCCAAGGGATCCACCTCCTACGCCATTTTTCACTCTTTACTTATTAAATGAAACCAATGTTGTCTCACAGAACTCTGTCCTGATTTCTGTGAGAGACATGTTAAAGTGTGCTTTCCTATAGACAGACACTACCTGGGCATCAGTGAGTATTTGCATGAATTTTTAACCATGTTCATAAGTCATATGGTTTCGCTTTTCTTTTGTCTGGCAGCATTTCCAAACTTACTTAAATGATTACTAATTTTAATGTTAATTCTATTAACTACAGCCTCTGTGTCAGCTTACCCGATACACATTGCATTTCTGTGGCATTTTCAATGTGGGAATTATGCTTCTTTCTGATGCTAAAAAATCCTAACTTTTTCTCTTAGCTGGAACATTTTCTGTTGCATCATGATAAAAACAAGTCGTTGTAAATGTTTTTTATACTTAGGGGAAAATGAAATCAAGTCCTTTTCTTATCATATTAAGCGAATAAATTATATGTTAGCAAGCATTTTCTTATTTTTATAATGGAAAAATTGTTGAGTACAATTTTACTCTCCCTAATTGTAATAAAGCAGTTTTGCTTTTAGCATGATGTACAAAAAAAAATGTGTAAAAAGTACCAATGAAGCCAAATGGGCTGGAATATTTGTGAGAATGATGACTTCCCTAGCCCATCAGTGTTACTTATATAAACATAGGTCAGGGATTTTCAAGTCTCTCCCTAAGATATGCTTTCAACTGGTTCATTTTTTTCAAACTTTTAAATTATATTTATTATTACTATGTGTGGGAAAGGTGGGTGTGGAGGAGGTACAGTAGCCATGCTATGGCTATTTTTTGGAGGTGGTAGTACATCTCATGTGTCATCTAACCCAGTGTTCGATTGGTGATTTTAGACATTTAACTATCAAAATGGACAGAAAAAAAAAAAAGCAGAAGGGCTGTTCTTGTCTTAAATCTCGTCATTTCATAAGCAACACTACAACTTTTGTTTTAAAATGGAATTTTAATAAGTATGCATGAGGAGCCATCCTCCTGCAGTTATAAGGCCTAAGGAAAATATTTGCTTAATTCCTACACAAACAGCAAGGTCAAGAGTTGGCCTTCCACTTCTTCTACCAGGCCTCCCGCCCCAGATCCCATAGTGCTGTTCTCCCTCCGTGAAACTCAGGGAATATTTATGGTTTCTGCCACTGATTTGGCACTTAGCATATGCTACTTGGCATTGTTAATTATCTTTTTTATGGGCATGTCCTGTCTGTCCAAGTAGCTGAGTCTCCTTGACTGTAAGGGCAGTGTCTTAGAGCACTGTGATCTTCAGCACATAGCGAACTGCTTTGCAAGGTTACTTTTTAACATATGCTCCTGGATGATGGCAGTGATGATGACAAACAGGAGGGACATTATTGTTCAGTTCACCCAGGATGCCCCGGCATCTTGTAAGCTCTGTGTGGGAAGCTACCTACGAGTTTAGAAGATAATAGGAACTCAGAATCTACCTAGTCAATTAAAAGCAATTATTTTCAGTCAAAAAATAAATGCCTTCAGCTTTTTAGTTAATTCATATTATATTTCTAGCCCATAGAATAAAAGTTCATTTTATTGTTTCAAGATTTATTTCATAATTAACTTTGTATATGTATCTGTGTGTAAGTATGTACCTGTGAGTATAGGTGCCTACTGAGGCCAGAGACATGGGATCCCCTGAAGATAGATTTACAGGCAGCTATATTCTGTCCAACATGCATAATAAAAACAGAACTCCTGCCATATGTAAGAGCAGGCAACGTTCTTACCCACTGAGTAATCTCTTCAGCACATCTAATGTCTACTTTTTCCTATAGATTCTTACTCACCAAGGACTTCTCTCAGTGGGTCTCTTATCTTGTCTTAATATCAACATTTTTTTAAACAAAGCTTTGTAACTGATATATCAGAAACTTTAAGGTTAAAATCCAATTGAGAGCATTTAGGAATATCTCTCCTGGGCCCCAATTGTAAAGCCCATGTTCTACAAGCTTAAGGATATGAGGTTAACTCTCCAGAGCCCATGTCTAAAGCTGGATGTGGTATCATAAGTTTGTAATCTCAGTACTGGGGTGGCCTCAGTACTTAGGATGCTCTCTAAGGCATCTCTTATTAATTTAAATACATATATACAACCATTATTCATATATAAGAATTGCTATGATCTTTTAAGTAAAAATTTAATATGTCAAATTTTAATTCATGTTTAAGATAATGAAAACCCATTTCTCGTGAGATCTATATGGGAAATGTTTTCCTCAGTGTTAAATTAAAAAAAAACTGTATAATTTTTATTCATTAGTATTGTATGCATGTGTTTGTGTGTGTGTGTGTGTGTGTGTGTGTGAGTGAGTGTGATGCATATTGAAGCATGCATGTGCCCTGCAGCATGTATGGTGTTCAGAAGAGAAAGTTGCTGTGTCAGTTTTTTTTTTTTTCTTTTTACCTTTATATAGGTCCCAATGGACAAACCTGAGCTTTTGAGTTTACTTGCAAATGCTTTTCCTGCTAATTCATATTGTAAGTACAGAAAAATAGCTTTCATCAAGTCTCAACATTGGGGTAGTAATTATTATATAACAAAATATATATAAATTAAGATCTATACCAAATTTTCCTTTGAAAAATATTGTAGCCTGAGGAGATGGCTTAGAAAATAAGAACACATGTGTAAGGACCTCAGTTCAGTTTTCCCCAAGCTCACTTAAAACATTGGGCTTAGCTATGGGTATGCATAGACCTGAAATCCCAAGACTTTGGGGTTCAGAATCAAAAGGATCACTGGGGCTTGTAGTTTAGGGAGGTTCAGCTAGAGGTCTTGTCTTATAGCAATAAGGTGGAAAATTCTGGAATACACCGGAATGCATACCAGCACACACATACACCATACACGCATACCACACACAAAAAGAGGGAAAACATTACTCAGTTGTGTTTTATCTCTTCATCCATCTTCCCAATAGAAGTCCAGATATGGTCATCACTTTCAACAGTCCTACAATAGCTATTCTTGTTGCCTGTGTCTCATAGGTCTGTCTGTCATGAGCAGGCTGCATCTGAGACATTAAATGAAGAGCACAGCATAAAGTGAGATGCCACACAGCAGAATATCCCTCAAGAGCTGAATGTCTGCCTCTCACTATTCACTGCATGCTTGGCCTTGAATAAATCTTTCTTTGTATGGTAAGCTAGTAGTCTACTGTATTACACTGCATTGCTTAGCATTGCTACTAAAATTAGATGCAAGAACCTCACTAAACATTTTATGTAATGTATAGACTGTCTGCTAAGTGTACAGGTATATTCTTCTTTGCTGATTCTATAAGAAAAATATTAGTATAGGGATATAAAGGAGGAGTTGACCTTCAAATCTATGAAGAAAACCATCTACAGGGTCCTAGACACAAGAACCATTGCCTTCTCTACTTGCTTTTGGACAATGGTGCTATGCTGTTGCTTTTCTTTCTTTCTTTTTTTTTGTATATATATATATTTTATTTTCTATATTCTTTGTTTACATTCCAAATGCTTTCCCCTTTCCAAGTTCCCCCCTCCCCATATGTCCCATAAGTCCTCTTCTCTCCATCCATTCTCCTATCATTCCCCCTCCCTTTTCTCTGTCCTGGTATTCCCCTACAATGCTGGATCAAGCCTTTCTAAGATCAGGGCCCTCACTTCCAGAAGATCCTGCTATACCACTCCTGGGCATATACCCAGAAGACTCCCCACCATGTAATAAGGATACATGTTCTACTATGTTCATAGCAGCCCTATTTATAATTGCCAGATGCTGGAAAGAACCCAGGTATCCCTCAACAGAAGAGTGGATGCAAAAAATGTGGTATATCTACACAATGGAGTACTATTCAGCCATTAGAAACAATGAATTCATGAAATTCTTAGGCAAATGGATGGAGCTAGAGAATATCATACTCAGTGAGGTAACCCAGACTCAAAAGGTGAATCATGGTATGCACTCACTAATAAGTGGATATTAACCTAGAAAACTGGAATACCCAAAACATAATCCACACATCAAATGAGGTACAAGAAGAAAGGAGGAGTGGCCCCTGGTTCTGGAAAGACTCAGTGAAACTGTATTCAGCAAAACCAGAACGGGGAAGTGGGAAGGGGTGGATGGGAGGACAGGGGAAGAGAAGGGGGCTTATGGGACTTTCGGGGAGTGGGGGGGCTAGAAAAGGGGAAATCATTTGAAATGTAAATAAATTATATCGAATAAAAAAAATTAAAAAAAAAAAGATCAGGGCCCTCGTCTTCCTTCTTCATGGGAATCATTTGATATGCTAATTGTATCTTCAGTATTCAGAGCTTCTGGGCTAATTAATATCTACTTATCAATGATTGCATTCCATGTGTATTCTTCTGTGGTTGGGTTACCTTGCTTAGGATGATATTTTCCAGTTCCCACCATTTGCCTAAAATATTCATGAATTCATTGTTTTTAATTGCTGAGTAGTATTCCATAGTGTAAATATACCACATTTTCTGTATCCATTCCTCCACTGAGGGACATCTGGGTTCTTTCCAGCTTCTGGCTATTATAAATAAGGCTGCTATGAACATAGTGGAGCATGTGTCCTTATTGCATGCTGGGGAATCCTCTGGGTATATGTCCAGGAGAGGTATAGCAGGGTCCTCCAGAAGTGTCATGTCCAGTTTTCTGAAGAACTGCCAGACTGATTTCCATAGTGATTGTACCATCTTACAATCCCACCAGCAGTGGAGGAGTGTCCCTCTTTCTCCACATCCTCACCAACACCTGCTGTCTCCTGTGTTTTTAACCTTAGTCATTCTGACTGGTGTTGCTTTTCTTAATCCCTGCTTTTCTAGCTCTGTGCTAAGCATTAAGTTCAAAATCTATCACGCTGCTAGTGTAATTCAAAGCACTCTTTTCCTTGTTATTCTCTTTCATTGGCCAATGGCTCCTGTCACTTTCCTGTTGATTTCAGGGTTTACAGGCCTTCAAACCAGCCTCCTTTTCATCTTTTCACAACTAGATCATTAGCCTCAGAAAGGCAGGAGCCACATGCACCTAGATGAGATCTAAATCCCTAGAGCCCTACAAAGAGCATACACACATTCTGATAGAGCACTAGGGCTAAGATTCTTTGGTCTTTGTTCACGCTCAATTTCATTATAAGTTTGTCAAAAGAACACATCCAGATTTGGAGTGGTGATTTCATTTGCTTCCAGGAACCATGAAGCAGAGCTGAGAAAGGATCTCCTTTTTCTCTAACCCTCCCCCACCCTGTTCTTTATTATGTGCCCTGTGCACGATGTGGGAAAAGACATTGGTCCCCACATGTCCTTCCTTCAGTTTATGATTCAAATATCATGATTCTTATTTGCAAAACAATGATCTCCTAGGTTTCTTACCTGTGAATAGTACAGCAAAATGAAAGACCATTGGCTTGTCTTAAGATGTATACATTAAAAAGCATTATTACATTCTCACATACCTTCTAAAATGCTCACAAATATGTTTGATGGCTTTCTTGTGACTGTGAAGGACTCACACTATGTGTTTGAGGGTCTATCTTGCTCCTCAAACAAAACCACGTTCTGGATCACATGAGGCGCTTATTCTCACTTTGTGACTTGAACTTTCTTTTACTGTTTCCTAGATTTATTAAAGAAGCATCACCAAGACCTCTTTCAAGGCACTGACTTGAAGAAACAAATGTCAGAAGAGTCAGTTCCACACAGTTCAAAGGCCTCAGCAAACAGCTATCTGACCTAAACCCTTACATTTCATAGGTCTCGCCCATTTAGAGGTGCGGTTTTCTCCTGTATATGCTCAAATCACATCTCCTTTGTGTGGAAAAATAAGATTTCATGCACAATCAAGTTTATCTACCTCCAATCAATAAAAGCATTAAAACAGATATAAAAGAAATACAGTTAACCAATTTAAATATTATTGAAAGTCTTGTAGAACTACAGATACGCTGAATGTGAAGTTTCCCAGTTGAAAGGTGTGTTGAAAGCGGTTCAGGCAACACCAGAGTGCTTTCAAACGATGCGCAGCCACTTATGAAAACCATTCAGGTGCTTTCCCTAATCTGAAAGGGAGTGCTTTTTCATAGCATTAGCTTTATAATGAGCGTTTTCAGGCAAATTTCAAAGGGTGCATGGTTCACATACTTTAAACTAAATTCACTCATAATTTAGCATCTGACAAAAGCTAATGCTTAATTGTCTCTAAAGAGGCTATAGAAGGAAAACATTTCCCTTATTCACAAACATAGAACTAAACAGTGGGACTTCCACCCATTCACACCCCTCCTTAATTTTCCTAAGAACAATGGATCTGCAGAGAGCAGAGCATAGGGGGACTGGGAGCACAGATACCAGGGTTCCTGGAGAGGACGGAAGTCTCTAGCAGTGCCTTTTACTGCCTGCTACCCTGGGCTGGAACACTTTGGCAATAGCATTGTCCCTACAGAAGCTCAGAAGGCTAGATGGAGGCTTGCCCTCTCTGATAAAATGGAGTCCCGAACCATTTATCATGGATGTAGGTCTGGCACTATATTGTTTCAGTCTATCCTGGTACTTTCTAAATCACAGGATAAGGAGGCTGACAAGATTTCCATAGTCAAAGCAACCATCAGGAGACTGGGAAAAGCAAGAGACTTGGCTCTGCTGATTTCTAGATGCCTTTGGACTAAATCACACAACTTTACAGACCTCAATTGCCTGTCAATGAAACATGACCAATAACACAAAGTCCTTCTAGAATTGGGAAAAAGTACATGAGTTTACAAACACTCTACACTGAGAGCATTACCTGTGGTTTATATACCGCTTAACTTATATGATTATTTTACTATTACTGTTACATTTTCCTTAAGTGTCACATTCTGAATCCTCTGGACAAATACAAATTTGCTGAATTTATATATCTCTGTTCTTGTTTGTCTATCAATCAGTAGAATTCCCTTGGTGTAAAAACATCTTCAGACCCTCTGTTAAATAAATAAATAAATAAATAAATAAACAAATAAATAAATAAATAACTTTTAGAATTTCAGCCAAGTATTTTAGGCACAAGTGCCTTAGGGGTAAGCTTGTTAATGTAATGGGGTACTTTTGCACCATCATTTTGAGGAAGTTAGCTTTCAGAGGAAGTGTTGTTTGACTGCACAGTATCTGAAGGAGGCCTTGTAGCCGATCACAGAAAAAACAACAACAACAACAACAACAACACACCTTTTTGAACCTACTTATGAATGGAAACAAAACAACAAAACAAAACAAAAATCTTTCTCTGGTAAAGCTTTTAAAATCTCTTAGTAATTTTCATAATTGTGACACTTGGCACAGTGTGATAGTATCTTTTATCGATTCCCAGATTTTTAAGACAATAATCATTACATTATTATCTGCAGCCCAAGCACTGCAGCGTAACCTCCTAATTAGGATAAAAAATAGATCCAGGAGCAGCCCCAGCAAGTCACAACAAGTCAATATTTTTAATAAGGATTAATTTAAAAAAAAAACTCTACAAGGTTGTATTAGAGGCAGTTCTGGCATGTCTATTGATTAACAGTTGGCATTACATCTCATAAAGGGCTCATTATGTAAAGTATCAATCTAAGCACCATGTTTCCCCCCTCTTAAATACTATTGATTTGTTTTGATGTGTTTTTTTAAGCACAGTTTGGGAGCTGAGAAGATTAAGACCTGAGGCCTGCAGAAAGTATTGTCCATCACACTGAGGTGGAATGCAACAGAAAAGAGATCAGAGGAAGGGCCAAGGTCTGTTGTGTCTTCCTTGTCTGGCACAGGAAACAAGCTTATCCGCCCACATCTGAAGGGGTTCCTGATGGGTGTCATCAGCTCCTGGGCAGAGCCCCCGCTACAGCTGGCATCCCCTGAGAGAGGAAGCAGGCTGTGTTCCTACTCCTGAAATCATTTTGTAGGTCCTTTCTCTCCTTGTTTCTTTCATATACATATAAATCATATGTATGTGTGTATATACAGTATAACACATGCATATATTATATATGTGTTTATAGGCAAATATATATCAAAACCCCGTGAAAAGCATCTTCATTGCCATTCTGAGCACCATAGAGGCAGGATCTGCAGGAAGACCTCACAGCAAGGCCACAGGTGCCCGTGGCTCATGAATATGCAGTTCTGACATTTGAAACTCTTCAGCAGATTTCACAGAGCCTTTCTTCATTGACACCAATTCCCTTCCAATCACAAGGGTTTTCAAATAAACACTGTTGGTTCCAAGCTGCCGCAAATACTTCCTGAACTAATCTCAGTCCACATTTCTGAAAGGAGTGAAGACAGATCTGCTTAATTGTATTTTAAATAAAATAATAAGAATAATAATAAACCCTCATCTTAAAAATAATAACAAAAAGTGATCAGCGTGCAAGGCAAATGCTAGGGAGCCCTGCTGTGCAGCCAAATCTCCAGAGGATTCTCAAAGAATCATCAAAGCAAGCCATCTCCCTTTCTAAACTAACATAAGGTGTTATTATGAGTAATACTTGGGAAATCTCAGTCCTTTTTCACAAATACCTCAAGGAGTCATGACAAAGCCTTAGCACTGGAAGGTTACAATTCTCAAAAAGAATTCAAAATTGAGTATATCTAAACATGTATGCTAAGTATATTTAAATGATCAAATTAATAACAGCAATAATTTATCACAAAATACATTCTTGACATAAAGCAAAATGCATTCTTGACACAAAACTGGCTATGTTTTCTACTACCTTTGAAATTGAGCACACTCAAAATTAGGAAACGTTATCTGAAAATTTATCATCAGTAAACAAAGCGAGTGATATCTGCTTCGGTGCAAAGAGGGAAACTGATGCCTTAACGGTCCTCTGGCTATGAATGAGGAGACTAAAGAGCAGATACGCAATGAAGAAAAAAGTGTTAGACTTACCAGAAGACACAGGGCACCAGGACAAGCCTTCAATGGAGTTGGAAAAGCTTTTAAACCTTACTGTTCCTTTTTCTTCTTGGTGAAATATATAACACATACATACACTGATGAAACTAGATATCCTGTCAAAGGCTTTGGGTTTGAAACGAGTCTCCTCTTGCCAAGTGAATGGAGAGAGAGCAACACTTACCATGGTAATTTCATTTGGAATGAATGACCCTTAGATATGACTGCCTTAGCTTTCTCTGTGGCTATCCTCTTTAGCTAGTTTCATACACCCAAGCCTGGCTAAGAAAAGGAACACTGGCCCTACCTCCTAGCACTTGGTGACAGCTAATGATAACAAGTGATTTCGTGAGGTAGTAAAATCACATTGTAAAATTAGATTACAGTAATGGTTACATTGGACTGAAGATACGCTAATGGCCACTGAATTGTATACTTAAACAGATGAACTTTATGATACATATTTCTATATTAGCCAAGCTGTTAAAGAGGAGATCAAAGATAAATTACTGTGCTTATGATCCATAATATAAAACACATTTAGTAGTAAAAAGGAAGAAAGTACTAGTGTAAGAAGAAAAATTAATACATAGAAACTCTTTTTGAGCTATTCTATAAATTTTCATTGGGGTAGCTTGCCTTTTGGCCCTTCAAAAATAGGTTACATGATCTTGGGAAAGTCACTTGGGACACTGGAAAATCTTCCGTCCTCCATTTATTCCTTCTTAGTTTTAAGGAATGAACTCTATTTCCCATGTTTGCTTGCTGTTCCAAGATTACTCTATGGCTTAATAAATGTCTTTGCTTTCCAAGTTCTCCTCCCAATACTATACCTTTCAAAGGCTATAGGTTTGGTAGAGTTGCTACCTGGGAACTGCTCACTATTTTCAGTTGAACTTACAAATTATATTTTCACTTGAAAAATCCTCCCTTACTTTTATTTAATTTCTGAAGCCTGGAATACTTTTAAAATGTAGTCAAGAGAGATGTTGTCATGCTATTAAATAGAGGTTGCCAGTCAGAATGGCTAAGATTAAAAACTCAGGAGACAGCAGGTGTTGGTGAGGATGTGGAGAAAGAGGAACACTCCTCCACTGCTGGTGGGATTGCAAGATGTACAACCACTTTGGAAATCAGTCTGGTGGTTCCTCAGAAATCTGGGCATGACACTTCCGGAGGACCCTGCTATACCACTCCTGGGCATATATCCAGAGGATTCTTCGGCATGCAATAAGGACACATGCTCCACTATGTTCATAGCAGCCCTGTTTGTAATAGCCAGAAGCTGGAAAGCACCCAGGTGTCCATCAACAGAGGAATGGATACAAAAAATGTGGTATATTTACACAATGGAGTACTATTCAGCCATCAGAAACAGTGAATTAATGAAATTCTTAGACAAATGGATGGAGCTGGAGAACATCATACTAGGTGAGGCAACCTAGTCTCAAAAGATCAATCATGGTATGCACTCACTGGTAAGTGGATATTAGCCTAGAAACTTGGAATACCCAAGACATAATCCACATATTAAATGATGTCCAAGAGGAACGGAGGAGTGGCCCCTGGTTCTGGAAAGACTCAGTGCAGCAGTATGGGAGAATACCAGAACAGGGAAGTGGGAAGGGGGAGATGGGGAAATAGGGGGAGGGAAAAGGGCTTATGGAACTTTCAGGGAGTGGGGAGCCAGAAAAGGGGAAATCATTTGAAATGAAAATTAAAATATATATCGAATAAAGGAAAAAAAGAAAAAAATGGAGGTTGCCAATTTTGGTTGCACATTAAAGAAGACATATTAAAACCCACATAGCACCTATAGCAATCAATTCTGAATCACTTTTGGGTCCAAACACTAATAATTACTCAAAATCTTCTGAAGTTAATCATATACACTTGTGAACTACTGAGAAAACCAGAGCAAAGGGAGATGTGTTCATTCTAAGTGATGATGTAGGAGCTATTTGAATTGTTCTCTTAAAATGGATATGAAAATGGAAGAGGATTTCATAGAAGTATTTTCTTTGCTCTACCTTATTCTGTCAGTAAAACATCCCTCAGGAGAACCAAATAAATAATCCAGGAAAGAGGCAAAAACCAAAACTAAAACAAAACCAAACAAAACAAAACAGCAATAATAAGAAAACCCAAACACATTCTAAGGGGATGCTAACGCTAGGTGATAAATTTCAAGGCTAAAGACCAAGAAGGAAGCAATCATCATGGTTACACCTCAGAGCCCTACGAACATAGTCCCTAGCCCGGGATCTATGACTGTACAAAAAGGAAAAATTCTGTGGTGACCAGTCATCTTCAGGGACTCTGTCTTATTTTTTCTCACTCTTCCCTTGTAAACTCCATGTGATTCAACACAATGCCAATATTCTTCTCCAATCGATAACCAGTACCTCAGTTCTAATGAAATCAGAAAGCCAACTCTATTTATGCTTTTCTTCTAATCTTAGAAAAATCAAGGTAGATGGAGATTATGGGTTATATCTAAATAGAACTCCCTATCACAAACACTGCTACATAGATAAGGAGCAATGTGGAATACAGTAGGGAAGATTAAAGTACCTAGATTATAAAAAGTGAAAGTTTGAGATTACAATGTTTACTAGCAAACAGAGATGCTAATATGTTTCTAGATTACTAAGAACTTTCTCACTCTTTCTCTGTCACCCTCTGTCTTTTTATCTCCCTGTCTCTCTGTCTCTGTGTCTCTGTGACTGTCATCTCTCTCTCTCTCTCTCTCTCTATATATATATATATATATATATATATATGTGTGTGTGTGTGTGTGTGTGTGTGTGTGTGTGTTCATATACATATGTATATATGCTCATATACATACGTGTATATGTATGCATATATATGTATTATATATATAAATGTGTGTATATACATATATATATGCTCATATACACATAAAGTTTGGGATTACAGTGTTTATTAACACACAAAAGTGTTAATGTATCTCTGGATTACTAAGAACTCTCTTGTTCTTTCCTTACTCCATATATATATGGAGTATACACACACACACGCACACACACACACACATATATATATAATGTAAAACATTCTGTTGTTAAGTTTTCAAGACATCAGTAAAATTATGGGATCGATATTGACTCTACAAGAGTAGGCAGATGCTACAAAATAAGGTCTACCCCAAATCCCAGAGTAAATTCTTACACATTTATTTGGGCATCAATGCTTCAAGGCCATACATTTTGCCTAAACCCAAGATAGCACCATAACCACAGGAATTATAATATAGTATCTCTGGGATTACCATATATAATTTTCATGCAGGGTTCGTCAAAATTATAGTCCTAAATCCTTTTACTCTGATTGTTTCACTAAGGTACAGGAGCCTATAATTCTGCTTCTGTCCAAATAATCTTTCAAACATTTCCCATGGTGGTCAAATTGGTACAAAATTAACCACAAGCTGTGCAGTAGTGCACAAGATCTAGTTCACAGCCATAATTTTCATACAGAATATAGTTTCCTCTCATATTTAAAAACTTCTACAAACCCAGGCAAATTTCTCCATGGAAATATAGATTTGCACCTTTGAGTAGAGTACTTCTATTTTTATCTTTAATTTTCTTGAGGTTGTTTCTTACATTTTGCAAATACTGCTTCCCTTAATTGATAATAAAGGGTACAATGGTATTTATTAGATACTCTTTATAAAACTATCTTTCATGTAATTTTTTATAATGTTATTTAAGGAGCCTTTCAAACATGTATGTGTTTACTGTGAGTTATGTGTATACTGTGAAAGAGGAGGTGTGTACACATATTTGAGGGTGCCCACAGAAACCAGAAAAGGGTGTTAGACCTCCTATAACTAGAGTTACAGATGTTTGTGGGAATCATCACCTTGTAAGTGCTAGGAACTGAACTCAGATCATTTGTAAGAACAGCAAGCAGTCAATATTCTAGGACTCTCTCTGGCCAGTATATTTACTCTTGTAAAATTAAAGACAGCATTACCATTCATCACACAATAAATGCTTATGTGTAACCAGTCACCCATGTGCAGAAATCTAACATCCCAATGTGATGGTATTAAAGGTAGAGCCTCTGAAAGTTGAAGAGGTTAGGAGAGTAGACATTCATGAATAGGACCAGTGTCCTTATAATGCTGATCCCAGAGAGCTCATTTACATTGTTTATTTTATGAGATCAAGAGACGAAGACAGTCTGTTATATTTGAGAAAACACCAATTTTGGACATTTCAGCCAGCCAAACTATGAGAAATGAATATCTCTTTTATAAGTCACCAAGTCTAAGATATTATTTGACAGCAGTGTAGCTAAGATACCATGTATTGTTTATCTGCTGGCACATGTGCAAAAACACATAACTATAGTGAGTGTTAACCATGATATAACCCTAGCCAACATTATTTGAAAGTTTTAAAAAATAATCACACCAAAACTAGCCCAAATGTTGCTAACTCAATTAGCTTTGTTGGCATTAAAGTCTGTAATTCATCTGCCCTGTGGACTCTGAGATTGCAAATCTCAGCTTCATGAACAATCTGGGAGAACAAATTATTGAAAAATAATGTAAGATAAATAGATTGCATATCAATACTTTATACACTCAAATGTATATAAAATATAGAACAATATTTTGAGAATAATCCATAATACTTGCTAGTTATATTTTTTCTTGACAGATGAAGAAAACATATGTATTTCTATGTATATACCTATGTATACCTATTCCTATGCATATACAGGCCTGCAAGCATTTTTGACAAGCAATCCAGATAACTTAGGAAACCTGAAATATGTATGGTATATGTGGTCCAAGGAAAGATGAATCAAATTCCTGAAGACTTTGAACTTCCAAGATCAAAAACCTTTAAATTAAAGGTGTTGGTTTATAAAAAATAAAATGAAGCATGCTTAGGTATACTGTTACACTTACCTTGTAAAAAGCAAATATAGTGGAAATATATTTCATCATGGGGAAAATGATTCAATAAGCCAAGACACATCCACGACCAGAGGGCACTTACCACTTTGCACCGTATCAGTCTTAAAAAGCTCTACGGGGACAGCATTGTATCTGAAAGATTCATGCCACACCTCATTTTAATCATGGACACAATAAACCCCATCTCCTCAAAGTCATTTAGCTGTGAATTTTCAAGAATACATCAAGTAGATTTTCTATGGGCCCATCTGTGCAGCACATTTATTTTCTGTGACTGTTTTGCTGAGCACAATGAAAACCTTGACTACTAATGAACAGGGACCCAGAGAGAGGCAGGGCTGCTGCTGGTGTTGCTGCTACTGGTGTTGCTGTTGCTGCTAGTGGTGGTGAGAAAAGAATCCCTTTCTCCTGGCCCTGCAGCCTGTGGTCTATTGATCTTGAAGTTTTTCAAGAGAAGCCTGTTTCTTGATCTGCTTCTTGTTGTTCACATCTATTCTACTTGAAGATTAATCTCCAATACAGTATTCCTGGCTGAGAAGACACGATTTAAAAGCAATGCTCTCCACTGTTTTCAAGATGACAAAACTTTAGTTCCAACAAGACAGGAATGTTTGAAGCTATTAGAATAGGATCTGTGTTATGGAAATACACACACTTACTTAGAAGCTGAGAACGTGGGCTGTGGAGACATAGCTTCTATGACTTCCAGGCTTAGCATCTGTAAAGTGGGCTGATAGTAAAAGTAACTACATACTGTAGTGAGAAAAGATGAAGCATCAAGAGCTCTTAGCAAAAGGCAAACGATTAAACATGTCATCTCTCAACGCCATAGAACATGCGTGAGATGCACTGATACATCTCACTAAATAAGTTTTCACTATTATTACCAATGGCGACATATCTGACTCTAAGGTCACCATGATCAGCCAAGCCAATGATAATGCTAATTAACAACTTATTTCCTCACAAGCTACTATGCTTAAAGAAACAAAGACTGCCATTTGAGGCAATGATTTTGGGATATAAGATTATTGATTAATTTGGTGCTGGTCAAAAAAAAAAAAAAAAAAACACCCTGCTTTTCAGGTTCTCTTTCTGGTGAGAATGTAAGGAAAATCTATTTCAGAGTAAAATACAGTTTACAGTAACATTCAAATGATAAATGTATTTCTAAGGGAATCTATATCACATTATGGGCTACTGCATCTGTTATGCCCAAATGCAATATAAATGATGATTTTTGAGTCCACATGGATATTTCAATGATAGATGATGATCAAATCAACTCTTATAAAATGTTTCTGATTTTTTTATGGAATCTTCTCAGAGCCTGTTCAACGGAGAAGAATTTACAAAGTATAAAATATGGTCCATCCCATGGATGCAAATGTTACTTTTTAAATGTGGGTAAGATTTCCTTGCTTGATGTTAGATACAATATCTCCTTCCACCCTCTCTGCCCCCCCCTCTGTCTCTCTCTCTCTCCTCTCTCTTGCTCCCTCCATTTTCCTTCCTCTCTCTTGCTCTGTCTCTAACTTTGTCATTACCCCCTCCCTCTACCCTCTCTTCATATAAGTGTGTTTATGTATGTGTGTATGCATCTATGTACATGTGCTTGTACACACACACACACGCACATGGCTGTGTGTATATGCACATGTGTATGCATTGTGTATGAGCGTGTATATATGTATATGTATTGGGTATATACATGACTGTGTGTGTGTAAATATATACATACATATACCCAGGAAATCAGTTTAACAAATGTCAAATTATAAGACGTTTACTGCTCTGAAGTAATGAAGATTGAGTGACCAAAATTTGTGCAACTAAGAAAGTCCTCCAGTGTTCACAAGATTTGTTCTCCACCCTCTCCAGTCCCGCTCATTGGAAAAGCTTCCATAGACTTGAGTGCCATGACTTGCTGCATCTACCCTATTTTATCACTGTTTTCATATCAAGGATCACTCGTGAATGGTAGTAATACAGTTTTGTTTATGTCTTTGTCTCTCTTGTTCTTAGCACAGAACCTGTTTCACGATACGCATTCAAGCGCTGGCTGCAGAGCTAAGTGTGAGCTATTATTCTGCTCAAACTTCATAGAACATTATACACAGAGGCAGGCATTTAAAAAGGCAATAAAAATGCAAACCATTTTGGCAGCTCAAGAATGAGTATTAATTTGGGAAGAGAGAAATTTCTTCTTAGGTAGGACAAGTTTTCTCATATTTAGAGCTGAGTCACTCAATATGATTGCTTTTCTCATGCGTTTGTTCACTCATTTTACCAAGCAGAAAAACAAAAAGCGTAACGAAATGAGCTCCCTATTGATTCCATCTCTTCCAATCCTGTGCTAATCAGAATCATCTGTGTGATCCAGGAGATGTTCCTTATCTAAGCTTCACTTTCCCAATGTGGAAGAAAGAAATAACAATAATATAAATAACTTTTTATTAGGATGTCATTCTGTAGATTAATTAAAACAGCCATGCTGTGTACCAAGGAAATTTAGCCATCAATTTGATTTGTCTATTTTAAGTTGCGATCTCTCATCTAAAACATAAAATATGGATCTGGGAATGGCTCAGCAGGTAAGAGCACTAGCTGCTCTTCGAAAGGGCCCAGATGTAGTTGGTACCACCCCTATGATATCATACACCTGTCTAGTTCAAAGGTATCCAATGTCATGTTCTGATCTTTGTAGGTACTACATAACATGTCCTTTATACACACACACACACATACACACACACACACACAATGTTAAAACACTTGTACACATAAAGATAAACAAATCTTTTAAAGGCATGAAATTAATAATTATGCAAACCTGAAAACATATTAGCTCTGACATGATAGCACATGTAAAACTTCATATCTGACCTCATGCAACAGCTCATAGCCAGAACACTAACTTATTGAAAATATTCTATATAATTACTTCCAGGCTATGTGTTCACAGTATAGGTAAATGATAAGGTAGTTCATATTTAGACATAAATTTTATCCCCACCAAGGTTTCAAGGACTCTCAACCTGTGTGTGTGTGTGTGTGTGTATGTGTGTGTGTCTAGCTATAGCTATATGTATAAGTACTAAAAATTGGTAGAATGGGATATCTGAAAAATTCCTGTAACTCAAGCATTTCATATTCTAAACCTTTGTTTACAGACTATATTTATTTCACACTATGTAAGAGGACAAGAGGTTAAGGGTTCCTAAAACTTCACAATATTCCAGGTAACCAAGACACAAAGGAAAAGGTTAACAGTTTATGACTAAAAACCATATTCATTCAGTGGCCACTGAGAGCTGGATGAGGGTTATCTTTATGGAACTTTATTACTTTCTGGCATTATTCAACTTGACCTCTCTTTTTATTGTTCTTTCCTCTTACAGGCAGGATATCCCCTGGACCCTCAGGTTGTGGGATGTTAAATTTTGTACTCCAACGAAATACAGCAAATCTTAAGACAGAAAAAAAGGCCATTTTCCAGTGGATAGAAGATGCATAAAAATATCATTAACTATTATATTGACTATTAGGTAGTCAATATAAGTTGTGGAAAAACATTAGAGACTAAGTAAGATTTTAAGCATTTTCTGAATATATCCAAAATGCCAGAACAGAGCAGTTGCCTGTCATAAGTGAGCAAGAAATGGGCACTGTTAAGCAAGGAGCTAAGCTTAAGGTCTACATCTCTCAAGCTGTCCATACAAGCCTCATAAGGAAGCTGATTATGTATAACATTACTTCCTTCTTAAGACTCTCTTGCAAGTCAGATGCTGCATGTTGCTTTTCCTTCCAACAGAAACTTTTAGAAAAATGCCACCAAAAATCTGGGTCGCTTAGCACGGGAGGGCAAAACCAAACGGTTTCCACAAAAGGAGGCAGGAAGTGTGTTCTACTACGTATTGTAGTGATGTGGTATGTTTTGGATACAAGGGGCAAATGATGGATAGATGATCTTGCCACACACAGATGAATTCAGATATGGCAAAGCACTCAGTGCCCATTAACTTACTTTAATCTATGTAATGTTACATCCATTTCAATAAGAGATCCTAACCATGCCCATACAATGAAATAAACAGATTTACGCTCCAATTCCTGAAGTGATATACACATTCTCTGTGCCTACAAGAAGCATTGATTATGCCCATGTGGCTCTAGTGTTCTTCGGTGCATGTCTGAATTATTTATTTCATAACACTTCTCGCTTTTAAGTTAGTAGTTCAAATTTATGAGACCATTCAATTGCTCTCTCCCATGATGTGGTGCCTCTGAGAGTGAGTGTATTTTACTCTGTATTTCTAAAGGCTGAGCCATCTGCATTTAGCTTAGAATGGTTAAAAGAAGATATTAAGCCAGATCAGGTTGCCTTAGACAATCATAACTTTGCATGAAATAAGTGTCCACTTGTCCTGAACATTGGAAAGAAAGTAAAATATCTAAATAGAACCAAAGCCTTTCATATCAAACCCTATTTGTTGACATCTGTGATTCTCCCTGACATATTGTCCCTACCATATACCCTTTTACTAGAATTCACATCTTGTGAAGAAGCTGATTACTTATAATATTACTTCCTTCTTAAATGAAATAAAAAAAAAATAAGAGTTCTTCTTTGACTATTTACGGAATCCTCTACACACTAGGAAGCGCCTTCATGAACAATGTCTCATCCCATTGCAAGGAAAATACAGTACAAGGGAGGCTGGGGAATTTGGTTTCCTCATTGACAAACTACACACACAGCAAACATAGGCTCTGGATTCAATACCCAGCACCACAAAAATGAAAGGGTGAATAGGAGATAATATTAGAGAAGTGTCTGGCAGAGAGAATCTTAAGTGTGGCTCCAAGCCCCACCAAGTCTGCCTTCAAACCAGGATTCAGGACTTCACATGCTTGAAAGAAGTATTTTACCATGTTTCCATGCAAATTTTTTGAATATTGATTGTCTTGTCAATATTTTGTAAAGATTCTTTTGTGGTAAATAAAATCCAGATTGCTAACTCAGTTTAACATCAGAAACTCTGATACCACTGGGTTTGTATTTCTTCAATATAACAACTGGCGGGAACATAGTAAAAGTGACCCCATCTACTGAAACTGACCCATTTTGGTCAGGCTTGGGGCTAGCACCTACAGACTTCTGAGCTGAGACCTCATAGTTTGTATAACAAACTGAGATTTTTCAGTCGACAGTGAAGTTTCATGAATTGAGGGCAGTCTGAATTTTAAGCTGAAAATTTAACAATGCTAATCTTAGAATGGAATGAATTGAAAATCACTCCATCTCATGGTCCATAATCTGGAATTACAAGGCTCCATTGGACAGTAACAAACTTTTTTATATCATAAATCGAATTATTAAAAACTAAAATAAATTGCTTTGATGTTTAGCATAAAACCTCTCTTCTGTAAAACTATAATGGTAGCTCTCTTTCTTTCATGGTTCTATCTTCCCCTGGGCACACTTCATTTCTTTACCTTTTATTTATTTTTATTTTAATGTGATTACAGTTTCCTCAGGTCATGGTATGGGTAGCTGTAGTAATTGATAGTCAAGTATTTCAAAAGTGGGAGAATTAATGATTTTGATATGAAAACATGGGAGAAAAGGCGTATGTATGTATGTATGTATGTATGTATGAATTTCTAAATCTAGACCAGTAGAGCAAAGCCAACGTTTTTATTAAGGTGGAAAGACTGGAAAGTACTGAATTTTGCTAGTATTTCATTGTTAGAAGAGAGGGCTACAACTTAAGAATTGTTGATTTATAAAGTATAAAACACTGTTCAATGGCTAAAACTTAGAACCCAAATCCTAAAATGATCATCCCATGATAAGGTCCTGGCTAATTTTTTTATGGGATAAGACATTCTTGGTTTCGATCATTGATTAAAACATTACCTCATTTACATTAGATCTGAAACTACAACAGATCCTGGAATTCTCCACTCTAGTATCTGGGAGTCTCTCACTTCATAATATCTACCTAGTAAGATGGTAGATAGAGTAAACATAACATGAGGATCTCAGTAGGCGGGCATGGATATGAAATATGAAAGATCAAGAAATTAGAAATGTTTCTGAAGTTTTGGGTATGATTACAAATTCAATCAAGCCTAAGGAGACTGGAGTGTAAAGTGAGGAGGGCAGCAGGGAGTGGGTAAGAACCTCTAGTAGTCGGTGCTTCTCCTTCCTGTATTTTTATGCCCTGGCAACATGTCAGGTAATATGCTGCATGCCGGTGGGCCTTTGGAGACATATTAGAGACCCCAAACATTTACATTAAAAGAGAGAGATTTCTTTACACTGCTCTGGGTATGATCCTGCAAACATTTGAAAGTCAGACTCTCTCTTAGATAGACACATAGACAAAGTCTAAGGAGCGTAGTAACTGAAACAGGTGATGGAAAGAGAAGAGCTCATTAGAATGGAAGAAATGATTGAATATGTCCATTTGTCTGATCAATAGGGACTTCAATGCCATAACCACAGGAAACAA
Organism: Apodemus sylvaticus; assembly: GCF_947179515.1. Classification (NCBI taxonomy): domain Eukaryota; kingdom Metazoa; phylum Chordata; class Mammalia; order Rodentia; family Muridae; genus Apodemus; species Apodemus sylvaticus. The sequence continues at coordinate 88,569,378 of NC_067481.1, read as the reverse complement.
ATAAAACATGATGATCCAAATTTATGTGATAAGTGTGGATTCAGAGTCTTCTCTGATCTCCAGGATGGAAGATGTAGACTTTCTGAAACCTTGGTTTAGAAAGAACCTTTTAGGGTCTTCCTCAGTTTCTTTTCTATTAGCTTCAGAGTGTCTGGCTTTATGTGGAGGTCCTTGATCCATTTGGATTTGAGCTTAGTACAAGGAGACAAGGATGGATCAATTCGCATTCTTCTGCATGCTGACCTCCAGTTGAACCAGCACCATTTGTTGAAAAGGCTATCTTTTTTTCATTGGATGTTTTCAGCCCCTTTGTCGAGGATCAAGTGGCCATAGGTGTGTGGGTTCATTTCTGGTTCTTCAATCCTGTTCCATTGATCCTCCTGCCTGTCACTGTACCAATACCATGCAGTTTTTAACACTATTGCTCGGTAGTATTGCTTGAGGTCAGGGATACTGATTCCCCCAGAATTTCTTTTGTTGTTGAGAATAGTTTTAGCTATCCTGAGTTTTTTGTTATTCCAGATGAATTTGAGAATTGCTCTTTCTAACTCTATGAAGAACTGAGTTGGGATTTTGATGGGCATTACATTGAATCTGTATATTGCTTTTGGCAAAATGGCCATTTTAACTATACTAATCCTGCCGATCCATGAGCATGGGAGGTTTTTCCATATAGGGGGAAATTTCCTGAATAGATCACCAATAGCTTATGCTCTAAGATCAAGAATTGACAAATGGGACCTCATAATATTACAAAGTTTCTGTAAGGCAAAGGACACCATCAAAAGGACAAATCAGCAACCAACAAATTAGGAAAAGATCTTCACCAACCCTACATCAGATAGAGGGCTAATATCCAATATATACAAAGAACTCAGGAAGTTAGACCCCAGAAAACCAAATAACCCTATTAAAAATGGGGTACAGAGTTAAACAACGAATTTTCACCTGAAGAACTTTGGGTGGCAGAGAAATTCTTAAAAAATGCTCAACTTCATTAGTCATTAGGGAAATGCAAATCAAAACAATCCTGAGATTTTACCTTATACCAGTCAGAATGGCTAAGATTAAAAACTCAGGAGGCAGCAGGTGTTGGGGAAGATGTGGAGAAAGAGGAACACTCCTCCACTGCTGGTGGGTTGCAAATTGGTACAACCACTCTGGAAATCAGTCTGGCGGTTCCTCAGAAAACTCGGCACGTCACTTCCGGAAGATCCTGCTATACCACTCCTGGGCATATATCCAGAGGATTCCCCAGCATGTAATAAGGATACATGCTACACTATGTTCATAGCAGCCCTATTTATAATAAATAGCCAGAAGCTGGAAAAAACCCAGGTATCCCTCAACAGAAGAATAGATGCAAAAAATGTGGTATATCTACACAATGGAGTACTATTCAGCCATTAGAAACAATGAATTCATGAAATTCTTAGGCAAATGGATGGAGCTGGAGAATATCATACTAAGTGAGGTAACCCAGTATCAAAAGATCACTCACCAATAAGTGGATATTAACCGAGAAAACTGGAATACCCAAAACATAATCTACACATCAAATGAGGTACAAGAAGAATGGAGGAGTGGCCCCTGGTTCTGGAAAGACTCAGTGTAGCAGTATAGGGCAAAATCAGAACAGGGAAGTGGGAAGGGGTGGGTGGGAGAACAGGGGAAGGAAAGGGGGCTTATGGGACTTTCGGGGAGTGGGATGACAGAAAAGGGGAAATCATTTGAAATGTAAATGTAAAACATATCGAATAAAAAACTTCATTATTTTGATAATAAACTTTGTTATTTTGATAATAAAAAAAAAAAAGAAAGAACCTTTTAGAGAGACACGTGTAGCCATATTCACTCATGGAATGTGGCCTTTCACATCCTAAATAAAGACTGGTAGTCCTACTGGAGATTCCATTGAGGCCATCTTTGTATTTGCAACTGCTCTGGATTTCTGTGCAGTGTTTTATTTGGAGTTCCTTTGCTGTCAGCTCATCCCTGGTACATCTTGCCTCTCTATGTTTTGACCACATAAGTCTTCTTTTTTTAATTTTTTTCACATAAGTCTTCACATTGACTTTTGTCTTCTTATTCTAAAGATGATGACACAGTATGCTCAGCTATTCGAATTGTGCAGCCACACTATAAAATTAATAAAGAGTGTGGCATAAGAGGTTTGGCAGGGGGATATGAAAACCATTCCTTCCCTCCTTTCCTAATAGCCTGTGACTAAATTTTTCAAAAAATGGCTGGATTTATTCATAAATGTCTTTATGACCAAGGTGCATCTTCAATATGGAGATAGGAGTTAGAAAAATGGAAAGAAAAATATATTTAGTAGAAAGATTCCCTACATGCTAGGCTCTGTGTCAGGTATGTTGTATTATCCTTTAATCATCAAGGCAATGGAGTAGGACAAATATATTATCCCCATTCAGAATTTAAAAGACAGAGGTTACTGGATATGAGCAGTAGGTAAAAGGGCAACAAGGACACAGTGGCACATCAGCGTAGTCATTCCCATCACCCCATTTCTGATGAAGATCATTTGTAACTGTTGCAAGAGTTCTATACCTAACAGTCACCTGAAATGACATATATGGAGAACAAAAAAAAATCACTTCAAAGGGCTTCCTTTAAATAAAAAAGTCTTCAGGAGTATAATCTCAGGATCTTCAGTTTTCTCTGAGTGATTCTTTTTATTCTGTTTGGTCCAGGGTCCTCCAACAAGGCCATTTGTTTCAATGGCGATGCTGTACTCTGTTCTACCACTGATATTACTGTACTGAAAGCTGGAAATATGGCCCCTCTGAGCATGCAATTAAGATGGGCCAACTATCCAAGATTCTCCTGAGGATGCTTTTGTATCCCTAACTGGAGGCAAGAGTGTTTTGGCATTTGCTTAAGAAATCTTACTAAGGTCTTTATCTGGGGCACCTAACCTGTTACCTCTTCTATGTTCTGTTTTGTCTGCTGTGATGCACGTTAGCATTAGTCTTGTGACTCACTTATCTCCTGGTTTCATTCTGATACATTTTGAGCTTTTGTTTCCATTAATATTGTTGGGAAGTTATACTGAGGTCTATTTGGTGTCACTTCATTTTCTTTTCTGTGATATAATTTGCTCCTCTGCTCTCTTCATTTCCCCTAGATTGGGGAAGCATTATTCTACATTTTACCAGATTGCTTTTTTTTTTCTGTTTAAGGCCTCAGAATAATCTTTCATGGGAATAATCCTTCTAGAGATGACAAAGATCAAAGAGAATGAGATATGCTTTCTACACTGTCCATCCTTTTCTCACTGTAAATATTAACATTTCCTGATTATTACTTGAAAATGAAATGTTTCTGCTTTTTAGATTTTTGTATTATTATATTCTTATAATGAACCCAATTTTACACCCTACCTTGTAGAAGTTTTTATTTCCTTTTTCTTATCTACAAGAAAGAGATTTTGCTTGTATGTATGTATTGTGCATTACATATGTGCCTGTGTAAACTGTGATAAGAGAAAACATAGTAGGTTTTCTGGACCAGGAGTTATGGGTGCACATGGGTGCTGGAAACTGAACCCTTGTTCTCTGCTGGAGCTTCACGTCAAGTGCTTTAGGAACTGAGCTACTTTCCAAACCCACTTTCTATTTTCTATTCTGTCTCTCTCTGTCTCTGTCTCTCTCTGTCTCTGTCTTTCTCTGTATCTCTCTCCCCTCCCCCCTTCCTGTCTTTCATTTCTCCTTTTTAAAAAGAAAAAAATTTTCTCCACCATCGCTGTCTGTCTTCTTACTTCCTCTGGAAGGTAGAGGCAATTATTTCTTTTTTTTCAGATCAACAGAAAAAAATTCTAAAAATTTGAAATGTTTTGAAAATGTTAGGGAAAAATACCTTTAAAAAGATTCATGATTTATGCTGTAGAAATAGCTCAGCAGTTAAGGACACTGACTGCTCTTCCAGAGGTCCTGAGTTCAATTCCTAGCAACCACATGGTGGCTTACAACCATCTGTAATGGGATCTGATGCCTTCTTCTGGTGTGTGTCTAAAGACAGCTACAATGTACTCACATAAATAAAGTAAATTTTTTAAAAAAGATTTATAATCATGAGGACCAAGAAAACAATGAGAAATATTTTTCTTTATTGCTGTGATTGCCTGATGTAATTGTAGTGAAGGCTTAATTAGAATTAATGAACTCAGGTGGGGTCTCTATTCTTCTATTTACATGCAAACGACTTTGCCTCCTTTTAACTCTAGTTGATATGAAAGAAAACTATGAATTTCTTCAATAGTTCAAAGAAGAAAACATTTTTTTCAACTAAGGAAGAAAAGGGAATGGTTCATGCAAGGGTTTATCACGAAGAGCATGTGGCAAGCTCCTTGTGTTCTCTGGAATCCGGAAAGAGAGCACTGCATAGACAGCTTGTAGTGTTAGGCAAAAAAGATGTATTTGGAGATGTAAGGCATACATTTGAGTCACACCACACAGTTCCAAGTGCCTGGCGGGAGGTAAATCAAGTTGATGCTCATAGAAATATGAGTGGGGCATGATTGTTTTTGATTATGAGGCCCATGAACAGCAATGTATAGAATTTAGGGAAGTGTGATGGGATCCCTGCTATTTCAAGAAGGGGCAATAATCTAGACATAATCTAGATTGTACTTTGGAAAAGTAGCTAGCAATCACTGTGAAGAAAATTCTGTCTGGTAATACAAACATGTTGAAGTGTATCCGTACAGACTCAAGGTTTAATATCTCCCCCTGCATAATGTGTGTGGCATTTGATGAAATACCTATCATCACTAGACTTCAAGTTCTTCTCCTATGAAATACAAAGAATAACACTTATTGCACAGGATTTGTCTTAGCTCAGGTGCCATCAATCAGGGCCTGGAAGAAGCATTCATGTAGAAGTGTTTTATGAGTATGATCCCATTGGAGACCAGTAAAGATATAATGGGGGAAAGAGAGGGCAGGTCAAGCCAGAAAACAAAAATGGGGAGTCACCAGCAAGGATATTCCTGTCAAAAGGCAATGTTTAAGGATAGGCATAGAAAGGATAAATAATAGTGATTACCCCAAATAAAAAAAAATTCAAATGAGAAGAGCTATTGCTTTGTTCCATAGGGTCCCAAGACACAAATGCAAGGCCAGTTTTAGGATGAGAAATGTTATAAATGAATGTCACTTAAGTTCTTTCACTTCCCCTGAAACAAGGATGAATTGTAGAAAAATGTGGCTTCTTACTAAACAAGGTGCAGAGGATATTGACTATGTATGCTTGAATAAGTACTGTGGGCTTTAGCAAAAGAAGATGTAACTAAAACAGAAATCCAACACAGTAAAGACTAGAACATGGGACAAGTGATACTGGAAAAGCAGAAGGAGGATAACAGAGAGGACTTAAGTACACTGAAGACGGCTCACTGCTGCAGAGATGAAGGCTTCTATAGAGCATTAAGGTAATTGTTCTGTTAGATTTCTTCCGAGGAAATTTAGAGCATCCACAACTTCAACTCTTGTCCTCAGGGTGTGTGTGTATGTATGTGTGTGTGTGTGTGTGTGTGAGAGAGAGAGAGAGAGAGAGAGAGAGAGAGAGAGAGAGAGAGAGAGAGAGAAGGAGGGAGGGAGAGAGACAAAGAGAAAGAGAGAGACAGAGACAGACAGAGAAACAGAAAAGAATTGGCTCTGTATAACACCAGGGGCTCCTCTTCACACTTCCAACATGTACTTGATGTGAAGTTAGCTAGGTTGAGCTTAGGTTGTAAAAGAGACCATTCCATTCCATGGTGCGAAAAATGTTAAATTACTCCGGCAACATGGTCTCTGGGCAGGAAGAAAGAACCCAGATTTGATCAGTCATACAAATTGTGGAGACTGAAGAGGACACTGCATCTGAGCTCAATTACATCAGCCAGCCAATCAGTTCTCTAAAGCACTGTGTATTATTCATAGTAAAAGTTAAAACAAAAAGGAAAATGGAGACTAATCATAAAAAAGCTTAATCATGAAAACAGAGCCCACACATCTCTAAACAAAGAGCCCTTGGAGCCAATCACAAGCTCTAAATGAGAGATATATAGTACAGTCATAAGCAGGCTGCAGCATCAGGGAAAAATCCTGAGTTAATCAGAAGCCATTCTTCCCATACAGTATGCTGGTCCCCATTACAATCCACTGTGCTAATGACCATTACTCAAAATGACAACATCGTAACTAAAATCACCATTTGTTCAAGTTAATTTCTTAAAGATCTGTGATTTTCCTCCATTACATTTAATATTTATGAATCCTAACTCACTGGAACTTCACTATATTCAGGCTATTACCATTCATTTTCGGGATGGAAAATGAAGGTCATTAGAGCTGGACTCTTCTCTTTTCTTTTTTCCTTTACCTGGCCTCATATCTTTAACAAAGCAATAGAATCCCAATCAAATGCTTGGCATACAACAACAGCCTTACCTTGACTTGAAGAGTATGTGACTGGGAACAATCTTGAGGTCCCATTAATTCTGTGCTATACAGAAACATCTCTCACTTTCAACAATAAATATTTCCTAAGAAATCTGGCAAGAGGGAGAATCCATTTTGCAGGAAAATCCTGATTTCACTGTGACTACTGTTGTAAGTGGAAAAAAAAATACTCAAAGGAAATTGAAAACCACTGGCAAGGAAGAGATGAAGTTGGCAGGCAGGTTAATGGCATGCTAGGTACAATGTTCTGCCTCTTTCCCTCATTCCTTCCTCTTTCCCCAGAATGCCTGGTTTGTTTCAGGTTTCCTCTGGGAAATGAATTCATGGTCTTGGAAGCCAGCATTGCTCTACTTTTATGGGGTACTTAGGTTGCATAAATGAAACAGATCTAGATTTCCATTGGTTTATAATCAAACAAAACAAAACAAAACCTTTACAAACTTTTAGGCTCTGGAAAGGAAATGCATGCCCAATGATAGAAAGTATTTAAAATAAAATCTGTAAAATTACATTATTAGGGTCACAGCTATTTTTAGATCACCCTTGCACTCATTCAAATGCTGTGCCTAGCACTGTTTGGGGCCATGTGTAATCAATATTTAGCTACACAAGTTTCAGGAAGATTATTATTTATAACTGCTTCAAAAGATCATTCATATGGGTGAAAGCATCGGTCTGTATCATCTTTCTGACTATCATTCCTTTTTAAAATTTACAGAGCATTTTCTTTCAGAAAGGAAAGAATAACAACTGTACAGATAACAACTGTAAAGTTGTTATCATTGCTTTATTTTATTTTGTTTTTACTCTTTAATCTTTTTTTACAATCCAGACTTTATCCCCCTCCTGGTCCACCCTCCGACTGTTCCACACATCTCTGTCTCCAAGAGGATGTCCTCACCCCCTTGCTTTTGAAAGCCCCCTGCATAAAGATGGAGAGAACAGGAGGGCAGAAGAAGGGGAAGAAAAGGAGAGGGGAATGGAAATGGTGGTTGAAAGTGAATGGGAGAGGGTGGTCGAGGAGGAGAAAGAGAAGCACGCGTGAAGGAAATCAAAAACTTAATAAATGGAATGATGACCCAAATAGGGACTAAGGGAAAAGCAAAAGGCTTTCTCCAGGATGAACTAATACAGGACACTCTTACATGCTGGGAAAAAAAAAGAATTGAAACAATCCCTCACCGGGAACAACATCTCAGTTATCACTGCGAAAAATAAACGTGAAAGACAAACAAACAAACAAAAACAAGCAAACAAAAAAACCAACCAAACATACAGACAAATGTAATTTCAGTTTTATCTACAAATGAAATGGTTTTCCCCTGCGGAATTCACATAAAAGATAAATACATGTAGTGTGTTTTTGTTTCACTCCTGGAGGTGAGGGATCATCATAGCCTTTGGACTTGCAGCATCTCAACTTCCACAAAGGTAAAGGGTTGTTGGGAAAAGGGAGGTGGTAAACTCCACCCTCGTAAAGAAGTCTCCCAAAGTGCCCCTCACTAGTCCAGGGCCACATACTTCTCCTATTCAGTTCAGGTAGGAAAGAATGAAATGGAAACCTCAATCTAAATATAATTTATACTCCACAATCAGAGTAGGGAGCAGGCTATTACTTAGATATGTCTGAGGAGGAGGAAAATAAAACAGTCCTATTCATAGGAGGTCAAGTCATGGCATAAGGATTTACTTCAGAACCAACTAGGAAATACATCAAAGGGAAGCAGGAACTTCTTTGCAGCAAGCTGGCCTGAATTCACCTATGCAGACATCTTGAGCTGGTTGTCTCAGAGTAGTAGCCCTCTTGATTTATTTGCTGAGTTTCCTAGCATATTATTAATGGACGAAAGCATTAAAGTAGTACATAGGGCTTTATAAGCAAACATATGCTTGGCTTCTTTGAGACTGGCTTAAGGTAAACCAGATACACCCTGATTTGGACATTTTTGACACAATCAAACTACAACATGCACATGCACACTCACTCTACATTTCTTTCTGACTAACATTGCAAAAATCCATTCCTGACCATTTGTCCTTGATAGGTGATCCTGTGTGCATACGGCTGGTTCTCAGACCCGGAACTGGATGGAGTTCCAATAGGGAGAAGCTTTTTCCCTTGGTGAAGGGAATAGGCAAAGTGAGAGAGAAGGCAGCACTTCAAAGATTCGCCCAGAACAGCAAAAGAATAACACATGATGTAGGACAAGAAGAGACAGAGAAAGGTGTCTAGCTCTAGCCCCAACTGCATTCTAGGAACTGAAGAAATTCACGCCCATGGAGGCGTAGGCAGAGAATAAGAAACACAGAATGAAAGGCCTCCCAAGGGGTCTGGCCTTGAAAGATCAGCAGATCATAGGAACAGGAGCAGCGGCCAAGAAGCTTATCAAGGGTTTGAGTCTTCCTTCCAGAGAGATGGGAATGCCATCTGCAAGGGGCTCTAAATCAAAGCACCAGACAACAGACCGACTGCAGCAAAAACATATTACTCCGCATGCAACTCCAAGTATTCACATATCTTTATGTTCACAGTCCCTTAAACACATAGCAACTCCATAAATTCATATGTATGTGATGCCATCAGTAGCGCTGATGCCCGGCTAGGCTTCTTTCTTTGTCTATAGGCAGAAAGCTTTACACAGCATGTGGCTGCAACTCCTTTTCATATCATCTAGTCACTCCCCCTCTAGTTGCAGCGCTAAGATGAGAATTGAAGGGTTCTGACGGTTTTACTATACATCTTTTTATTCACAAAGACTTCTAATCTTGAAACTGGTTCTTTGTTTTAAATCAGGCGTCTATTGATTATCCGTGCGATGGAGCTCGGCTCACCAGGGGCTGGGGTGGGGTATACACTATGGAATTAGGACAGTTAAACACTGAAATCGATCCTCCCTTTTTTGTGCTCTGCTGTTGCTGTAGCAAGCAGTTTCTCTAAGCTATTAATTTTATTATTAGCACACCTGGAGGCATTGCTTCCCTCGGGGAAAAGCAATTCAACTGTGTGTGCTACAAGACCAGTGGCAGATGATCAATGATAGAGCTGGGACAGGATGGGGTCTGATCCTTACCTATTTGAAATTTGGGAGCAATCTTTCTTTGCAAAGTGAGGTACGCGAACAAAATGGGTTAGTGATACCTTTCAAATATTTCAAACAAAAATTTGTCCTTACGTTTCTGTCTTTAAAGAAAATATATTATCACCGCATGGGAGCCTATCACTTCTTTTCCCCAGCATGTCATGCCAACCAGAAAAAGAAGACAAAGGGCCACACTTAGATTACGGCGTGGAGACTGGCACTCCAAGATTAACCCTCCCTTTCACTGTATTACCTTGACCTGAGTAATTCATTCCTGTGAATTAAAGCCACATGCATGTTCTCTTTGAAAACACAAATGAGCGATTTTTAGAAGGCAGGATGGAAGCATGTGGGTGTCTGGTGTCCTATTTGAAATGAGATGCACCAAAGCTGCTTGTATATTGTGTAAATGACAGGAAATTAAGGCATGGATCTCCCCTTCATAGAAACACAGGCTCTGCATCATTCTGCTTCTCCACTGGGAGTCTGTGACCTATGAAAGATGCCTGAGTGGCCCCTGTACAGTGAGAGTTGTGGTTAATGGTGGTCATGAAAAGCATGGACTATCCACTTAAACGTAACTGTCCTCTCAGGCTCTTTCTAATTACTTATTTGCTCCCCACCCTGCTGCTGTCCACTATTTCTCCTCCCTCAGTACATGTAAATACTCACCCAACCCATACAGAGGCAAATAAATGCATAGACACGTATTTGTATTTAGCACTCAAGGAAGAGTACAATGCATTTCATGTCCGTCTGTAAAGAATATGGGAATAAGATCTAGACCCTAGGCATTAGAGACATTGCTGCAAGCATGTAAAGATGATATTCACGTTAAAACATATCTGTTCCTGTTCCATATATAGTGCTAAATTAGGTTCAACTGAAGGGTGAGACACAGCTGTCTTACTTTTCTGGTTTAAGGTGGGAATTTCTGTACTGGCCAGTTGAATATGGCTCTGGGCCCTTAGAACTAAACCCCCTTACCTTTCAAAGCCTGACCTATATTCTTTTAACAAATGTTGGTGGACTATATACTACCTGCCAGGCTCCATTTTTAGGAATAAGTAGCAAAGATTAGAATGGCTCACTCACCACTGGGAATCTCTGAAACACTTGTAGGTTTTCAGCAAGCCAAGCTGGAAGTAGTATTGTCTTTAGATCTAGTTGTGCATTTTTACCAGGACCCTTCATCTTTCTTAGCTGACATATGTTAACTTTTCCGAAGACCACTAGTGAAAATGGGCCCAATAATGCCCACCTTTCCTACAACAGTTTTAAACCAACAACAACTTCATTCCTCTGTTATGTCTGGTTTGGGGTGCCATTGAATTTGCAGCTAATCTTTGCATTTACAATCCCACAGTTAACTGCCTCTCCATACAGGTGGAATCACATTATGTACACATAGGAGTCACTTGGGCTACAAGTTTGTATGCATTAATGAAAATTTTGCTATCAAGATTTATAGTTTTATTTCTATAAATCTTATCGGAGAAATAGGAAATGAATAAAAACTGGATATCAGAGACGAGCAGGACATATCAGTCTAGATGTGGCAGATGCTAAGATCATTAAATTTCAGTGACAAATTACATAACATTTCATTATGCTACTTTATTTGGAATACATTTAAACTTCTTATGGTATATATTTTCACATCATAAGAATTGGCATTTAGCTCTTGCCTCTTTCTCTCTTGCCTCTTGCCCTTGCCCCCTCTCCCATTCCCCCTCCCTACGTGGCCATGGCTGGCCTCTACTTCTCTACTCTCTCCCCCCTCTGCCTTTCTCTGTCTCTACTACCCACTTAACTCCAATCCCAATGCCCTGAATAAACTCTATTCTATACTAAAAAAAAATTGACATCTAAATACAGGTGTGTACATTAGGGCACAGAAAACCTAAAACAGAGAGCAAACTCATTCTTTACTTAATTTAACATTTTCTTGACTTAAAACTTCTTAAGTTTAGCATTGAACTATTAGATCTTTTATTACATGACAGTGTTAAGAACATATACAGTTTATCAGTAGAACCTAAAACTGATCTTTAATCAATTTTTTAAAAATGCATACAATCATGTTTAAAGTTAAATTTTGTCTGCTAAGGGTTGTAGCTTTCATGCTACAAGTTCAAAGTGACTCTATCATGATTGAGATCATATTGTACACATAGTCTAAGACATGTTATTCATTATAGAAACAATGCTACTTTCTGATTTTACATTTACTCCAGATTTATACAATGTGCATAGTATGTGTTCAATAAAAACTATGGCCTTACTTGTCTAACAGCTCAGTTACTTCAGGCCTCTTGGGGGTGACTGGGTACTAATTGGATACATTCATTTAAACTACTAATGGTTGATAATGGCTTAATATGTCACTACCCTGAGATAAGGCTCTAAAGTCTTCCCTTAAAATGTAAACGTTAGTAGCAGGACATGGCTAATAAATCAAGAATGGGAACTGTGATTACAGGTAATCCAGTAGGAGAACTTTTTGCTATTGAAGTGCTCTGTTATCCTAACTCACACATCTACCAGCTGTTCCTGGTGCTGATTCTTCTATACTTACTCAAATTAATAAACATATATCGTAAGTCCACACAGTCTAGCTGGTGCTCTCTACCCGAAAAACTCCTTAGGAACTCAATGATGGCAGTAGAAAACAGTAGTTAAGAGTATTTAGCAACCAACAGACCTCGATTGGGTTTATTACTTAATAGATGTATAATATAAAACGAAAGCTTTAAGCTTGGCATTCCTTCCTCTTTTTAATATGATGTCGGGAATAACATACAGGTTTTAGGTGTTTTGTGAAGATTAACGAGAAACTGCAAAGTAAGTGCTTATCACAGCTAACATTTTGAAGCACTGACTATTTTTATACCTTGTGTTGCAAATGTCAGTACCTCCTAAGGATAATGATCCTTGCTAAATTGGGTTTGTCCAGGGACCAAAAGTTAGAGTGTGTGACCTTCAAGAAATGTCCCCTGTTCTAACACCCTGTTCCTTCTTGCTTTCATTAATCCCTGACTCAAAACCCAATTCCAGGAGAGGGGAACAGTTTTCATAAAAATCACAGGTGCCTCCCATGGAAATCTCATCCAAATGTATAATTCTGTAACTCTGCATGCTACCTTAATAGTCTACAGTTCCAGTAATAAAGATAGGTTAATTTTGCATTAGATGAGCTTTAGTGCACATTCAGAAATCAGAAACTAGCATATGTGTTCATTAGTGGAAATCTCGCCTAAAGTGGGTCATGTTAGAAGGAGAAAATTCAGACTTAGAGAAGAGAGAAGGCGTTTTGTTTCCTGTGTCACCTTCCATTATTCACAACCAGCTGAACGGGCATGAAGCAGATTCGTGGGATGTTTTCTACTGTACCCTGGAGCCATGATGATTTGAGACATTGCTCAGGAAGTGATTTTCTCATGACACGGTCATCCTGTGTCTGGATTGAGCAAAGGTACAGGGGTAGGAGGGCTATGTCCTCTTACTGATGAGGGCAATACCCAGCTAACCTTACAAGTTGTTATAACATCATTATCATTTGAAGAAAACTTTGTCTTATCCAGAGGTGGCATGGGAAGAATCTGGGCTCCAAATGTGATGAAACACTTGGACTGAGATTCAGCTTTGCCTGTCATTGTGGGAAAAAGTGCTTCAAGTGTGAGATGCTTAGCTTCCTCATAGAAAAGAATAAAAGTAATAACTGCTGTGCCAATGGCAGGTCTTCTGAAGCAGGGTGCTCCACACCCATCACACAAGTTCTAAGTCAATTTGTTACCTATGAAGAAGCTCCTTGGAGAAGTCTTTGAACATAGTGAAAAATCAGGTGAGGTAGTTGTCACCATCACTGTGGGCAAGTTCATTGCCACCACTGTCATTAAAAACTGTCAACAGGACTAAGAAGTATTTTAGGACCTTGAATTCAACAGCACCTCAGGTTGAAACAGTACAGGGCTCAAATGTGCCCCTACCTTATGCTCATCTGATATAAATTATGTTGGAAAAAAAAACTTTTCTAGGCTATGTACAGAACAAAAAATTTTCAGGCTCCATGTAGATCAAGCTGAAACCCCTTTTTGAAAAGTGATCTTTTTGCCTAAGTTTCATGGGGAATCTCAGTCACACTTTCACTTAACAGTCTCGGGGACTACATATCTACAGTGATTTCCCAGGGGTACAGCCCAATAATGTACCCTGAGCTGTCGGTGATAGTGATGCCTGTCTCCCTGACCGCAGAATCAGAGTACTGGTTTTTAAAGAATTTAAAACAAACAGGAACTGGTACTAAAATGATAACTCTTTTGAACAAGATAGATTAGATGTTTTCCACATTCCCTTCTCTCAACCCTTCCTATATCATCTGCCTTTCCCTTCAAGAAGAAAGCATTTAGTGCGTGTGTCTGTGCTGTGGGGGCAACACAGATTCAAATACAGATATGTTCCATCACGGATATCAAACTCTTGCCCAGAAGGCTAAACAGACCTGCACGTGCTGTTGATTTATTTGCTGCAAATCTATGCAGATATTTATGTCCTATACTAAATCCCCATTCTTTCTTCAACATCTTGTATTGTTCTGTACAAAAAGCATTATCTCTCACCTCTTTATGAATGATTCTCCATTTATATTTATATACTCCCCCAAGAAGCAGGAGTTCCCTTTCCTCTATTACATCTCAAACAAAGGGTAAGTTTTTAAGCCACACTGAATGTAGTCACAGCCATCAGAAGAGAATAGGGTTCCATTTTAAGTATCTTGCGTCAGTTGAAGAATATCCAATGACTTCTATGCAGTGGATTTTCAGAGTGTGTTGTACCAGCTGCCAGGAGAATTTCTCTCTCTTTCTTCATGTATGTCTGATAGGCATAGCTATTGGGGATTCTGTTATCCTATCTCGATCTCTCTTTCTTCACAGGTAGAGTGAGTGGAGGTCTGAGAGTAGAAAGGCATATTTGTGTATATTTTACCAATGTAGCAGCCTGGAGTTGACTGAGTTGAATAGATCTTATAGCCACAACATATTTATACATAATAGCATCATCTAATGTTTGATGTCAGTGCTAGTAGTTGATAGTGATTTTCACCTAAGAAGAAGCTTTTCTTTAGGTTGCTGGAAGCTATGTGTGGCAAGTAGCACTGCATTTAATGGCCACACAGGACACAGCAGGATTGCCTTTCCCTCTCTTGCTCCAAGGTCACAACACTTCTACATGAAAGAATGAGAATTCACACATGCATGAGAGTAAGATAATTTTTCCTAGCTTTTGAATTTTATCTACTTCTTTGACAGACTATACACATCCCATGATAAATTGCCTAGCTCGTCCATTGGAAGCTCATTTCAAATCCTCAAAACACATAGATAACTAGTGTCATGGTACTTCCTTCAAATACAGCATTGACCCCCCCCATCCTCTCTTTTACATCCCTATGACACCAAGCTCCATGACTCCCATGTGAATGCTAACTCCATGCCCCACTAGCAAAGGGATTACTTTTAAGAAAATGACAAAAAAAAATTAGTACAATATTGCACTGATTGCTCACTCATATGGAGAGAACTGACCAGGCATGTGGGTAAGGAAGAGGAGTTTTAGTGGCTGCTCTATGTGCTTGCGGAAGTCCATTACGCTTATTGAGTTCACACAAAGCAAAGGAATGAACTACTAAGCAAGGCATCCTAGAAATGATCTAAAATACCATTTTTAAATGATCACTCTGTGGAGGAATCCCATTCACAAAGTACTAAGTATGTGTAATTTTTGTGACTCACAAGTATATAGGCATATTGACACACAATTAACCTTTTAGATTTTTTTCTTTGTGGTATTTTTTTTTATACAGTCAGAAGATTTTGTTTAGATTCTCAGATACTATGGCTTTTTGTTTTCTCCTTCCAATTTTATCTCTTAATAATTTATTGTTCTAAGTGGTACAAACATGTATGCAAAAATTTTTTATTCCCCACAAAGGATTATTTTTAATTCAAATACCACCTTGCTTTGACAGCAAAATAAACAATAGATGAGAAAAAATATTTATCAATTACACAACAAATATAAAAGTAATGCAGCCATATTTCTGCAATAATATAATGATGGAAACAAACCAAAAGATAAAGCTCATACTTTAAGAGACTTAAGGTCATGAAAAATAAATATTTAAGCTTCCTACCAACTCACACACACACACACACACACACACACACACAATTTCAGTAATCCACTGGAGTAATTAGCAATTCTCAAGCAAGGAATATCCTCAGAACAACATGAGCTGGGGAAACTCAAATAGTGTTGCCAACAGCCTAAAATGTACAGAAAAGGAAAACGTAGTGTATCTTGAAAATATTTATAGCTTTCTGACCTAGAAATTGTATTATAGTTCCCTTGTTCCTTCCTTCCCTGATGTCCTTAGAAAGCTGGGGTAAAATAATAAGAGGAAAAGGAAAAGAAAAATCATCTAGTCAAATCTTCGGAGTACAGTTTACTGGGTACCTGAAATACTTTGAACCAACAGCATCCGGCAAAATACAGATTCAAATTTGACTCAGTGGTAAGGGGTTGCACAAAGACTCTTCCCACAGACAAAAACTGTGAAATGACCCTCCTCCCAATTCCATTTTCCTGCAATAATGAAATATGAAAGAGAAAAGGGGGTTTTTATTTGGGGTGGGAGGAGGAGGACTGCAGTTCTCCGGATCAACCCTAGTCCTTTTGTGAAATCAGTTTCCTCTGTTCTGACCTCCCCTTAGGCCTCTGCAACTTAACATGCTCCACAGTCAGACCCTGCCTCAAAATAAAGATAAATGCTGAGAAAGTAGCTTCCTTGTAAAGTGCTTGCCTAGCATGTGAGACACTAGAGGTTCATTGTCCAGCATTGCAAAATGAAATGGAAAGTGATTTCCCATCTTTGGTACCTTCATGCCATAAGTTCAGAATCCTCCTGATGGAACCTGTGCATTAGACTGGTGGCATCATTGCTTTCACATCTCTCTTACCTCTAAGTACACACTTGTCGCTGGGCTGTACTTTAAGGAGAGATTTTTTTTATGTTATAAATGTCTGCTCTAGCAGATCACTGTTTAACAGAGATAGTTCAGTTTAACTAGCTGAAAAGGAATAAAACAAAGATTTTTCTATGATGCAAACAAAAGACTTCAAAGCCAGCCTGCTGAGGTTATGAATTGTGAGTCAGCAAAGGGTGCCACAATGACATTTTCTGAGACTTTTTCAAAAAAATTTTTTAATCTACGCTTTCACCACAATATTTTGTCTCAATTACCAACATAGATAATGCATAACAAGTGAACAAATGATGTCACTCATGAAAAGTAATATGTCAAGGTACAGAATATAGCTTGATTGATTACAATTGATTGATTGATTAAGACAGAGTCTTACTATTTAGCCCAAGGATAATATGGGATACACTATGTTCTCTTGACTGGCCCTGAATTTATTGCAATCCTACGGGCTCAGTTGCCCAGATACTCTTAATAGCCACACAGAAAGTATGTCTAACTGGATATTAGTTCTTAACACTGAAAAACATTCAAAAATGCATATGGTCTTAAACAGATAACTGTTAGTTAAACTTTGGTATTTACATAAAACAGGAATAATATGTAACTATTCATATTAGCAGTACATTTTTAATTTTGAAATATGCAAATTATAACATTAACTTTCTAAAATGCGACAAATTCCAAAGCAATAAATTATACACTTCATTTTATTTCTGTGGATTTGTATGTGTATGTGTGCGTCCACGCATATGTCCTGCAACTTTTATCTCCAACTACTCCACCTGTCTCTCACTTGATAAGCATGTTTCTGTGGTGCAGAGACAGTGGTGGTTCAAGCAAACATTCTGTAAGTGTCAATCTCAGTGTACATGGAGATGATCAAAGTGTAACAGAAAAACATGAAAACATGAAAAGAAATACAGAATTCATGGTGGTACATACTCATGATCCAGTACTTGGGCATCAAGGGATAAAGATCAGAGTTCAAGGCCAGATTTTGGTCACTGAGTCATTTACAGTTATTTTGCTGCACAAAGCAAGTGTAACAAACACCAAGAATCTAAGCAAAACAAAACCGAATATCATAAGGAAATGTGCCAGCGAGCTCTCACTGCATGGTAAAATACCATGGGCATTCTTGACTGTTTTGTTTCTGACTCCCAGATTTCCAACTGGATATTATTTCTACGGTTTTTGAAATCAAACACACATAAAAAAGAGATGCTGAGTGGGTAGGAGCTCAGCTTTCGGGCGCTGCCTAAGATGCCTTGTGGCTGTGCTAAAACATTTCCATCAGAAACAATTGTTTCAAGGCGCACAGAAATGGTCACATTCCTTGTCAAAAATTAAAAACCTTGTCAAACCTTTCCTTTGTGGCATAAACAGTTCGTTGTCAAAAGTGAGCTGTTTGCAAAAGCAGCATAAAGAAGGGAAAATAAATGGTCTCTTTCCCTTTTATATGGAGTGAAGGGTTTCCTACAATTTTAGCAGTCATTAAGATTTACTAATGAATACTTGAGATGGAGTCTAAAAAAGGAAATATAAAGTTAAGTGGCTCATTTGGTGTTTTGAGAGGTAAAATATTAAGAGGAAAAGAGAGTGTCAGCCCATCCATCAAAAACCACATAGAACTGGAAAAGTCAGACAGCCCTATCCAGTCACAGCCTTGCTGTGGACCAACACCGGCCCTGTCTAGCTGCTAATAGGTGAGAGCCTATTTCCCTCCCCATAGCCATTTAATCACGGGGCTGTTTGAACACTGACTGCCAATTATCCTGAATTATGTGTCATATAGCAGGCTTGTGATCTGGGCTATAGTGCATCAGGGACCCAGCAGAGACCACCATGTTGATTTGACAAGGTTCTTTAGAACTGGGGTGCATAAATTAACTCTGTAGAACAATTCTGATGAAGGGAAGATTGAAGCCAAGCTGCCAGAGATGGAAGATTAGTGACTAATCAGAGCTAACACCTGGTTTCCATAACACCCTAATAACAACTCCTCACACTGCTGTAACAAAACACAACAGCCTCTGCCACACGATAAAGGTAAAAGAGCCCCCCAGCTTAAGGCTTGGGGCGGTTCATTCTCCACAGGATGCAGCTCACCTGCTCATGGAAAATTAGAACAATACTTAGTTACTTTGTCATGGGATGGAGGGTAGAGATGGTGGTGAATTCAAAACAACCACTTTCCCTGAGCAGAAGGACAGAGAAATTTACTGCTGATGACTTCAGTTCAATTTATCAGTGCTGTAAAGTGGAGGAGGCAGGAGGGAGAGAGGATGGAGATTTCACCTTACACCAGTCAGAATGGCTAAGATTAAAAATTCAGTAGACAGCAGATGTTGGCGAGGATGTGAAGAAAGAGGAACACTCGTCCACTGCTGGTGGGGTTGCAAATTAGTACAACCACTCTGGAAATCAGTCTGGCAGTCCCTCAGAAAACTGGGCATGTCACTTCCGGAAGATCCTGCTATACCACTCCTGGGCATATACCCAGAGGAGTCCCCAGCATGTAATAAGGATACATGCTCTACTATGTTCATAGCAGCCCTATTTATAATAGCCAGAAGCTGGAAAGAACACAGGTATCCCTCAACAGAAGAGTGGATGCAAAAATGTGGTATATCTACACAATGGAGTACTATTCAGCCATTAGAAACAATGAATTCATGAAATTCTTAGGCAAATGGATGGAGCTGGAGAATATCATACTAAGTGAGGTAACCCAGTCTCAAAAGATCAATCATGGTATGCACTCACTAATAAGTGGATATTAGCTTGGAATACTAGAATATGCAAAACATAATCCACACTTCAAATGAGGTACAAGAAGAACGGAGGAGTGGCCCCTAGTTCAGGAAAGACCCAGTGTAGCAGTATAAGACAAAACCAGAACAGGGAAGTGGGAAGGGATGGGTGGGAGAACAGAGGGAGGGAAGGGGGCTTATGTGACTTTTGGGGAGTGGGGAACCAGAAAAGGGGAAATCATTTGAAATGTAAATAAAAAATACATCGAATAAAATTAAAAATAAAAAAGAAAGCCCTTAGCATGATGATCATGTAACTGCTTTGCCTGATAGATAGGCTCAGAGCAAACAAGACCAAAACTTTCTGAGATTCATACACCCCACTGGCTGGGTTGAAGAACAGGTTTTTTGTTTTGTTTTGTTTTTTGTTTGTTTGTTTTTGTTTTATTTTGTGTTTTTTTTAATGTTTGTATAAATCCAAGATATAACACATCCAGATGTCTAATAGAAACAATAGCTAATATCTTACAATACACTTGGCCTTATGATGTCTGACCACAGACAAGAGGCAATGTTATTTTGGCCACTGTCCTGGAAGTCAAAGGAACCAGCCCTTTGAAGATCAGTCCTGTACACTGTGAGACACCCCCTTGGACAAGCATGTACAGAATTCTATAGCAGTCATTACAATCTCTTGGGTCAAAGCAGGAAGCATATAAACCGTTAGGGATTGGTTCTCCCTGACCCTATGAGATGGATGCTGGAGCAGTAATACTGACAACTCCTAAATGGGGGCATACATGCACCACCGTGTCCTTCAGGACTGCTTCCAAACAACAGCAACTCTGCCCTAGCCTTGCCCCTGCATCTGACACAGAAAACTAGTCTCATGACAACCAAGATGTCTGCAGGCCTGGCTGGAGGAAGGAGGCCTGCAAACCCACTCCTATTCCCATCACCCCGCCCCTACCACCACAGCCCAGATTTGGTGGCAGAATGTGTGCTGTGTTCTCCTGCAAACCTTCAGAGCTGCCCCAATGCACTAGAACGAAGCGGTCACTCATCCTTTCTGGAATCCACACCTTTGCCTCACGGGTTTGCTTCTAGTCACAGTGACTATTTCTATTCTCCGAAATGGACTTTGACTTCTCAACCTCTTGAGCTCTGT
Source organism: Apodemus sylvaticus (assembly GCF_947179515.1). Lineage (NCBI taxonomy): Eukaryota > Metazoa > Chordata > Mammalia > Rodentia > Muridae > Apodemus > Apodemus sylvaticus. The sequence continues at coordinate 88,548,864 of NC_067481.1, read as the reverse complement.
AACTCAGTCTCTATCTAGTGAATGTGGCTCCCCAATCGGGGTTCCCTGGGTCCTACTCATACCTGTGATTGATCGAGTCACTCACATAGGGCACAAGTACCAAGTCCCACATTCCACCCATCCGCTGTTGCCACTGCTGAAGACCCATGCTTTCTGCAGGGGCTGACAACTGAGAGAAGCCAACTGCTGGTTGTCCCAGGGGCTGATTCCATATTTGAGTTCTCAAAGGAAGATCTGCAAAACTCCTCTAGGCATGCTTTAATACTGACCCGTTTTCACAGCTTTATTTGTTCCCACAACCCCCTTTTCTGTGCCTCAGAAGCTCCATCCAAGGGGAGACTGGAGAGTAGCAGGCACTTTTGAATACATTATACATTAAAGGTTTCCCTTTACCCCCTTTCCAATTTTTCTCCTCCAAGTTCAAATTGAAGCCCACCTCTGAAGGTCTAATCTATCTCCTTCGTGCGCAGCATAACCCAGGCTATAAAGTCCATTTTCAGATCTGGCTGACATCCTCTTTTTATTGTTTTATTTTATTTTCTCTCTTGGTTGAAATATTTTAGTATTAATAAATGGGATAGAGATTCCTCTTCAAAGAGATCCTCAAAGTGAAATTCGGGAAGGGACAAAAGTAAATCTTTAAAAAAGGATCGCTTGAACTTGTAATCATAAAAGCCACACTCTGGGCCATTTGCTGAATGCCACTCGGTTATATGTTTTATCTTCTTACCCCAAATTATAAATGCTCTACAACAGAAAGCAGAAAGAGGCCACACACCATCAATGTTCTGCTGGAAAAAAAAAAATCCGCCTGCCACAACCAAAGGAACCTGCAGATATTCAGAGGAGGTGGTGTGGCTTCAGTGGGAATAGCAGGTAGCAGTTTTGTGTGTACAAAGCTTAGGGAGGGCATAGATGCTGGGATAACAAAACCACTGGATCTGTAGCGAGAGGGGCTTTGTCTCCTTCACAGTCAAAGACACACAGCAGGTTCCTAAGGGCCATGAAAGGAGGAGGGAGGGCTGTCGTTTATCTGAAAAACATGTCTTTTTTTTTTTTTTTTTTTTTTTTTAGGAAATTGTGGCAAATAAACAATCTTCTAGAGATGGACTGCATGGTTCTATAAGTATAAGTTTAATACTAAATAGAATCGATTGGAATCTCATGGAAGACCTTGAAAAGTAAGACCATGGTTCACAGGTGATTGAAAGAATGTATTAAACACAAAGTTCTCACATCAGGAAAGTACCGGTGTATAGAAACAATGATATAAAATATGCATATGATTTCAGGAATTTTTATTCAAGGTAAGGATCACTGTGCTATATGTGTACTGTTTGTGTGTATATACGTGTATGTGTGGCATAATTCACATTGGTCCTTTATAACATCACACCAACACATTAAAAGCCCTGATTTGACTAGACTCTCTGTAGAGATAGTAGAATACTCAGATGTCAGATGTGTTATAGTAAGGAAAAATAGTGAGACCCAACTTTATTTCCCTTCTTTTCTAAGCTTGAGATCTCTAGGCAAATAGGGCCAATAGATGATAGGCAGACCGACAGATATTTATTACAGGAATTGGTTCAAAAGATTATGATGACTAAGAAATCCCACCAGCTGCTTTCTGCAGGCTGTAGAGATGGATACGTCACTGGCATAACTGCATACGATTTAGTTTAAGTCCAAATCTCAACAACTCTGTCGTGATGGGAATAGGTATTGGTCCCAGAGACCAAAGTCCTGGAAATCCAGGGCTCTGAAGTCTGAGCATTGAAAAAGATAAACACAGGTGCTCAAGAAAACAGGTCAATTTCACCCTTCTGTGTCCTTCTGTCCTAGATGAGCACTCAGTCTGGTTGGGTCCTCTACCACACTAGTCAGAGTGGACTCCCTACTAATGTGTTTGGCTTAAATGTCAATCAATTTCTCAACACCTTGACGCACTCCCCTAGAGTCTCTCATTACCTCTTCGGTACCCCATAGCCCATCAACTTGCTGAGTCAAAACGAGAAAAAAGAAAGACCAACAAAAACAAAAACTGCACATCACAAGCAAGACAAAGGAATGCAACAAAAAACAAGAAACCACAGCAGCCTGATACAGCTGTCTCCTGAGAGGCTCTGCTAGAGCCTGACAAGTACAGAGGTGGATACTCACAGCCAACCATTGGACTAAGAGCAGGGTCCCCAATGGAGGAGTTTGAGAAGGGACTGAAGGAGCTGAGGGGGTTTGCAGCCCCATGGGGGGAGCAACAGTGTCAACCAGCCAGACCCCCCCGGAGCTCCCAGGGACTGGACTCCCAACCAAAGAACACACATGGAGGGACCCAGGGCTCTGGCCATGTATGTGGCAGAGGATGGCCTGTTGAACATCAGTGGGAGGAGCAGCCCTTGGGCCTGACGGGTTTGATGCCCCAGTGTAGGGGAATGCCAGGACTTGAAGGCAGGAGTGGGTGGATGGGTAGAGGAGCACCCTCACAGAGGCAGGGGGAGGAGGGGAGGATAGGGGATTTCAGAAGGGGAGACCTGGAATGGAGATAACATTTTAAATCTAAATAAAGAAAATATCCAATAAAAGGAAAAAAAGAGAGAAGTGGGGAGTTAGTAAAGAAAAATATATTACCTTCCTAAATTTATGACTCATTTAAGAGAGTCTCCAAACACAAGTTCAGTATATGTTTCTTATAGAAAAAACGTTTCAATGATAACAGGGCTCAAGGAGTAAGTTATAAGAAGCCCAGAAAAGAACCATTCTGTAGGCACCTAAGACATAACACACACATTTTTAACTATGTTTATGTGGAGCTGGGTATATACATGTAGGTCCTGGTGCCCGCACAGATTTGAAGCATGGTTCTGGAGTTGGTTGTGAGCCACTCAACATAGTATCAGGGACAGCAATGAATATGTTGTCCCTACAACAAGAAAACAACCTCTTACCTGCTGACCCTCTCTCCAGGTCTAGACTGTTAATACTATTCAAACCGCGCAATAGCTCAGAAGGACCCAACTTACCTATACCTTGCTGTACATTGACCCACTAACCCACTATCAAAAGATATGCTTTATACTGTTTAAAGTCCAAAAACTTTATTCATTTAACTATCCCAAGGCAATTGGTAATGCAGATGTTATGCTGAACTAATGGGGAAGGTCCCTAGTAAACCATGAAGTAGACAAATAATTTCAAATATTTATCCTTAAATATGGTTGTGTCACTTCATATGGAGGAAATAAGAAAGCTCTCTGATATGAGGGAAGGGAAATACAAATGCTACTGGTCATAACTACGTTTTATCATATTGGCTTGGGGAAAATATTTTTATTTAATAGTATTCATGCTGTATTGGTATAGTTACACACCTACACAAATGTTACAGCATAGTAACATTTGTTTAATGGTAATGTGTGTGCTTAGTTTCCTTTTATATGTAAGTCATCTGATCCTCTCAAATGCTAGGGAAAAAAATCTTTTCACACAGATGAATTTAGAAAGCCAGATTAGGAAAAATTAATTGATGAATACTGTGTGTTAACTTGTAGAAAATGAAAGGAACCCCAAGTTTGAACTTTCAATCTTGCACACTACTCCTTTAAAATGACCCTGGTCAATCTAAATCTAGTTATTAGCATAAATCCTTGAAAATTCACTTATAAGAACTATAAAACTATCTTTTGTCAGACGATACCAATAGGATGAACCCATAAGGAGGCCAGACTTGAATTTCTGGGTGGGTTGGTTGTGAGAATCCGGAGAGTGGTCAAGAGTAGCCACACAATATACACGTTAAGTCAGAGTGCATTTTGGACTGCTCCAAATTCATGGCAAGTACTATGGTACTTTAAAGGCTCCAACTCAGATATTTTCTTTGTCTTTCTCATTAATAGCAAAATTTATTACCATCTCTATGTTTATGCACAAGGTATAAATGATCCTTTCAGTATTCCATACACCTTAGACCACAGCTTATGGGGCTTAGGATATGCTTGTGGTGTATTTAACAAGCTTTAGCTATAGGAAACATGTGTACTTCATTTCTCCACAGGGCCATCAACACTGAAAGGAGATGCCTATTGTGAGGCACAACTACGAGGACACAGCCTCCTATTGCAGGCTGCCCCTTTGCTTTCTGATTGAAATATGTTCTGAGCTAAAAAGTTCATGCTTTTTCTATCTTCAAAGACTATGTCAAAAACAAAAATTAATATAATCCTGTAAAACACCAAGTAATTTTCTATTCTGAGTAAATTTTGGGGGAAATAGATTGAGTGGTCAAATTGAATGTAAAAATAAAGTATCTTTAACTGTTAGGACTTCAAATGGATGTGTGCTCCTGGGCAAATAAATAAATAAATAAAATTGAGTGAGTGCCAATCCATTTAGTAAGTCAAAAAGTAAATTACAGAATCACTTTTAGTGAATAAAGATAAATATATAGCTAACAATTAATTTGCTATACTCAATGTAGCAAATTAATTATATTAGTATGTTTCCATTTCTGAGATTCATATCTGAAATCTGCTTTAAACATCTGTAAGTGGTCATTTTATTATTTTATGGTTCAGGAGGTTTGTATTGCTGATATTTCAAGTTAGCTTGCTTGGATGTGAGCCACTTACACATAAAATACACGTTACAGAACCAGAGAGCAGAGAGGTGGCGAAAACATCCTTAATATAATCTTGTTGATCTATTATTTTTCAGAAGAGAAAAGAATAAAGACTATCTACAAAAGGAAAAACAAACAGCTTTGTTCATATATAACAAGAAACCCAAATATGACACATTTATTATATATAAATATTTACTGAGCCCCGAACTCAGTAATTATAAAGTATCACACACAAAGACCAAATGGCGGCCACATAAATTGTCAAAGTCAAGGAAAATATGGCATCTATCATTTAATTGACAGAAAACAGACTCAACATCATGTTGCCAAGGTACTTACCACAACCAAATAATATGTTACTAAGACAGTAACTTTCATATAAATATTTGTTTTACTAACCAATGAACGAAATGAAGGGAAAATAGCTTCCTAAAACCTGTATTTCAAATTGTAGTTAAAAATCAGAACCAGTGTAAACTTGTATGACATCCAATACACATTTGAACAGACTCTTCGCTGAATTTGCCTTGACCTGGTAGTTGTAATTCTGTGTGTGCAGGTGAGGTTAAGTGAGGATGAGTATAAAGCAAGCATCCTTAACTGAAGACTATCCCAAGGAGTAAAAGTAATGCTAGTTCTCCATGTTTGAGTTCGTGGGAAAGGGGGGGAGGAGGCCACCGAAGAGCTCAGCAGCAGAAGCAATTGTGGAGGCAGAGGTATATTTGGTCAGTGTTCTTCTAGAGTTGGAATATGACCTTAATGCTTTAAGATTGTCTGGAAATGTTGAAAATATATTTCTATTACTGGCAAATGCCTACTCTTTGAGCTCTCAATGCAATCTGGAAGTCAAAATAACATGAAGCAACTTCTTTTTGTGTGGAAGTAGCTAGTTAATATAGTAGAGGCAGAATGGAATCAGAACATAGACATATGAAATACTGTGCACGAGGGAAACTGGTGTGTGGGTAGACAATTCCTCCGTGCACTTATCTCTCCTAAATGCTCAGCATTAGATGATGCCTGGTGAGCATGCCTATAATTCTTATATTCTAGAATCTGGAGAAGGTGAATAGCCCAGGCCAGCCTGGGCTATATGAATAGATCCAATCTCAGAGAAATAAATTCATTTAGCAGAGAATATTTAAAGGTAAAACCTAAAAGGCAAATGCCAGATTGGAACTTGAAGAGTCAATATTAGGAATATTTAAGAAAATATTCCTAAAATATTTTTAAGAAATAAGAAGGTACATAAAGCACTTAGGAACTTTAATAGAATATTTTCCATAGGCATGTTCTAAAAAGGATAATGCGTCTGATCCTGCTTTGCTATACTATAAGGGAAATGGCAGAAAAATAGTCAGAAGCTACAAATCAAAATGCATCATAAATAGAAGGGTGCTTTAGGAAGTAACAAGAGTCCACTGGGAGTATAGGAAATATTTTCTGACATTCAGTAGAGGCAACGGAAAGTGTGATTGCCTTGGTTAAGGAAGAGTTTCACATCTAGTCCATTGGGTTTAAAAAAAATATGTGGGTTACAGAGTTTCTCTCTGAAATTATTTGTGAAATTTAGATTAGAAAGTTTCCCCAATTTGACTGTCTGAATAGGAGCCGCATAAAGACAACAACAACAGACATTCTAACACAGGGAAATCCACATGGCTGTAACCCTCCCAACCAAACAGTAAAACTGAAAAGCTTTCCTAAAAGGTTGTGTTACTGCTTGTAAATATTGATATGGAATTGATAGATATCCGCATATGGAATTCAATCCGACATGGATGAAATTCTAAATATGCTGATCTAAAAACTCTGAAACCATACAGAATGCCAGTTTTGCGTGTCTCCTAAACAAAACAAAAGCATGTTTCCTAAGCAAAAACCAAAGCAAAGAGCTGTATGTGGCTCTTTGTGAGGTTGTATAATGAACAGCGAAGCCTGTCTTCTATTACAGATGGAAATGATATGGACATTTAAAACCCCACTGATGTAGTTCCATGCAGAGTACATTTAGAGTGGCCTTGCTTTACACGACAACACTCTCTCCTATGTATTGAGACAAAAGTGGGACTTAGATCACTGGACCTTCCCACAGCAACATGTCTATTAGTCCAGCTGACCTAGTTGTAGGATGCATGAACAATAAAACAACCACAGCACATTTTCAAACCACACCCCCAAACACAATGAGCTGCTCTCAGAAAACCAGAACATTGAGCAAAAGAAAAGTTTCAAAACTGTAAAATGGGTTTTCAATAGCCTCATGGCAGAGAAATGGTAAATGGTTAAGATTACAGATATGCTAATAACCCTTACTCAAACATTGAACAATAAATAGAGATACTGAAATACCTCACTACATTAAATAAATAGGCATTATTGTGTTGTAATGATGTTTTAAGCAATGAACATGAAAGGGAACAAGCATGATAACTCATGACAGACAATGGAGGGGGAAGAAGTGATGGGGAAAAGAAAGACAGCTACGCTGAAGAATTGACAGTAAGGACAGGCTCTCACTATATTTCTGCTTCTCATATCATTAAGAGCTCATATCAAGGAAAGTCAGGGCAAACCCGTGAACAGTTTTGCTTTTATTCATTCTCAAATGCCATCAATGTTGTGCCTAATTCCCACAATTCCCTGCTGTTGCTCCAGCTGCCCCACGGTGATTTCCAGTAGACATTTGGATTGACTTCCTTGAAAAATGTTCCTTTGCAAACAACGGGACATTGGTGTTGAAAGAATCACAAGAATGTTTGCGAACAAGACCCGACCTGCCTACAGTTAACTGTATAAGTCAACCTGAGATGATTTCTTCCTCCAAAAGAAATAAAGAAAAGGTAGGAAAGTCGGGGGCAGAGAGATCTGTAATCCCTGACTCAGAAAAAAGAGAAAGGAAACTGATGAAGATAGAGACCTGCTCCCAGGTTACATGGCACCAATTGTACCGTGCTTGCCCCTTGCCCACTCCTTCTCAACTCCATATCCAATTCCTGCCTGCCTGGTCTGCTGACTCACTCAAATATTGTCCTTCTAACAGGAAGATCATTCTTATCAGTGCATAACTTCCCATATGAAATTGCTACCTGATGCTATCCCAGGACCAAGACATTGTCTAAGCCTCAGGTGACGTAATCAGTTTGATTTAGTAGGGATGAGAGTGCTTAGTAGGGCGTAATATTTCCAGTGTTTAAAACGGGGATCACGGCAGATAATCCTGGCCATTGTGGTGTGGAGTCTAAATGTTTTCTGAAGGATCATGAGCTGAAGATTTGCCCCTCCATGGTGGTTCCATTTCCGAGGTACGCCCTGCTAGGCAGAAGTCAAGTCACTGGTCTCTGGTCTCTTTAGCAGGACATTCAGACCTCAGTCTTTCCTCTCTGTCTTTCTCAGGCCATGAGATGAGCGTTGTTCTGTTATGTTCCCTGCCGTCTTGTTCTGTCTTACCAAAGCCCCTAAATCAATGAAAGCAACCAGCTATGGAATGAAAATTCTGAAACAACAGGTGAAAAGAAATCTTCCTTGCTTTTAAGTTGGTTATCTCCAGTATTATGTCATAGTGAGGTAAAGCTGGCTCACTTATAAACTGTTCACTGTTCCAAACAACGAACCTGTCTCTTGCTATCAAATGGCACTGGCCACACGATGCTTTTAACAAAATCAAGGCAACAAAGGTACTAAAAATGGAAAAAGTCTGAAGTATAGAATCAGAAGTTCATGGGGCCTCAGGAAGCCCATGCTTCAATAAGCCTTATTTATTGAGGGAAAAAATGCCTGTAGCATATAAATCCCAGTCATCGCTAATCCTCTGCAGAAGAAACTGAAATAAAAAAGGAACGCAGCTGATAATTTACTTACTGAAAATGCAGTGCTCAAAGCAGTAACCACAATGCAATAATTATTGGACTTGATTAAACTTAAAAATAAATCTGTCTTTTACTTCTCTCTCATCCCATTAGTATGTACAATGAAAGGGGAAGCCTTTTGAAAAGGTACCTCATGGCCGTTTTCCCCCTTAATTCTGCATTGTAACAAACAAAGGTAAAAATCAAAAATCACGCAAGCAATGAATTCTGAGCTTTTTCCTATTATCCTTGGAAGGATGGGGCAGTGCCAATTAAAGAACAAGGCTGGCATGCAGCTCACAGAAAAATGCCTTTTTTTTTTTTTATTTCTTAAACCCCCCGATAATGGAATGCTTATTATAAAATGGACAGAATCACAAAGTGTAACAGCTTTGAAATCATCAATATTCAGGAGAACTCAATGTATTGGTCTCAGTTTAAGTATATGAAACCCACTTCACTGAATCGCATTTGGAAATAAATAAGGTTCTATGTATACGAGGTCTGAGATAAAGTCAACATCTGTTCTCTAAAAAGAAAGTATGGGAACAGGTTTTTGTTCTTAAAGGAACAATAGGAAGTAGGATTGTTCAATGAAACATCAAGTTAGCATACTTCTGCTTAAAACTTAAGAATGGACATTTCAGATGCAAGCACAAAAGTCTCAATGAAAGTTGAGACACTCATCTTTGCTTTCATTTTTATCATTTGGGCTGCAAAATACCAAAACCCATGCCATTTCTACAAAACGTGCTTTTATCCCCTTTTATTTTATTTATATTTTATTTTATTTATTTTTTCAAGCTCCCATTCAAGTTGGAAAGGAAGTCGTATCTGCAGATCTCATTTTATAAAGGTTGTACTCACCACAGGCTTAACACAACGGTGGGAGAGACAGCGTGGAAAGGATCGATAAGGTAACATTACCCTTTGTGATGGTACACCTCTGCAGGACACTTGGCTTAATTCTGCCATCTGGCTAACACTCCATCCCTACCCACTGGGAAAGTGCACTAACACACAGTTATGGACCATGAACCCCTGGCTAGGATAAGAAGCTACACCCCTTACCTTGTTTCCTGGCTGCAGTACCAAAGCTTAAGAAAATCTAGATGCATTAAAATAGACTTTCCAAATTGAAAGACAAATGTAAAAATACCCCCAATGTCCCAGTGTGGAGGCCGTCCCCCAACTGGCACAGCTCACTTGGACAGGAAGCCCGGACATACAGTATTTCTTCAACTTCAACTTGTCACCTGTGATTTTTTAACAAGCCAAAGCCTGTAGTTGTTGTGACGAGACACGGCTGTGGTTTAATGAGCTCATATTAACCGCCTCCCGCACTTGCCAAGTGGACTTAGGGAATAATATGTTAAATTTCCCTCCAAATTAAATGTTTATGATTTCCCATTTGTCACTGTAAGAGTAAAATTACAACCCAGTGCTTATGAATGGTCTAAGGCCTAAGGATGTGATCATGCTGTCAGCAGTTAATGTTAGCAGGGAGGCAGGAATGCTGGTCTGGCGTGAGATACCAAGGCTCTGTGCTTTATAGCTGGGGCAATATAGATCTTCCTTTTCTCCCCCTAATAAGTGAACTGAAACCTTTATTTAATTAAATAGAGGTCTACCACATTTTGCTACTCAGGCAAAATTAATAAGTAATACAAGTTCCTATAGAGGACTTTATTACAATACAACTGATTTAAGTCCCTTTCTATGTCTTATTATCTCCCAGGCCACATTTCAACTCCTTTCTCTGACACAAATGTGGGTACCCACCTGCCCCTGGTCCTTTCTCATATCAAACACTCCTCTCATTAGAGTAGAATTTGAACCCCTTGACACCCTTTGTAAGCCTTAGGATAATAGCAAGCGATTTCAGATTAATCTACTGCACCTTGTAATGCCTGACCCTGGCTTTGTCATTATAGGGCATTATATGACAGAGTACCTACCATAGGATTTATGCAGATAAATAAGGAGTGATCTGCAGAGAACTGTTTCCTGTCTCCTTAAGCAAAATGTCTGCAAGGGATTGAAGTTACCTGGGAAATGATGTTTAGAATTTGAGGCCCCTTCCTTTCAGCCTTTCCATCCTCAGGGATTATCCTGACACTATGGTACATATTGGTATAATCAGCTATTTTCCTCATTAGAATCCCCCCATCCCCCCCACCCCACCCCGCTGCCACTGTATTCTGATACCTCCTCATTTTTGGTGTGGATGCATATCTCAAATGAAGATATATGATATGAAGTCCTGTGTATTAAACACGGGTACCATGAACTAAATATTTTTAAACACTGGGTCAAAAACTGGGTAGAAAGAAAAGACCATTTATTTTAGTCTTGTAGGAAAAAAAAACCACTTATCTTTTCTCTTAACTTCTCCTCACTGGACAGCCCCTGCTTCTGGTTTTTGAACTAAGAGCATTGTTAATAGGATTAACTGATGAAGGAACTCCTACGGGTCAACGGCCTCACTGATGCTGCGAAAGGGAAAAGCTTTGACATTGCAGTTTTTCTTTGCGATGTACCAGATAAAATTCTTGGGTCAAGGCAACTAAAGTCTCTAAAAGAAAGAAGAGGGCAGTATTAAAAACTCATTCCCCACCATCCCAGCTAGATCCAACCACAAAGAACACAGAGAGGTCCATTTCCCCCTTCCTAAGAAAGTTATTGTCCTTGTTTATTAAGCTGGAAACCCTTTTATAGAATTTTAGAAAGAATAAAATTATTATAAAATACTCATCTGTGTCCTAATTATAATTGGATCTTGCTCTCAAGAGACACAAGAACTATATGACAGAATGGAGAGGTTGCAAATAGAAATGTTTGTGATTAATTGACACAGACTCTGAAGTCAGACAACTGAGTTTCTGAAAGCTGAGTCTCATTGGCACACAGAAGCACAGAGTTAGCTCTGTTTCCTGAGCTATACTGCAGCCACCTTGCAGCATTGGTAGTCAAATAAATAACCACTGCAAAGCCTGGAAGTCAATCGTCCTAGGTCTATGGCTTGTGATCCCTTTGGTAAACCCCTATGTCCAAATATATCTACATTATGATTTCTAACAGCAGCAAAATTACCGTTTTTGAAGTCACGACAAAAATAATTTTATGGTTGGGGGTCACCTCAACATGAAAAACTGCATTAAAGGGTGAGCATTAGGAAGGCTGAGAAGCACTGGGCTAAGTCCTTCTCCAGAAGAATACAAAAGTAATACATATCTGCTGTATAAACTCATGTTACCGTGATGCTTAGTGGAGCTAGCTAAACAGATGAACAGAAACAGGTGAGGAAACTCATCGGATTTGCTCTACCAGGCTGACCATTCATTTGGCACAAAAGGTCCAGTCACAAAAGCAGGAACTGGAGACAAAGAAAAGAGGGCATTCAGAAATAACCAGGTTATATTAGAGTAGCAAAATGTTATGATACTATTACAGAACAGTTTGGGGAACTAGAAGAGGAATTTCGGAAAGGTTACCAAGGAATACCTCTGAGAGCTTAGAGGTTCTCCTTAACTTATAATCTAATGATATTGAGTGAGCGATTTGAACTAGGAGGGACCACAGTGGATGGGAGGCAGAATCACTATGTTAGCTTAGAGGAAATAAGAGTCTTTTATCAGGACATTGACAGAATTAAAAACAAAATATGGCAGAGAGGAGAAGCTTTTGAAAATGCTGAAAAACACAGGGCTCTGCAGTCAGTCAGATAAGACTAGGGTAGAGATAAACAAGGCCACAGATAATCACATTTCAAATCCAATGCCTGCCTATGGCCATATCACCCTGAATATGCCTGATCTTAACAATTCTGGTGCCTGCAAGTATATAAAATATTGTCCAGAAAGGACTAATCATGTGGGAGCTGCCTTGTAGAATTATGCCTCAGTATGTCTAAAGCATCCAGTCCACTGGTGAAGCAGTACATTGTGACAATAGATGAGACCTCATCCTTCCCACAGCTTTATTCTCAGTAGCCTACACAGGGAGGCAATCTAGGTGTCTGCAAACAAATGTCTTTATAAACAAGCGATGATATTCACATAAAATTGAAGTTGATTCAGACTAAAAACAAGATACTGCCACTTGTATTGAGATACATAAGTCTAAAGGATACCATGCTACTTGAATTAAGAAGGATAAAGGAAAAAAATTCTGTACTATATCTTCCATGTGTAATTAAAAAAAAAAAAAAAAACTATTGCATACCTAAAGACAAAAATAGAAGAAGAGGGGCTGGAGAGATGGCTCAGCAGTTAAGAGCACTGACTGCTCTTCTGAAGGTCCTGAGTTCAAATCCCAGCAACCACATGGAGACTCACAACCATCCATAATGACATCTGATGCCACTCTGATGCCCTCTTCTGGTGTGTCTGAAGACAGCTACAGTGTACTTACATATAGTAAATAAATCTTTTTTAAAAAAATTAGAAGAGTGGATATCGTGTAAAGTGACAGAAATCATAGGTCAAAGGAGATAAAACTCAAAATTATGCAATATCAAAAAGCCTGAACATGTACTGCGATTGCTGGTGTACACTATGGTGACTATAGTTAATGACAAGGTAGTTAGTGACACTGTGTAACATATTTAAAATTTGCAGCAAGAATAAGTGCCGTTATTTTGAAAGACAAATGTACAGAGAGGAGCCTATGCTCACTGGCTTGTCTCCAGTAACCATCACATGCGAATCTATATCGGATCATCTTATTGTATATTTTAAATACGCACACTAACATGAAGTTTAAAAAGGCGGCGACACAGCAGCTCCACTTCCAGGGAGTAAAGAATAAAAGCGACACATGTTAATTTTGCTTATTAACTATTGTTCATCTGCATGATACAAACGCATTTAACGGGGCCGAGTTTCTGTCAAAACAGACACATAGGGAAGTGAGGGCACTAGGGAGAGCCTCAAAGCAAATCCCCCCAGATCGCAGGAGGTATCTGATTCATGTGACAGGGAAAATTAAATCTTCATGCTTACATAAGCATAGGAGCGTAAGCACAAGCTGAAGGTGCATTAATCTCAATCACTGTTTATTTGTGGGTCTTTAGACATATTACACGCAGGGTATGTTTCCATTATTGTTCTTTGAATACAATACACAGTAGTTTATTGTGAGAAAAACGAAGGAAGTCATTTTTTCAATCTCAGAACAGTAGGAACGAAAAATCCTACAAAATTGAATCCGCATTACTGCCTTGCACATTTAATACTGTTTTTATTTCAAAGGGGTGGGACGGGAAGAAAAAATAATAACAAAAAACAGAACAACAAATTGTTGCCTGGAAGGTTTTTATTTAAGGCAAGATTCGTCTGCATTGTTGTATATTTTATGTTAAAAATCATAGACACCATTAAAAAGATTAAGATGTGTCTGAAAGGAATTTTGGCCATAGAGTTGTTAACATTCATCACAGCCTTTCAAAAACAAAATTGGATTCTACTTTATCTGAAAACTTTCCATAGCAATATTACTTTTTCTTACATATATAGTCCTGTAACTTAGCTAGGGCACTATTTATCATTTGGACAACTTAAGTACACCACACACACACACACACACCACACACAGACAGACACACACACACACCATCACCTTGAGACAAATGAGAACCCTTTCTTGGGGAACTCAAAACTGTATTAAAATGATAAGTAGCACATCTTTACTCTTCCTTCATTAACTTAGGCAGACAAGTGTGATGTCCACACAAAAGAATGAAGTCTCCCACATGCTCCTGGCCATAATAATCACCTTTGCTTCCACTTGTCCTCAAAGTTTGTTCATTGTCACAAAGACATCATAAGCTGTGTTGGGAAAAAAAAAAAACACCAGTGCCCAGAGAAGCCTTCCAATTATCTACACAGGTAGCCTCACCCATCAGGGACTCCCAATCAGTACAGGTCAGGATTTAAAGATTCAAAATAATTATCGCAGAGGAAGCGCTTGAATGAGCAGATCCTCTTTTGAATTCTACCCATCTCCTATAGCAATGCAGAGAAAAGGAAGCATTGAATTGGGATATAAATGTAGACTTCGTATAGCTGGCAGTGGCAACTCAGATCTCTGGGTTGTTTTGGATAGGATCCTCCATGAATCCTTATAAAACATCCCTAAGATACAAGAAATCCTGTCCACTTGTACAGTGTACACGCCTTTTATAGCTAGAGACTGGGACACAGAGCTTGCTCAGTAAGAGCAAACACGTAGACCCTGGCCTAGATTTTAGAGAAAATCAGTCATGGGTTCAAATTAACCCTCTGAGAGATATGATCACGTAAGCTGTAGGCAGAAGTTTCTTTTATGGACGTCAAACATAAAAGCCATAAATATGAAATGTGTCCCATTTCTATTCTGAGACCATCACAGTCCCACTGAAAACACAGTGCTCACATTTCAGTTCACGCCTCCAAATCTAGATAACAACTTTCGGCAAAACTGACTGCCATCAAGACGCAGTGTGTAAGGATATACGTGGGGGAAAAAATGGACAAACTTGATGCATGTGGCTTTAAGAGCTTCTGAAATTTTTGTTTTACTTTATATTTAATTTTTTTATTCGATATAATTTTTTATTTACATTTCAAATGATTTCCCCTTTTCTAGCCCCCCACTCCCCGAAAGTCCCGTAAGCCCCCTTCTCTTCCCCTGTCCTCCCACCCACCCCTTCCCACTTCCCCGTTCTGGTTTTGCCGAATACTGCTTCACTGAGTCTTTCCAGAACAGGGGGCTACTCCTCCTTTCTTCTTGTACCTCATTTGATGTATGGATTACGTTTTGGGTATTCCATTTATATTTAATTTTTCGTGGGTGGTTGTTTTGCCAGCATGTATGCTGGGCACAGTGTACCTGCAGTGTCCATGGAGGCCAGAAGAGGGCATCAGATCCCCTGGAACGGGAATTTCATTACAGGAGGTTATGAACTGTCAGATAGGATACTGGGAATCCAATCTGAGTTCTCTGGACCAGTTGCTCATAAGTGCTGAGCCATGGTTTTAGACTTTTAAAAGAGATCTTCTCTCCGCTAAGTCTAGCACATCATCTATGCTATACATTATAAATATTTCTGAATATGAGGCTTAATGATCTGAGTGTCTTCAGAAAACAACAACAACAACAATCAAAAAAAAAAAAAAAAAAAAAAACAGAAAAGATCCTCTGACAAACACCCATTCCTCAGCATAGCTGACATGGCACAGCCTTGTGAAGTAGAGTGTTCCCATGTGTCAGGTTACTGTTCTGCCAAATGCTCGTGCCCATCCATTCATTATTCAGCCCGAGGGACATCAGTTGGTGTGCATGCCAGCCAGGGGCACTGTAGATGTTAAGGGGTTAACCTTTTCAGGTGGAAGGAATCATATTTGATGCCATGAGACCTTGCAACACAGTTGCATTCACAGTTCCAAGTGTCAAGCAAAATAAGACTCGGTAAAGATTCCTTGTGGGTTTTGTCTTACTCACTCTTCTGACCCATTATCTACCTCCTCTGCTCTGGTCTGTCTGATAGGAAAGTGACCAGCAGAGTCAATTTCTCTTATGTCAAGGGAATCTACTGGGTTGGCCTAAAGACAGGCAGCAGTAAGAGGCCCTAGGGTCAGACAAGATCATGGTGGTCTTCCAGCTCCACTTCAGTCTCCTTGGGGCTTCAGACTTTGAGGGAGCTCTGCTTTCCCACAGCCACACATCTAGGAGTAGACCCCATTTCCTTAACGTTCAGATACAAGCAGGGTGAGAACACAGCTTTTTCTGTCTGCTCCATAGCTGCGCATGCATTGTTTGTTCCCTTTCCTCTATGTATTTGTACACTGGTCTATAAATTTATTAAGGTAAAGTGAGAACAAATCCTGCAAGTGGGTAGGGTCATAAGGGAGGGATATTGCCCTGTTGCTTCTCTACCCCCACACGTAACTTCTGCAAAGCTCCTTTGCTAACCTCCCTGAAGTAAAATCCTTCAGAATGTACCACTTGTCATTTTCGGTCCTGCCTGACATGATTGCTTTGGAAAGCAGTACAGCAAGTGGGTACATCGTAAAGACCACATACATATGCAGGGCATGGGAAGCTTCAGTGACGAAATGACAGTTAAGGCTCACAGGTGGTGACAGAAGAGCCACTCAGCCACCAAAGAGAGCATTATTATAGCTACAGTGAGAAAAAAGGTGCAAAGGCAGAGTCCACGTTGAATTCTGGAAGCAGGGAAACATGCTGCAAGAGAGGCAGAAGGCTTCGGAGTGTTGGTGTCATCAGTTCTCGGATAAGATTAGATGGATGGGCCAGGAGGGCATAGATCACCCATAGACTGGAAAACAAATAAGAAAGCTCTACACAACAGAGGAGGGGCCAGGTAGCAGGAGACCTCGAGAAAGAGGTCATGAAGTGAGGGACAATCAGAAAAGAATGTTACAGAAAACTCAAGAGAGTGTCCTTAGAAGAGTGAGGTGAGAATTGAATAAGGGCACTGACTGCCCCTCTGGCCTGTGGTGGACTAAGTCAAAGGCCACGTGTGGGAGAAATGACCTGGAGCTGCCTCAAACAAAGCTAAGAAGGGACTCCACATCAATTCCTTGGTGAATAAATAAAACGAAAACAACATATGAAGAAGCCTGGTCTGATGATGAGCTTACAAACTTTTATACCCTGACATAAATCCCTAGAGACAACATACCATACCACATAAAACTGTCAGAAACTTAGAAGTAACTTTAGTCCTCAATGGTTCTTTTTTTTAATATTAAGATATATCATTCTTTCAGAAAGTTTGTACATTAAATTTCACTTCATACGTAGCTTTGGCTGTTCTTGAGCTCACAAAAACTCAAAGTAGTTCTCCTGTCTCAGACTTCTGAGAACTTACATTAAAAGTTCTCTAGCCTCCATGCCTGGATGTTTGGTATATGCATGTACATGCACATGCACTTGCACACTTGTACATGCACACACACACACACACACACACACACACATGCGCATGCACACAGACACACACATGCCTTTCCTAGCAGGAGTTTCTGAAATACCTTGCCATATTGTATCAGATATTCAAACTTAATCCTCTTCTGAGACTGACCTGCTAACAAATGAGGCTTGACTAGGTTGCAGAAGTGGCAACAACTTGATTGTGCATTTTTCCCCCTGAGAGGGAATTGAAAAGAATCATATTTGTTAATCCTCCTACAAGGGGTTTTATGGCATCTTTATTCCTTCTTAAAAGCAGCAGAGAGTATTCCCTAGGAAGTAGAAATCAGATTTCATGTAAATACTCTGGAAAATATATGTGCATTTTTGACCTGAGCAAGAGTTATGTGAGCTCATGAATGAGCTAGCTGTGTGGAAGATAGGGGTGGAGTCAAGTCTGACGCCACCTATGAGAGTTTGTCAATGGTGTCCTGCTGCTGCAGGTTGCTATGTGTTCCAGGGCAGGGCATCAAATGTCCTTATCAGTCAAAAGCTGTGTTAAGCAGCATATCACCCCCAGAGAAGATACCCTGTACAAAGAAGTCACCTCTACAGACCTCTACAGAAGTGCACGCGCAAAAAACAAACAAACACCAACCACCACAGATATCATTCTTTTTGGTCCATTTCACTGAGAGGAAAGGGCAACTGGGGACAGAAGGCATCTTGGGAGTTGTCTTTGGGGGAAAACAAAGTTTTGCTGTGATCAAAGGTGATACTCTTTCCTGGAAATGCCAGCATGGGAAAGAAGAGATTATAATTAGCCTAGATGCTATTATGAACAACAGTAGCTAATATTTATTGAGTGTACAATATGGTTTATGGACTATGTGGCATGTGCCTCATGCATAATCTTATGGGTTCTCTGGAAGGACGAGGTGAAGAGAATATACCCAAGTCCTTCTACAGAAAAGGAAACAGAGGCACACGAAATAAAAAGAACTTGTTCAGGATTGACATCTCATGGAGATAGCAGACCTACAAAGGTAAACAACACAGAGAGTTAGAGCCTAGAAAACATGACATCCTTGACCTCACCAATCATAGATCCTACAAAGCATACCACTGACATGCAATTTATTTCTACGATTTCTTTTCCACAGTCAGGTCCATCATCTCGTTTCAGTGATGACAACCCCAAAGTACAAGGTTGAAACAGGTGAACCTGGGAATTAATCCAGGCAAGAAAGGAGAGCCATATTGTAAGGTCAGTCTCGGTTCAGGAGAAAACACTTCATTCACTGATACTTCTTGTGCAAAGTTTAAGGATACATACTATTTAACATGCCCATCATGTTTAGCTATCAACAATCATTCATTATCTAATTTCTATCACAATGCGTTTGTGCTATCCCGTGTAACTGGTTACACAGCAGTATAATTTCTTACATCTGCACGTATAAGGTTGAGAAAACAAATCAGAAGGCCCCATGAAAAATTGGAATTTACTGTTGCTAAACATACCCTTAAATACACAAAATGACCCAAAAGGCCAAAGACATCGTTAGGACTTATAATTCCATGGAACTTTCATGATAACATTTATCTTAAAGTAATGTAGGATTTCTGAATAACATAGAGAAAGATGCACGGATAATTTGAGCTGAGATAGTGGCGATTTCAAAGCCATAGATGTAAATGGATCAAGTTGAAGACCAAAAAGAAATTCAGAACGCATTTTACAAGTGACAGGATATATAGCCTCAAGTATGGAATAGAATAGAACATGGCTTAAAGAAGATAGTTTTCTTATTTTTTGTTTGTTTGTTTGTTTAAGCATCAACAATTCCAACCTACAGAAAAGAAATGAAAACTTCTGCTAACTGGAGGGTTGGCAAATGATTTTTTTTTCTCCAGCTGTCTGTGGTTTCCATGTCAGCATAGCCATACTTACACTGTAAAGCCGCCGGACTGATTATTTCCTGATAAGGTACCTTCAGTGTGGTCTGATGAAAAACTGCCCAAAGCAGCCATATGCTTAGCTGCCCCTCTACTGCCCTTGCTGCCTACTTTGCACTAATTAGTCTAAGGTGTGGTTCTAACATCTAATTCTTAAGCTTTTGCAGTGCACACACAGGTCTGTAGTTCCTGTAGTTCTGCTTTCTAGGAGGAACATTCATTCTTCATTCAGGGACTCCTTGTATCTTGATCACATACTGGGTCACTGTTACAGGTGAATGGTCATCTCAGTCTTCATGGAATTACAATGTGGCTGAGAGACACTGAAGAGTGACACCATCCCAGGATGTTGGCTGAAAGCTGGAACAGCCTTCATATATGCTGTCACTTGATTGCAGACAAAGGAACTTAACTTCTGCCTGCTGCATACTTCAGGCTCTCCAGATAAACTAAGTTTTGATTTAGGTTGGAAAGAAAGAGTAGCTGTTCACTGGGCAGCTCAAGAGGAACAGGAGTTCCTAAAGTAGTTGAAGAAAATGGAAACACTGGAAACTCTGGGTAGCTGTGTGTGTGTGTGTGTGTGTGTGTGTGTGTGTGTGAGAGAGAGAGAGAGAGAGAGAGAGAGAGAGAGAGAGAGAGAGAGAGAGACAGAGACAGAGAGACAGAGAGACAGAGGGAGGGAGAGAGGGAGGAAAGAGGCAGGGGAGAGAGAGGGGGGAGGGAGGAGAGAGATATACAGAACTGAGTGTGTGCCAGGGAAAGGAACAAGAAAGACACCCCTTCACATTTGAACTTGATTCAACAACCACATTTAATAGGCTGTAAACAATCAGATCAAGAGAGAGATGTGAGGGGTGGACATTTGGGTATTGGTCATAATGGATATTTGTATACATAAAACAAAAATCTAACAAGAATAATAATCAGGAGAGTCTAATTTTATCTTATGAGCATCTCTACTTTCTTCAACATAACTAAAGAAACTATAGTTTTCAGAGTTCAGAGACATAGCTTGCCAATCAAAAATATGACAAAATCCATGCTTTTCTATTTTCCAAACTGTGAGGCAACAACATGAGTCACAGAACTGTCATTACAACTCTCTGGATGTTGTCTTAGATGACTTGTCAACAAAACATGTTTTCTAACACGGTTGTGCAGGCAATCAAACCTTCAAGGTGAAGAATTAAGAGGGCTTTCTCTCCTGGAGGTCACAGGGATTTCCAGCCAGAGTCTAAAGCATGGCCTGACTTTCATTAACCTAGACCTGTGCTTTGAAATTCATTTCTCTACTGACAGCAGCTTCCAAGGATTAGCCAACATAAACTTAAGATTAGTGAGACATGTCTACTCCCTGACTCTGACTCCTTGTGCTGAACACCCTGGAAGAAGATTTTTGAGTTGTAAGAGGAGAATGACATGTAACTAACTGGAAATGGGCTACTTAGATATTAATTATCAGCAGTAAAAAGTTAAACCAAATAGTAGACACATCCTGTATCCTTTTTTATAAGGGTGTTAGCTTTTCACTGAATGCTTAAGTGTAAATGCAATTTAAATAGCTGTTCATGTAAGTGATACAAATTAACTAGACAGATGTTTGGGAGTTGAAACATCTACAGTAACAACTAAATTTCTCTTCAACAAAGATATTCTTTTAGAGTGTAACAGTGCTTCACAGACCCAGTTTTGCCTCAAGCTCTTAATACTATGAATTAGGGAGCACAAAGCTTCCACACGTAGTGACTGCAAAGACTCTGGTCCTCAAGGATATTTTCAACAACAATTGACAAAAGCACAAGATGTGTTCATAGCAGGGAAGCCAAATACCTGAATGTTTACCTCAGCTTCTGACTGAAGAATGCAAAATAAATACCTAGTCCTCCGTATTAAGTGTGTGTGTACATCACTCATCTATGTATGTGCCTGTGCATACATGTGCATATGTAAGCATGAGTGTGTGTTCACAAACTATGCGAATGATTTAGGAACCAGAAGAGCACATCAGATGGAGTTATGGACAATTGTGTGCAGCTGGGTCAGTGCCAGGAACTGAACCTGGGTCCTCTCTGAGAGCAGCAGGTAGTCTTTAGCCATGTCCTCACCTCTAAGTCACCATACTTCTAATCTATAATCCAGTGTGCAAGCATAGCTCAGTAATAGAGTGCTTACCTCCTAGACTTCATAGTGTCCTGGGTTTGATCTCCAGTACAGAGGAAACAAAGACACAGCCAGAAAAATTGACTGCATCATCTTTAACCTAATATTTAAATAACTACTCTCAAAGTGAACTCCCCTGCATGTAATGAAATAGGTAACTGTGGTGATGCCCACTTGAGACTTGATAAATGATTCTCAGAATTTTTTTTCAGGATACTGCCTCAAGGAAATGGCAGCCAATCTAGAATCCTGTTAGCTGCATTCCTACCTCAAGGTCAATGTCATCACCTCCAAAGACTTCCCATTTCTTCAAACTGTTAGAATCTATCCCTTCTTTAATCAGTATAAGGAACCTATGGACTTTCTGGCCACAGCTTATCTTATCTTACTATGATTATCCAAATACTTGTTTCTCCTGTCTCTTCGTTAACAGCGCAGTTATGCTTGGAGTAAGATTTTATACTAAGTATTCACTAGGTCTATCTTTAACTGACTTTACTTTAGTGTTTGCATGTTGCAAACCAGACACTCCATAATCACTAGGGTCTGTGTTATGCAGCCCTTCTTAAAATATCTGAAACAACTAAACTGGAAAGAGAAAATGTCCATTTTAGTCTGTGGTTTTGAAAGTTCCTATCCATGACCTGTTCCTCTCATTGGCTGTGATGAGGTGTAAATTCAGGACAGAAGAGTACAGACACACAGAATCACCTCCATCATGATCCAGGAGCAGAAAGGAGAGAAAAGGGCCAGGATGACTTTGATATTACAGAATACCCATACTAAATGCACAGTGGTAAGTTAGGGACCAAGTTTTTAGCATGTAAGTCTTTAAGGCACATTCAACATCTAGTCTGCAGCAATAGGTATCTTTTCTTCTGTTCTCACTCTTACTCCTTTGAGACTCTTGGCAAAGATTTATCCAAAGGAATCTGTATGAAAATGAGGGTTAGTATGTTCATGATGAGACAGTTAAGGGAACATCCAGTTTATAATATGCACACAATCCTGTAGCTTTCTACTGAAAGGAGACAACTTGTTGAATGTAGACAGAGATAGAGCTACAATATAGAAGGAATTTGGGCTATTGAATGACTGATAGAGGAAAGCGATTACCCCTCCAATTTTCTCACCCTCCATCAGTATACATCTAAACTGTTCTATTTGAGCAAGAAACAACTCTTATTTTGTTGAACCACCAAAATTTGTAAGTTGTTTATTATTGCCAGCCTATCAAATTTAATACAATGTTCCATTATAAGTATCTAATATTTACAAAGGAGTAATATTGAATAGACTTTAAAATAGGGTCCATTATAAAGAGATTTTAATAAGTCATTCTAAATTGCTGATTCTGAGAATACATCTAATGGGGGAAAACACAGGAACACAATGATACACTTTCAAATACAGGCATAATCATAGTTTGTATAATCAATTAAATTTTCTATCATAAAAAGCTTCAGGTCATGAAAGATAAATTATATGAAGCACATATTGTTATATGAAACTTGTATCAGGATATTCAGGACATACTAATAAGTAAAGCATAGATGGACAAACCTAATTTAAGTTAGTCCTGCTGAGTCATTCAAGATAGCTATCTATTCAAAATGAATATAATCCATTAGCATCAAAATAACAAAGTCTCTTAAATTTAGAGGAATTTAGCTCTGTTATGAGTTTTATCAGCATGGCACAAGGCTAATATTCATTTATCAAACAGTAAGGGCATTGTTTTGCACTCAAATAATTATCAGTTAATGAAGCTTAAAAAAATAAGAGTCCCTCACATTCAGATTAAATTATTCTTTCTATGGTGCTTACCCTAATATTCCTTAATACCTAAAATGCCCCCATTGTGAATGAGGTCAGCTTATGTAAGATAAAAAACAATACAATATTTTACCCTCTCAGCAAAATAGCAAGAAAATTAAAGCTCATTCACATAATTCAAAAACCAAGTCTAAAATTCCATTTGCATAGATGTCTTTTCATGTACAATGAAACTATTTTATCAGATAATATCTGGTGTCCTTTCAAAATAAAATTCATTGTAAAACTCAACCTGTTTGACAGAGGAGAAAAATGAGTGTTCACTCGGAGCCATACTGAATTTGTTCATGGTCACTGAGATTTAGGTTCACCAAATCCCATTTGATGCTATGTTATCCCTGAGTATTTTGGTTCCTGCTTCATTATATTAACACAGGAGATGAGAGATAGTCTTTATTTTAAGCTGGAGTAGTTACTATATCCTAGAGCACATACCTTTTTTGTTTGCAAGAAAGGATTTTCTTTCTGCATACTCAATGCAATTTTACTTACACACAAAAACACAAAGCAATAGATATATAATTGTATAAAGCCTTCAGAAGTTCTGAGAATCTGAAAGACTCAAGGAGAAAGGTGCTGAAAGGGGCATCCACTTCATGAGGAATTGGAGAGGACTGTACCTTCATCTAATCTTTCTTCCATCTCTCTAGAGAACTTTGCCTATGTAGGCTGTGTCTACTGAAACCTTCAAAATAGTTTTGTTCTGTCTCATTATACATACAGTAAAATACTCTGGAGAAAAGAGCCTTACTGAGATGTAGCAGCCTGCTAGAATGAATGAAATAGCCAAATCTTCCCTGGGATACTGTTGTTGGGAGCACCAGACGGTGAGCCTGTGGTTAGCATAATCAACCATCCTCCTGGAAGTCTGATTGTAGTAACAGTCCAAAGCCCCAGTGAAAGGCACATAACCTCGTAAAATGCTCTATGATAGAAATGTCTACATAATGTATAACTGAGATATTCATTCTGTGCTCCTCTATCATTAAGATTCTCTCATTTTTCTCTTTCCAGAGGATCTTATATTCTAAGTTTCATAAACTCATCTTTATCTAACAGGAACTCTTATATATGAAGGGGAACAAATATTCAACTGAG
Source organism: Apodemus sylvaticus (assembly GCF_947179515.1). Taxonomy (NCBI): domain Eukaryota; kingdom Metazoa; phylum Chordata; class Mammalia; order Rodentia; family Muridae; genus Apodemus; species Apodemus sylvaticus. Next base: position 88,524,429 of record NC_067481.1, on the reverse strand, counting down.
AAGGGTTAGCAGGATCATGGACCACACTTACTTGTTGACTTAATTGAATAAAAGATTACTGTTTTCCCAAAGTACATTTGGACAACTCTACTCTTTGAATTCTCTAAGCATAATCTAGAATCCAGAACAGGACAGTAGATAGTGGATAGATACTACCCCTAGACACATTCACTTATACACATACTTAATCTTCATTAAAGATTCCTTGTTTTAAGAACAACTGTGGCACATGACTTTACTTCCAGCACATGGGTGGCAGAGGTATACAGATTTCTAGGTTAGAGGCCAGTTTTGTAAACAGAGTGAGTTCCAGGACAGCCAGGGCTACATAGCAAAATTCTGATTTTAAAAGTTGAGTTTGTTGGACTAGAGAGATGGATCAGCAGTTAAGAGCACTGACTGTTCTTCCAGAGGTCCTGAGTTCAATTCCCAGCAACCACATGGCTCACAAACATCTGTAATGAGACCTTATGCCCTCTTCTGTTATATCTGAAGACAGCAACAGTGTACTCATATACATTAAATGAATAAATAAATCTTTTTTTAAAAAGTTGAGTTTGTTGGTAATATAGGGGGAAGACAAGGAAAAAGCCCATTTTATTTTCAAACAGAACTTTGTTGCTGTTTCCTGAATGGCATACCCCTCACAACAGCAGGATCCCAAACAAGTACCCAAAGTCTGAAAAGGAAAACCTTTTTCTCATTCCAATTACAAATAAAATACAACAAAAATTGTTTTGGGTATGGCTTAGCATTTACATTCTTGAACTCCAGGGATACATCTCTCTCACATGTGAGTAGGCTTTGGAAAGATATAATGCAATCTATTTAAAACTACAGATAGGGCTTTGGCTCATCCTCCTGGGTTCTGCAAGATGGACCATATGTGAAATCTGAATGGAGATTCCAGTGCTTCAGTTTAGCTCGATTAAGGTGTGATTAGATTGGCTATTTAGTAATTTCAAATGTTCTCCATTAGGAGAAGTCAGTATTTATGAAATTTCTCAGTCATTTTTAAATACCATATTAAAGTAGAAAAATGCTTACATCTTAAATTAGACACTTAACTTTTGTGGGTTTATACTTACTAGTCTATTATTCCTTAATATACACTATTTCCATATTTTATTTAAAACAATCTAAGTTATAGTCCATATGTATGTCCTTGATTACTACTTTCTAATTAATTTTTTCTTTTGTGTGTACATTGATATATGAGTAGATATATAGTTTGCATGATTTTGTGCATTTGAAGGGCAGGGAACAATCTAAGGCTTCATCTATGTCCTTAGGGACAGAGTCTCTTTGCCTTGAAGGTCACCTATTAGGCTATATAGACTGGCCAGTGAGCTCCAGGGCTGTGCCTTTTGCTTACTCCTCAGTATTTGGTATTACAAATATATCCTCCCTGACCTCATCCCCTAGCAGTTTAAAATGAATGCGGTGGTCAAACACAGGTTCTAATGCTTGTATGAAAAATATATTGTATTAACTATGGTCCTGAGTTTCTAATCTTGTTTGCTTAAGATGTTACACAGCCACTCCATATTCAGAAGAGAATAACAAAAATTCAACTTTTGAAGGACACGAAGAGAAATAGGCAACTAATATGTTAAGAGAAATTTGTACTTACCATCTTCTGAGAAGTACAGGGTATCCTAGAGAGATTATGGTTTCTGCTGAGTACCACTGTCCCTTAAGATACTAGCTTCTATAAGACCAGTAACAAATTGCAAGCAAACACTGTCTGGAGGTGACTTTGTGCAACACTAGTTTCTTGGGGGAACATCTATGTACATTTTTATATTATCATATGAGATATACTGCAAAAAAGACAAACAATTTTCTTTAAACAATTGCATTCTACCTAGACTTTATGTGAACACATACCCTGTTTATTCTTGGAACCTCTGATTATGGTTCCTTGGGATACTAGTATTCAAGGGACACAGTTTGGCAAAAACAATTGTACTGAAAATACATGAAAGCCCCATTTCTTCGCCCTTGACACTTGCTGGCTCCCGACTTAGGACAAGTTGCTTAACCTCTCTGAAATTCATTCTCATTGCAATAAATTCCACTGACATTTCTTGACGACATATGGTGTTTTAGGGACGTGTTTTCTAGCTAGGCTCAAGGCGTGCCACAGTCAACAAAACAGACATGTATCATCTCTTGTAATTTAGGGTCAAGATGAAGAGAGAATGATTAGACAGGACACTTGTAATTAGGGCTGATGAGCACAAGAAAGGAAAAGAAAATCCAGAGGAGGTGACTAAACACACACACAAACACACACACACACACACACACACAAGGCTGATGGGGGGCACAAGAGAAGCATAAATACAGCTAAGCAAAACATGGTAACAATGGCAGCAGAATGTAGAAAGGGGAAGAACCAGAGGAGAGAGCAGCGGCTGTGAATGTCAACCTCTGGCAAAGAAGAGAAGGAAAACCTCGCCTTCCTGTAATAGAGTGAACATGATTATTCTGCAGCATTTTGCATGCTTCTCAGTCCTGTAGAAAAGTCTGTGATGCCTTTGTTGCTGCAGAATCTCAGCTACATGTAGTTGGGTCTGTGCTGTGGGGGAGTTGAGAGCTATTACAGTGAAGGCAGACATCTGTCCCACTGGCCAGTCCCACATGCACAGTCTCCAAACATGCCACATGCTAAAGTTTACATCCCAGCCTTTTCTGATTCCTTTTGGTAAAGCAGCATCCATAGAAATGGGAAACCGATTCAAAGACCATTTCTGGAGCGTACACATTTCAGATTCCTCAGGCACACACCTAAGCCATTAAGTCAAAATTCATATGGTTTGACAAAAGATTTCAAACTTGAAAATGAACTTGCCACAGAGAACTTACTGAAGGAGAATTTCATGCCCCTCAAGGAATCCAAGGCCTGGAGCCCAGCTGTCTAGAGAGTTTCACAAGTCTGGACTGACTATCAGCACAACAACTGTGCCTTTCATACAGCTTTTAAATGGTTGCCCGTTGAGACTATTCAAATGTCAAATGGATTAGACTCAGGGTTGATTTGAGAAACAGAGCGCCCCTCTCTATCTGCAGCCCTCTCAGGTGATGGGGAGAGGACTCCTGTGAGCTTACCATATGGATGTGAAATTCCATCACCTCAAATGCTTAGATTCCAGTGCGCCCAGCTTTATAAATAGAACTGAAATGTGGAGGGCTCAGTATAGAGGAAGGGCCATAGACCAAATGAACAATTCAAGAATACCTTCTTGAAAGAGAACACTGGTTTAAAGCATTTGAATACGTTACCTTCCTAAAGTCAAAATCATGACTTTAATACATACGACCCAATTTTGTCAAAACATACTTTCCATGCAAAGTAAAAGTCTGTGGAGGATATTCCATAGTGAAACTTATAGGACTGAATGGTTTTTGTTTCTCAAAAATTCCTTTGAGGAAACTCCACTTCTCAGTGAAAGAACTGCTGGACATGGATCCTCTTGGGAGGAACTAGAGGTCATGAAAGCAGAGCTGCACAGTCAGATTAGTACTGTAGAAGATTAGAGGTGGAAATCTAGTGCTTGAGCTTGGTAGCTCTCCCTCTCCCTTTCTCTCTCTCCCTTCCTTCCTCTCTCTCTCTCTTCAACTACTACATGAGGTAATAATGAGAAGATGGCTTCCTGCCAATCAAGATGAGAACTCTCATTGATTACACAGGTCAGCTGATACTCTGATCCTGAGCAGCCTCCAGAATTAGAATTTAAAAAAAAAAAAGTCTTGTTTATAAAGTATACCGCTTTGGGCTTTTCAATAGATGAATACGAGAAAGACCAGGATATAAACATCCAGGGACATCCTGGGGGGTGAGGAACCAGACAATGCTGTTACAAAATGTTACCTTCTGAATGGACAACGGGCATTGGGATGGAGAGGGACCTTTGGGTAGCAATAGTGTGGTGTTTGGCTAAGTACTCTCTCCTCTCCTAGATACAATTTACAAGGCTTCCTTTCTCTAACAATTTACACATGTATACATTCACAGTGTCTATGTTCCCTCCTAAAATAAAATGACTTAAAAGTGAACAAAACTATTAAAAAGCTAACAAGTTTGAGAATATACATGTCAGTTATTAGAATCGAAGTCATAAGGCATAGTCAAACTTCAGTCAAAAAAAAAAAAGCTTCACTTTCACAAGATGACCTTATATATAAGCCTATAAGGAAATATGCACAGTGGGAATTGTGGCAGATTCACTTTTATTCACTGAGCCCCTTTTCCTTCTTTACTGTGCATCATATGTAACTGGTGACACTGGTAACTAACAGAACTCAGCTAATTTGTTGCCTAACAGCACCCATCATTTTGAGTTTGTTAGGCAAAAGTTTATTGGTTAACCAGTTCTAAGTTGTTAGCCTTGAGATGATCTCATATGCAAGCAGGAAACATTATATAGACTGATAAGTTTGTATTTATGTATTTAAAATATATGTGCACACACATAATACACACACACACACACACACACACCCTCAAATGAAGAAAATGAGACCATGAATTTGCGACAGAGAAAAAGGATGGAGTATGTGATTAGTGGGGTACAATGGAAAGCACAGGATGGAAAAAAAGGAATAGGAGTAGGATGTGAGCATAATTTCAAAAATAAAATTATTGTTGCAAATGAAGCTGGTTAGATCCAGTAATTCTGTCTGTATGCCCAGTGTTGACAAGCTTGTTCTTACACAGGTCCTGTGTCTGCAAACACAGCTGCTACAAATCCATACATGAATGATCCTGTCATGTCCAGAGGATTGTTTTGCAACAATCTTCCCAGAGCTCTGGCTCTTGAAATATTTTCTTTCCTTTTCTATAAAGTTCCCTGAGACTTGGAAGGGGAGCATGCACGTCAGACATGTCCCATTTAGGCCCAAGTACTTTACAGTCAGTTATTCTCAACACCTTGGCCATGTATAAGTCTCTATCTTAGCTGTAACATTTGCATAAATCCTCCTCTTTGATGAGAAATATGTCTTGCACCTATCTATGGGTATACATATAAGCATTTAGAAGGCACCTTGTACCATGTTCCCAGCCAAAGTTATTGGCAGTTGATGACCCCCAGAGGAAGGGAGTCAGTTTTCTTCAGGGCCATTATTTACATTAGGGCTCCTACTCTCCAGGAGATAGTCTTCTCTATCTGTGCACAATGGGTATCCTTAATTGAACTTAGTGGGTTAAAGGAGAAAAATTGGGAGAAAGAAGAGATAAGGGTAAAGAGGAGGAAGAAGGAGGAAGGAAGATGGGGAGGATGAAAAGGAAGAGGGAGGAGGAAGAGAAAGGGGAGGACATGAAGTTGGGAGTAAATGTGACAGGAGACAGAAGGAGGAGCATGGATTGAAGATGATCTATGTTTTTTCATGCACGAAATGAACATGAATAAATACAAATTTTACAACGTACAGATGAAAACAGCAACAGGAAGGTTTTGGTGCTAAGGAAATTAAACACAGACTGCAACAAGTTTGTCTGCAAATCAAGCTGAACCATCTGATTTGTAAGGTTTTGATCTTAATTTCTAAGTAGTCAACACACAACGAAACTGGTGGGCTGTCAAATGATCATACACAGGAGCAACCACACGTCCTGACTTTTCATTCATCTTCTTCCCTTTTTGTTACTAATGTGGCATGAAGGGAAGAATTAGGGGTCTAAAATTCTGATTTTCAAATAACTTCAGTTGTAAAAATCCCCAAGGCTCTTCATGACCGCCATCTTTGCTTGTTCAGTAGTTTCTTTTCACACTTTTGTGATCTAGGGATCTTGTAGAACAGGGATGAGGCTCACATAAGAACACCAGTGGAAAGTACAAGTGAAAGCTTGTGAGCAGAATAGGGCTCTCTATGTGACAGGGATTATTAATACATAGGCTACCTTCATTTCATTTTGATTTTATCTCTCTTAGAAACATGAAGCAATTCCTCCCCCCCTACACACACACTTTTTTTTTTTGTCTTTAGTAAAAAGAGGCTTTATGAAACCTAAACACTAAAGAACAATCTCAGGGTAGAAGGCATGCATTGTACTGTGTAAAAGAGACCACTGGGGCTACTGTATAAGATATTTTTCCTACTGTAACTGATTGCCAAATTATCACAGCGTCAAAGGCATGAGAGTCTACAAAACGGCTTTATTAACTCAGAACGCTGGCTTATTATGAATCACAGAGGCATGAAAACAAATGGTAATGCTTGGTTCACAAAAAGATATGTGGGCTTGCTGAAGTTACAGGCAACACAATATTCACATATTAGCAACCAATTTTACCACTTGCTCTGCTTTCTCTTTGATTTTAGACTTTTGCATATTACATAACATACAAGCAACCTGACCAGTTCAGAGACATCAAGTGGTATCAAGTCAAACCATTTGGAGTCACAGTTATGTTAGCCCAGGCAATATTTCCAGTTGTTATTTTATTCTGAATAAGGGCTTGACAAGACCAGGTGGGAAACTTGGGAAGCTGATTTTGATCTCTTAAATTTTCTAGTGTTGGAGAACAACCTGACTGGAGTCACATCCTTACAAGCCAGTACCCACAATGCTCTTCTAGCCAACTGCCACTCACCAGCAATATGATGGCCTAACCTCTGGCATTTTAGTGGAAGATTGGCATGTACTAGCAAAGGTTACCATCTGACTTGAAGACTGAGATAGTGGGCTGTTAGAAGTAAAAACCAACCAAAGGTGAGAGGACTTGTAGAGATTTCATGACCCATTTCTATTACAAATTGTCCACTGTTAGGAACAACCATTTAGATGTGCACCTTTTCTTCCTACCCTGCACGGTTAAAATGAGATACAATTCCTAAAAATCCTGTACAAAATCCAAAGTAAGGCCAAATAAGAGGTTTTGGAATAGCCATTACAAGATATCACCATGTACCGAGCCTATCATTTTGCTAGAACATGGGTACAAAAAAAATGCCAACATTATGAGAGCAGAGGCTTTTAGTAATTTTAATTGAGAAATCCCAGGTATGTCCAAAATATATGCTTGTTTTTCTTTACAAGTCACATCCTCCAGAAATATATAAATAGACTGCTAGCAAAGTAATAAAGGCACATGTTGTTTTTATTCCTTAGCAACTAGATAAAACCTACTTGTCCCTTCACATCATGTGCCTACTAACCAGACATATAAAAGTCATAAAATTAAAGTATTGTGTTATAACTATTTGCATCCATACTCAGGAGTGACACCAGTAGTGGTTATTACAAAACAGAGCACAGGAAATCACTTATTGGAAAAGAGGATGTAAGAAGGCCAGGACCTCCCATCTTGCAATATTTCATGTGAGTGCATGTGTATTGTAAACCCTCTGCCGATGTTTGATGCCCCTTACTTTCCAAAGGGAATGCAAAAGAGGCACATCAATAGCAGAGACGGACTTAAAGAGATACCTCTGGATCACTTGGCTTGGTTTTCTTTCATGTTTCTAAATTATGCTTTGAATTCTACAATTACTTGGGGAAACTGCCCAGCTCTTAATGCATGGAGTTTTGTGCCTACAATTACTTTATAAAATCAATAGAATCCAGGTGTCATAACACATGCCTTCATTTCCAACACTGGAAATTCAGGGGCAGCCAGATTATTTTGAGATCAAGGCCAATTTGATCTGCAAAGTGAGTTCCCAGACAGCTGAGCTACATGGAAATACCCTGTCTCATAAAAACAAACAAAAACAAAACAAAACAACAAAGAAACAAAAAACCCACTACAATCCTAATATCCTGTTTCTGGCAATTGGTGCAGACTAGAAGCTCAACTCCATTTTCTTCTGTTCCTTGCAGAACACTCTTCTGGTTGCTTTGGACAAGAGTCCAGGGTGAGTGAGTATTCAGCATCCTCCCCATCTTCATGGTTCTGGGACTACTTTTTCAATCATAGTACACATTGTTGTTTTCTTCTTCTTCTTCTTCTTCTTCTTCTTCTTCTTCTTCTTCTTCTTCTTCTTCTTCTTCTTCTTCTTCTTCTTCTTCTTCTTCTTCTTCTTTTCTTCTTTTCTTCTTTTCTTCTTTTCTTCTTCTTCTTCTTCTTCTTCTTCTTCTTCTTCTTCTTCTTCTTCTTCTTCTTCTTCTTCTTCTTCTTCTTCTTCTTCTTCTTCTTCTTCTCCTCCTCCTCCTCCTCCTCCTCCTCCTCCTCCTCCTCTTCCTTCTCCTTCATCTCCTTCTCCCCTCTTCCTCCTCTTCTTCCTCCTCCTTTCCTCCTCCTCCCCTCCTTCTCCTCTTCTTCTTCTTCCTCCTCCTCCTTCTCCTCTTCCTCCTCCTCTTCTTCTTCTTTCTCCTCCTCCTCTTCCTCCTCCTCCTCCTCTTCCTCCTCCTCCTCTTCCTGCTCTTCCTCCTCCACCTTTTCCTCTTCCTCCTCTTCCTCCTCCTCCTTCTTTTCCTTCTTTTCAGACAGGAAGTTCATATGTAGTACAGATTAGGTAGACTCCAGTCTCTGCTGTCCTAGTACTTGGATGATAGCCATAAACCAACATATCCAGATCAGGAACATGAAGTTTTAAATAAATATATTAATAATATTTTGCCACAGCAGATATTTCTTGAGCAGCAGGAATATGGAGTTTCTTATCAAAACATTTTGGGTATAAGACCCAACAGAACCTGCATTGGCAAAGTCTGATCTCTAAAGGATAAGTCATTTTTGGACAGTACAAGATGACAGGTAACAGAATAAATGAGCATCTTTTGTTTTATCTTTTATACTGCTCTCTTAAATAGAATAGAAGCCATGAGCACCTTGATGCTAGATCCACAAAATTGACCCCTTATGCGACAAATCCTCTTTGATACTTTATCATCAGTATCAAAGCAGAATATGACGTGTTTTGCTCTCAAGGAAGTTATTATATCATTAAGTTCATCCAATGAGAGACCATGAAAGAAAGATTACAAGGCAATCTGCACGACTTTTATGCTTTTGTAAGGCAAGCAGGGTTGGAATAATTAACGGAATTAGCTTGACTCTACTGAACACTTTCTGCCCATCCTCTTCTGACTGTTTCACATACAGTAATTTGTTCTTTAGAGGAAATACATAAATCACATTCTTATGTTTCTCTACCTTAGAAATAGGCAAATCAAGAACTGATATATTCAACAAGGCACGGTTCATACAGCCAGAAAACAGCACAATGGTAAAATAGCAAAGAAGGATCAGTTTGAGTGCAATTGTGGATTGGAGCTAGCAGGCATTTTAATCTTGAGGAAATTTCCCAATGGTAGCTTAAGTGTTTTCTATTCTTTCTGGAAACATCAGATCTGTCATTGGTTTATCAGAGTGAGACATTTTAATTCACTATCAATTGAGATAATGTTCCAACTGTGTTTGATTTTAATTTTAAAAGCTGTATTTCTCAATACTGTGGAAATTTGAAATCCTTTGTGTTTTGAATCATCTCCTTCATTCACATTCCCCATTCATGCCAAGCTTGAATAATTGGGCAAAGCAATAGAGAGGTGCCATCAAGGCTATAAATACCTGTGAGGTTCAGGACCCACCAGTGAACTATAAAAGGGTAAATATTTTTAGCCCATGGAAAAGATTTTCAACTTTTAAAATACATGTTCTAAGATAAATGTCATTGGTTAAATCAGTTCCATAAATGTACTTTCTACAAAGAAAATCCCATCTCCTTTAACCCACATGCACAAGAGCAGAGTCATTTGTCATCTTTATCATTTACTGTTTGATCAATTGATTATTGACTGACTGCTTCTGGTCTGGACAATATAAACAGAAATATTCATCTCCAGGAAAAAACCAGTGTTCAGTCTCATTTCAAGCACAAAGAAAACTGGTATTTCACTAAACTGAAAGCAGCTCTTATTGATTTCCATATTGGACTGAATTTGTTAGTGTTTCTACAGCAGTGGCAGGGACACTACTTGGAGATATTATAAGGTCATAGATAAAAACAGGCTTAAGAGTAGGTTCAAAACACAGTAGAAATTATTATGTGGGTCAGGTACATCTGATAATCACATTAATTGCAACAAAAGTGGTCTTATATAGTTGTTTATCAGCTATTAAATGAGTCAGATGATCACCTCTTTTAACTAAATGTCAGAATGATTCTTCCATCTTTATTCTTTAAAAAATATTCTGAAGACTTTTCCTTAAAAATCTTAATTTAAGGGAAAATATGGATACATATGCATATATGACTATCAGTATTTCTTGTGGTATTTGGGTCTTTCAAAATCATCAGACTCCAAGGTAGTCTAAGCCTTTGCTTTTCCCCAAGAGTAAATGAGTTAGTCTCTGCACTGCAGGACTCATTAGTTATTTTAGGACTATTTTTTGGAGGTATGTGTTCATGTATGTTACACAGATCCTTATCTTAGACTACTGATGGGAAAGATACTTGAGTTTTGCTCTTACAAAGCTAGGAAGGAGAAGACCCACTATAACTTCCTTCGGGCCCAATGTTGAAGCCTGAATTCTTGTTTGATAGACTAGAAATTCCTCTTCTTAATAATTTTCATATGATTATGAAATGAGTGCCACTGTAACAACTTTGTGGTGTATTCACACACTGCGACAGAACCTTAGCATGTACAAAAACAAGCAATTACTACTATAATGCAATTCTAAATTGGATATGCTGCCTACCATGTCTTAGTTTTTCAGCTCCGACAAGAGAAAAAAAAAAAAAAACTCATGAAAAATTTTTTGCCCTATTCTATGCATGCTTTCTTGTGTAGAATACGAAAACAAAATGTGTGTCTCACAAGCATGAAAAAGACACCAGAATAGCTTTGAAAGCATGTATAAGGTCTTGTTTCACATTGTGACTATTTCCTCAACAATGACTATCCCAACTGTTGCATGCATTGTCCCTGCCAGTGGTTCAACATTCAGCTGCACACAGCACAACACATTGGCTTAACTATTAGGCCTCTCAATGGAGCATGCAGAAAAGCCACAGCTAGCATGATGCCTGGATGGCTCTGGCATTTTTCCTTTTTACTGGGAGCTGCTGAGTGGAAAGAGAAAGAATGGAGATTTATTGGCTTCCCATAGAGTGGAAAACTGCATAGTTCCAAAAGGCTTAAGGTACATTTTTAAAGAAAAAGAAAAGTATTTCCCATTCAACAGTAAGCATTTAGAATTTCAAACATGACTTCCAAGTTGTAAACCTGGCCATGGGCTCACCCTGTCAGACTCTTTCCTTCCCCTGTGCAGGGGATCAATTCTAGGGCCTCACACATGATAGATAAGCATTTGGCCGCTGGGCTAGACCCACAGTCCCAGGTGGCATTTGTAGAAGGAGTGTTTCCTAAGTATCCTCTTGAGACAAAACTATGAATTAGAAAACATTCTATGGCCAGCTGAGGAACTCCTTATTGATATCCTTTGATTTCTCCATAGGTTATCTGTCTTGTTTAAAGCTGGTATATCATAATTTTCTCCAACTGGAAAAAAGTATTATTCATGACTTGCTTTTATAAGAGGTTTTTTTAAAAAAATCACTTTAAAATTGTGTGTGTGTGTGTGTGTGTGTGTGTGTGTGTGTACATGACTGCAGTTGCTAGGGGAGTCCAGAAAAGAATATCAGTGCCCTGGAGATGTAGGCAGATCTGAGTCAACTGACATAGATCTCAGGATCCCAGTATGTACCTTCTGTAAGCATAAAATTGTGCTTTTAACCACTGAGATATCTGACCACTACCCTGAGTTTCTTTTCTTTCTGTTTTTAATTCATCACAGTTTGGCAGGAATCTCCAAGACTGCCTTTCTTATTCTCTGCTCTCCAAATATGCTTTCTAGAAATTGCCAGTACTCAACGATAACTGCTAAAAAAAGAGGCTTAATAAAATAAAATTTAAATCTACAGATCTAGTGAGAAAAGCCAGGAGAGACTCTAAGGATATTTTTGTTGTACTACTGGTTCAAGTACCTGATGCAGGTTGAGTTTTTTATATCATGAGTTTGGGGGAAAGATTAGTACCAATTTCATAAGACTTTTGTGATGATTACATGAAATAATGCCTGTAAACGACCACATTCACCCAATCATGTCCTTGAAATGAAATTTTAATCATAATATGGATGCTTATTATATTAAACATAATTGTGCTTGCAGCCATCTCTGAAAACAAGTTCTTTTCATTATCTAGGCTCCACATTGAAATCTTACAAGAAGCTTTATAGGATTAGTCCTGAATTTACCCAACATGGGTTGGTATTTTGCTTAAGCCCCACAGGAGATATATGGCCTTGTGTGTTACTTAACCTCTATGTGCCTTAGACCCTTCAACTGCCTATGCCTGAGACAGGCACGATTATTGTGTAACTGTTGCTGTGCAAAGCTTTAGAGCTATGGCTTGTATGAGCCCCTTGTAGGCATCAACTGTTACAAGACCTCAAATTCAAATCAGCAGCATTTGACTCTGTAAAAACTCCATACTTTTAGATGTGTTTGGAAAACAAAATGATATTGTAATCTTAAATGTTCTTGATCCTAAGCTTGGCTATATAAGATTCTTTTATAGCAGTGATTCTTTTGTTCACTTTCTACAATGCTGGTTGGTCCACTAGAAAAAGAAGCATGCTGACAAAGATCTCAGTACCAGTGGAAACTAAGATTTTCCTAAGAAATCAAATTAAATATATATACATACACACAAACATACACATACACACACACATATATATATCACCATAAAAAGGGAATATAAATATCCGAGAATAATAGAGCTTAGACTGTATAGTAAGAAGTAAGTGTTCCTCATAAAGACTCACATAATTTTAGTAAATTTTAAAATCCTCTCTCTTCTCTCCTCCTTTTTTTTTTTTCCAATTTAGGCTTTTATAATAATGGCATTCATAACAAGGTAAGATATTGCTAATTTAGAAATTCTTCATATCCACTAGCTATAATATCTGAGGATATTTTTCTGTCCTCCTTTCCTTCATTATCTAAACTTTTCTAAGGTCAGGTTAACCATTAACTGCCATGCATATCATGTGTTCACTTACCCCCTCCCACAAATTTTGTGCGTCCTGCTACTCTTTGGTTGGTTCTTTTCCTTCCTGTAGTTAACCCCTCCTTCTGTTTCCTATGAGAAATATTCAATTACCCACTTTCCCCCTACTCAAGATTTTATTTTTCTCTTTCATGAGTCCCTTTATAGTTTTATGACCTATACGCATTAATATACACACATATGTTCACACATATCTACAACTTTATATAGATTTCACATATAAGAGAAGGCATACAGTAGTTTCAGTGTAGTTTTTGTGACAATTTCCAGTTCTATTCATTTTCTTCCATATGTCATGATTTAATTTTTCTTTACAGCTGCATAAAATGCCATTATGTGCATGCCATATTTTCTTTACCATTCATCCATTGGTAGAGATATAATGTGGTTACACTTCTTGAATATTATATCCATCCTGCATCAATAAGCATTGATGATTTTTTTTTTATTCTTTCCCTTCCTCTCTCCCCTCAGTAAAACATTGTGCCATGGACTTCATTGTTCATTCAAAATAGGACCATTAACAAAATGCAATCCTTATCTCCTAGACACAAGTTGTAGAGAAGAGATTGGTAGACAAGCAGATATGACTACATTCAATACAATGGGAATAAAGGCTATCATCATCATCATCATCATCATCATAATAATAATAATAATAAATCAAAAATGAAGATGTGATGTCCTAGAAAGGAAGAATATTTGAGAGGAGGTAATTGAGTCAAATTTTCAAAATAAGTAGAGTATAGAAGAAAGACATAAAGCAACCCAGCTATGTGCCTGGGTCTGTAATCCCAGTACTTAAGACTTGAAGCAGGAAAACAAGTTAAAGGTCATATATAGCTGCAGGGCAAATACAAAGCCAGACTGGGCTACATGAGAGGAGATTCCAGAAATAGCCTCAACAATTGAAGAGAAGTGGAGGAGGAAGAAGAGGAGAAGAGGGAGGAAGAAGAAGACTGGGAGGGGAGAAAGATGGAAAGGGAATGCCTACTTGGCTAGATCTATACACAACACTGATAGTCAGGACTTTTACATAAAAATACCAGGTGATAGCAGAAAATGATTTAAGCTCAGGGGAGAGAAAACACAGGTATTTTCACTTTGCTAAGGTTATCTAACCTTCTGTGATATGATATTACCATCTACAAATATATTGGTTGGGCTGCATTCACAGCTCTGCTGGGATGCAGGGGGCCCAGGAGCCACACATGATATACACCTGAATTCTCTGTTTCCTGCACTAGCTCCATTCATCAGGCAATATGCAAAGTTCCTTTAAAGTTTTACATACCATCCTAGAGAAGACAAATCAATAGATAACATTTTAAAGGTATATATTTCCAGATACAGCATCCACCACATTTTTGATTGAAAAATTCAATAGGAAATGATAGGTGAAGAGAAACCTTATATTATATTATTGTGGGGAATGGATATAGGAATGAATAGGAAAGGACACAGAAATTCATGTTCTAACATGGAAGAGAAAAAATTAAAGTGTAGCCAGAAGAACAAGAATTTTCTGTGAGAAACGTTAGAGAGGCTGCAGGCATGAAGTCTCTCTAATATGGCTGCTTAAACATGACCTGAACGAGGATGAGGTCAACATACGTGCTAATACGGAAGAGAGGAAGCTATGAGGCTGCACCCTGGACAAAGCACTGCAGGCAAGTAAGGAATGCTGAGAGGGAGCCGGAGAAATAGTCTTGCCTAGAGAAAAGCATACTTATTTATTATCCAGTACAAATGGCCAGCCCCGAAACATTTACATACAAGAAACATTATGAAGACTGATCTTGTTGTATTTATGTATTTAAAAAAATATATAGTAAAAATATATAAATATAGTATATAAAAATATATTTAATTTAAAAAATATACAATAAATCAGCATATATTGATATTTATCAGTATAATTTATTCATAAGTATATATTGCTTTGAATATGCATAACTATAATTATATACATGTACAAAGTACATATACAGTATATATTTATTTTTATAGCATATAGTTATATTAAGCTATAATTTAATAATATAATACATTATATGTAATCATTGTATATTTATATAAATATATTCTTAATATATTCCCTATATTATATGAATAAATATATAAAATTATATAATATATAATATATAATTATAACTAATATATAAAAATATATTTGTATGCATGCACAATCACACACATAAATATATCTATATATAAGTATATACCCAATATATGTATAAAATATATATATATGTATAAATATATACCCAATGATTAAGAGTACTTACTCTTGCAGAGGACCAAGATTCAATTTCTAGCACACAGACACACACACACACACACACACACACACACATACATATACATCTAACAACAATTGAAAAAAAGACATGGACAACAAGGAGGTACATGGAAGACTTTGGAAGGTGGAAAGAAAGGCAAAGTGATTTAAGTATAATCTCAAACAATAAAATATTAAAAATGTGAAATAGGTATGATTTGAGGTTGAGAAACAACCCAATGATTAAGAGTATTTTTTACTCTTGCAGAAGACCAAGATTCAATTTCCAGCCCACAAATGCTGGTGTGTAACCATCTACGAGCCCAGTCCCAGGATCTAATGCTTTGCTCTGAATTCCCACAGGGTGCAAAATGTACTCTCATGCATACACCCATAGGCATAAACCAAATACATTTATGTAATTCTTTTCTAAAGGAAATAGGTATAATCTACTATTATAACATGAACATATTTATTCTCACTTAAAAAGAATGTGTTTTACTTTTACCTATAAAGAAAAATTAATGGCCCACATCTGTATTTCAGAGATTAAGCTCCCTTTTAAGCCTTTGTAATAAAGTTTATCTCTAAAATGGAGAAGTCATTCATTCATTCAGGTCACATATACATATTGAGCAAATACTATGGCCCAGAATACTCATTAATTTAGTTTGAACTATGTCAGCAGATAAAATAGACAAAAGTGCCCTCCTGACTTCACCAGGCTCCTTCCCCTGAATATTTGGAACATTCACGGGAAAGTCATCCATTGTTTTTATTCTGCGAAGACTTCACAAGTTTTCTTAGGACCCTGTTTAAGTGTTAGGGAAATAGTGGACCAGAAACAATTTCAGGGAGCCCATAATTCTGTTGTTTGTTTCTCTAAACAGAAATCTGCATGTTTGCATTTTTAAACTGCTTCATTTATACTATCTGAATACAACACAATATATCTGGATGTTTATATAAATGTTGGTAACCTAAGAGACTTTTAAACAAAACACATAAGCCATGGTGGGATCATTAATGGGCACAGACGTCATGAAGCCACTGTAAGAAATGTAAAGCCAACCCTCAAGTTGTCTAATGCTTCACAGAAAACAACATCCTGTAATACTGTACAATAACTTTAAAGCAAATTTAATGTGATCTTGCAATTTTAGCATGGGTCTGGATATTTTGTGTTTTTATTCCCCCCCCCCTTTTTTTGACACATTAATTGTTCTTCCATACACAAGGAGAACAGAAGCGGCAGTATGCCATGTTTATTCAACGCAGGGTGAGCCGCAGGGCTTGTGGAACATTCTTTCTCCAACACTAGCCAAATTATCTCAGTGCCCAACTTGTAAGAGGCTGCAATAATACTCGATCATTTCAGAGTGCTGGTCGGGTGATGCATCATTTTAACAGCACGGTGGCAGATTGTGATCATCTTCATGTTATAGGAATCTAGAGCTAAGTAGCAGGCATGGTGAGACATTTTCATACATCCTCATTCTGCACAGAAGCCTTAAAGAGATAGTTAGAAATTGTACCATGCAGGCATGGAATTCTTATTACCTCTAGGAAGGAGGCTTGTCTATACCAATCGGGGCAACTGGTGAAGTAACCATGGCTTTTGGTGTTTGCTATGGGGAAGAAAAAAATCAAATAAACACCGCCCCCCTACACACACATACACACACACTAATGATGAACAGTTGAGAAGTGCATGGTCACACCATTTGATCCTGATTTTCTAGGATTTTAGACAAGATACCTAATCAAGGCAAGAATAGCATCTACAGCTTACACACTTATTCTCTATCATGATACCACAAGCTTGGGGAAACTTAATAAATATTGGCTAATGGAATCATTCAGTAATGTGTGAGTGACAGACATATTATCACCAATGTTCAATGAGTGAAATTATTATATTTTACTCACTTTTATAAATGTGGTCCATCAATCTGAGAAGCTGCCTTGTAGCCACTAGAATCCATCTTAAAACATAAGACTTTTTCCTTGTCATCATAATGCATTTGTATGCACTGAACAGCTATTGCTTAATTCCTTGAATAAAAATGGTATTCAGCATGTTTATGCCAATTCAACTGCCATCAACACCCGAATACCAAAAGGAAAAAAATCATCATCAGAGATAATCAGTCCTTTTGGTGAAGACACAAAGCAGTTTGGAAAAACTTAATTGAAAACTGGACACAACTGGATGATGATTGATCATGAATATGACGGTGATGAATTAATTTATTTCTTAATGAAACAGGCTCAGATCCTTCATTTCCTCTCAGAGATTAGCATAT
Organism: Apodemus sylvaticus; assembly: GCF_947179515.1. NCBI lineage: Eukaryota > Metazoa > Chordata > Mammalia > Rodentia > Muridae > Apodemus > Apodemus sylvaticus. The sequence continues at coordinate 88,506,806 of NC_067481.1, read as the reverse complement.
TTAAACACAATATGTGATGTTTCTCTATAAGATCTAATCTCTTAAGCACTATGCCTGCTTCAAAAGACTATTTTAATAAAAGAAAAAGGAACAGGAATAATTCTGTGTACTTCGAACTACATTTGCTGGAAAGGTGTGTCCTTTGGGAAAGGATCCTCTGTATTTGTTGAACTAAACTCTGCTAAGCCTATGAATCAAAAAACTTTAAATTCAAATGGTTTCCCAGTGAAAATGGTCCTTCCATTCCCTGTATGTACAAATGAGCCAGTAACTGACCTGTCCTACAGTTAACAGCCCCCCTGTTCTTTTATCAAATCATGTTTTTTTTCCTATTTCTGTTTATCTCCATCTAATGTGGAACACATATTTTAGTCAACAGGAAGTTAACTTCTTTATACTGTAATTAGTTGATTTTCTTTTCATTGTCCTTATGATGCATCTTAAAAGCAGATGTAGGGATCGGATTTAAATCAAGGTGACCCAGGGTGATCGAGGGAACTGAAGAATATAGAAGTCTCCTCAAGCAATTGGCATTCAAGTCCATTTGCAGGCTTGCGCTGTCCCAGCTGGGCCCTGTTAGTATTTATTTCTCTATCACTTAAGGGCAGTGTGGAAAGTGTAGTCTTGAGGTGAATGGTTTCCCTCATTCAATTATAATAGGCAGAAGCCAAGTAATTCATTTCTACTGCTTGAGAACTTGGTAAACTCCTCCATGGGTAGCAAGCTATACACATTACCTAAACATTAAGAATGGGACTTATAGTAGGTAGAAGCCACATACTACAGCTGTCAACAAATCTCTCCAGTTAGGATAGAAAAAAATATTAAAATAGAACTTTTCCCATGAGACTCCTAGGCTCACCTGGGGCACCAAGTGATTACCTGGGGCAGTCTGAATTAACTCTTAGTTAATGGGATTTTGACCAACCAAAACTTCTGCTGCCTCACTAAGACAGTAAGACTTCTATTGTAATAATGGCATTCATAACAAGACATGTTGGCCCATATTGTCAGCTCCATAAATAATTGGGTCCCAGAAGGACTGGCAGAGAGAGCTTTGGTGATATATAGCTACCAAGAACACTGACAAATTATGATCAGGCTGCCTTTGTTCCAAAAGCAGCCCATCTCAATATAAACTCAGAATGGCAGGGAATTGTGTGGCATAAAGCACTCAGATAAATGAATCTCCCATCTGTTATAGGGAGTTCCACCCCAGGACAGAGGTCACTGGATAATAATAATGATGATGGGAGAGATAATGTGAATAATGACATCATCATACTATAATAGGTGAACATGCAATAGAGAATACAAATGGTACCCATTGTCAACTCGCCTATATTGAAGGGGCACTTTGTCTTCCTAGAAGATGGACAAATCAAATTTAAACAGCTATTGTTCTGAACAGGGGGCAGAATCCATCACAGAATTTTTAGTCCCCTTGGCATCATGTGGCACAGATAGCTAAATAAGGGGGGATTTCAATCAAAATATCACTGGTACTTTTAACCCAATATGGACAGGTACAATGAAAAAAATGTCTCAAGTCAGAATAAAGAATAACACATATACACACACTCACAGAGAAACACAGATACACACATATACATATAAAGATATAGACATATAGGCATATATAAACACAAACATGCATATATATATGTTTCTATTGACCAAGAACTTGAAATATATATTAAATTATATATTTCACATATGTGTGAAAATATTTATTCTGACTTCTTGGAAGAATAGCAGGGATTATCCTGATGAATGTGTACTGTGAAAATTATTTTTGATACTCATGCAGAATCTATGAAACTAAAAGTTTTATTCTAGAAACAAACAAGCAAGCAAACAAACAACCCATGAGGTTTAATATTGTCCCAAGTATGTTTACTCAGAAATTAGCAGGGCTAAAATTCATTTCCATCATCATTTCTCTTCAAATAAGCCGTGTTAAGCTTATGATAGCTTCCCAATGAAATTTATCTTCAGACCCTAGGACTATGACTGTTATACCGGGTTATAAATATACAGGCTTTGCAGTTATAAATAAATTAGGGAGCTTGATGCAAAGACCTTGTTACAGATTCTTCAAGTGGAAACCCTATGGTTCCATAGAGAAAGACAGAGGGAGATTTGACTAGAGAAGATAAAAGGGATCACATGGCAGAAGCAGACCTGAAGAGACACTGTCAAAGCCAAGAGACTGTGGTGACAAGCAAACCGGATAAAGCAAGGAATGGAATCTCTGCTGAGCATACAGAGGAAAACCAACATGGCAACCTTTTGATGTGAGTCTCCCGAGGCTCATCCGGGACTCCCAGCTTCCAGAGCTGTTCAAGAAATCAATCTGCTTCTTAATTCTCTCAACTTGTTAGCCAGTGACAAAACCTAACACATTCATGAATTCACTGCCTTCCTACCCGGGGAAACACACCAGCTTCAAAAGTCACCTCTGCCTTCATTCAGTGTGTAGTCTAGATGATGGAATCTAGAGTCTTGTGACTGCTGGGCAAGCACTCCACCCCAGAGCTGTGGCACAATGCCTCTTGCCATTGTATTAAAGCCTTGGTACGTGAACATGACTCATGAAAGCAGAGGAAAGCCTACGGAATATTACTCAAGACTAATGAAGTCAGAAGAAAGTCAAAAACTCTCAAAGAACAGAAGGACCACCCACTAGTTTTCAGGTCTAGTTTATAATAAGCCACAGGAATCTTTTAGGTTAGGAAAGTAAAAATGTTCCAGGACAGATGCTCCGAGGTTTCCTTTTGCGCGCAGCTAACAGTTACGAGTCAGACAGAATGGGCACAATGTGTGTGCGCGAATCCATCCTCACCTATAGTATGGACCAGAGCTTTACTCTTCAGTTCCGAGACAGTACGAAGAACAGTACAACCCCGTGTTATAAGGAAGAAAGAGCCACCCGATTGCACACATGTGATCCACTGCGTGCAGCAGTGTAGCCATTGCTGCTGATTTTATTTTTTCAAAATTAAAAATATTTAATGAGATGTTTACGTCACGCCCATTTGGGGAAACTAAGCTCTTATTTTAAGTATGAATAATACAGCTGTTCGGGTTTTTTTAAATCCCCTAATTTCAATGTGAATACAGCACAGCTGCCCCAAGAGCTGCCTTGAAAGGGTAGCTTCATCATTGGTCCAAAGTTCGCCTACGTCAGTATGGCTCCTCACCGGCTGGTTCTTTTTAAAAATAAAGCAAATACTCCACGGTTTCATTGGTCTGTACAAATGTCGGTCAACCACTTCTTGCATGTATAAGCTCGGCAGAATGCAGCAAGTGTGAAATGTAAAGTGTTGAATATATCTGCGGCTATAATTAGTTCTTTTTAAAAGCGCAGTGGTCATCCATCCTCACACAGCTTTGTAAGAACCGGCTTAGTTAGCGTCAGCTGTACACAAGTTACTCTTGCATGTACAAAGCAGCCATCATCTGACATTTTCTTCTAAAAACTATTTTCAAAATGTCAGCAAGTCTCCAGACGTCGACTCAGTGGCTAGGGCCTACTCAAAATCTGCTACTAGCTACAACTTTGTGTGTGTGTGTGTGTGTGTGTGTGTGTGTGTGTGTTTCCTTCTCAGTGAATATTCATATAGGAAAGGCTTCTTGTTAAGATACTGAAAGAAATAAGAAATGGTAAACACACACACACACACACACACACACACACACACACACATTTTTTTTCCAACTTCACAGTAAGAGAGACATGAATTCCAGCCGCAGGAAACACCACACACAGAAGCTATAAATTTAATTAATTAATTAAACTTAAAAAGATAAAAATTTAATTAATTAAACTTAAAAAATATAAATACATTTTAGACAATCTTTTCATGATCTAGGTGGGTGCTAATTATGGCTTTGAAATGAAAGCAAACACAATTAGAAAAATCCGTAAATTATGGTTTATCTACACGGACATTACTGCTCAGAAAAATCACGTCATAGATATTTCTCCATGATATATGACCTTACTTGTAGCAAAGGCTCTTTGTGGTCATCTGTAAATGAAAGTTAATTCCCACACCTGCAGGCAAAAAAACCCGACACTTCATGAGGAGTTGAGTCCTACAACCTCACAGAGACTGGCTGGTTGATACCGATAAGCTATCCAATGACCCCAAGTAAATGGGTCGAATGGGCAATACTTATTGTGTCAAAGTTCTTGATTTCTTTTTTTTTTTAATTTTTAATTTTCTATATTCTTTGATTATATTCCAAATGCTTTCCCCTTTCCCGGTTCCCCCCTTGCCATATGTCCCATAAGCCCTCTTCTCTCCACTCCAATTATCCCCCTCCCATTTCTCTGTCCTGGTACTCCCCTACAATGCTGGATCAAGCCTTTCCAGGACCAGGGCCCTCTCCTTCCTTCTTCTTGATTTCTGCAGTGGAGTTACTAAAGCTTCCTCTATCTACCTATAAATGGGAAGCAGATATCAGGGAAGCCCAACTCTCACATTTCCATGGATACTTTGGGGATCACCAAAGTCTTCTTACTAAGACTTACTAAGTCGCTCTTCTTACTGTGAGGTGGAATACTAAGATGTGGTAGCTGAAAATTATAGATCAAAGGCAAGAGGCAGCTCTGTGGAGAGTGACAGAGTATGCAGAAACACAGAGAGCAATAGCGTTCAGGGTGGTGGGGGATGTGTCTGCTGTAGAAAGGACAAATTTAATAAAAGAGAAGCCATTATCTGAGGGTAAAATTGAAGAAGCACATGGAGATCTCTGTCTCCAGGCAGGGGTAGAAGTTGGTGAGCAAGGTGACAGTCTTTCTTCCAAAAGGGTCCTAACAAGGTTACAATGCACCCCAAGGATAAACAGTTATTCTTAGCAGGGGGGGAAATCTCACATAAACACACGTAGTACTTAGACTTACAGAGCTCCAATGTCCCTGTGGGATTTTCTTTCTTTCTTTTTTAAATACTAAGCCTGCTGATGGAGTTCAGCCATGGTAGAATATAAGGAGCTGTAGGCAATGCTGCCATTGCTTCATTCCCTCCCAGAGTTTGCCACTTCATGACGATATTTTAACTCCTTGTCATTGATAATGATTACATACAAGTGACTGCCCCTCATTAAAATCCTGGCACCAATACACAAATAATTATTGACACAATTAAGCTTTGACATGGTGCCCATCGGATTCTTTTTGTCCTCGACTATGTATTAGTGCCACATTATTCTTTTTTAAAAAGAGAAAATGATCTGTTTTAATCAGAGCTAGACTCTCTCAAGTTTGTTCACAGTATAAATACAAGGAAATGCTGAATTCCTAAAAATAGCCAGTGCTCTACCCAGTATATTATTAGCATTCATAAAGGGGAAATGAAAAAGCAGTGTTCACACACTGAAGGACAGACATCTAATGCAATAAAAAAGAATAATTCAGCCCAAGAGTCTCAAAATAAGAAGTCTGTCACTGCCAATGACTACCAATGAAATGTGTTGATGGTTATTTAAACAACCTGTATGTCTGCTCTAACATATAACTGAATATATTATCCAAAACCTGTTTAATTTCATTTCCCAACTTCTTACTGCTGACAGCGTTATATGTTTGCTAATATAGTCAGTGCATAATTACCCTGGTCAGTATGAATATTTAAAAATGTTGTAAGAAAAGGATAGCCATTTTTCTTTCTAAAATAAAAGATCACGAAAAAAAAAAATTAAAGCCCTACGCAATCATTTCCATCAAGAAAGATAATACCATTTACTCTCTTCCAAATATAGTTTAGGCCACATCTGCTACAAGAGAGCTTGAAATATTATCATAGAAATGTTTGGATAATTAGCAATTAATTTCCATTGAGTAATATACAATAAAAACAGAGCTGCATATGCATGAAGAAAATCACTGTGTATGGTTCCCTTCCCTTCCTCATCACATTCCCACATGGGTAGAAATCTGGTTGATACAAATTCCAAAGGCAATCCGAATTAATGGGAAAATTCATAAACATGATATAAAAACTGGATTAGGAAGAGATCAGAGAAACCTATTGCCATGTAAATATGGAGAGGGCTGCTGTGGCTTGTTCCTCTATCTAGCCCTACTATGTCCTAGTGTCCCCCACAATGCATCTGACTTTTTTTTTTTTTTTTTTTTTTTTGCTTCTGGCTTTAACGCTAAGCATAAGACAGAACTGTCATGCCAGTATTGCCCATCCTTCATCTTTACTAAAACTAGGGGATAAAAATGTGAACAGCATTTCCCATGGTCCACATGTCTGTTATTCTCCTATCTGGTGTCATGCTTCCCTTCAACCACCTCATTTCTACATAGCCTGGGCAGTCATTCTAATTCACAACAGCTTCATGACAATTCTGTCACCGTGCATGCATCATCTATCTCCTAACCTGCATAAGAACCCCATAGAAGCATTCATTTCAACAAAGATCTCCAAAATCTCCTCCAAGTAAATATGTCATCATGGCATGAGTCTCAAGAAACACACAAGATTTTTATTAATATAAGCGAATGAGTCCCAGCTTCTAAGCAGGTGAAGTACTTAAATTACATAGGAGAGCTGTAGCTGTAGGAGGAGGATGGTGAATAAGGAACCAGATGCTATTCATTGGCATATACAAGATGAGAACTGGCTTTGGAATTTTGTTCACACTAAAATTTTTCTTTAAGCAAAATGGTGGAGCCTCTTTATAAAGACAGAATGAATCCACTTTATAATGCTAGAGGTATAACACAATGTAACAATATACTTAAAGGTGCCCAGCATTCTCCTCCCCTTCCTCTCCAAAGGGAATCAGATGTCATGGAAACAGGTAACAGCATCCTCGACGTCATTACAGGACCTGGTGTTGAATTTTCGTTCTTATTTACATTTCTCTGGTTTTCGCAACATTGTTTTGTTTCATTCTTACTTTTTCATTTTAGCCTCTGCTTTAAATCTTTTGTGAATAGTGAAAGTGATGAATTATATCCTACATGAATTTTATTCAGAATTACAATAGCATTTTGCACATGACAAAAATATTATTAGCCAATGATTGACCTTTTTCCTCAAGAATAAAAATATTTTCAGCTTAAAAATATATTTCAGAAAGTCTCTTAGAATTTATTTTTACAAAATTATTTAAAAAAACAAATAAAGGCTATTTCTAGAGATTTACAAATTCATCCATTCAAGTTTCAGAGTCTTAATGCCCTTAGGTCCTGATGATCTTTGGATTTATGCATGAAATATGAATCTATGGTTCATACAGAACATATTTTATAAAATAGAAAATTTTTAAGCCCATAAAATGCATTCTATAAACTCTTTTAAGGTGACTCAGAAATATAAGGCTTTATATTTATATTTATCTCTTTTCACAGGCACCACTTTTCCTTGTTATTTTGTTTGAAGTAATTGTGATAGTTAGGTAGCTAGAGACAGAGACATAAAGCAGCGATAAGAAATGGAGTTAATTGTGCAAACAAAGTGCTAAATGTTGGTTACAGGTCATATCTGTATTTGGTCCCAGTCACCTGATGCTTGTGGTTATGGGAGAGATAGTGAAGATGGTAACACTGGTGTCTTCCTTGATGGTGTCATGATAGAATACATGGTGTTGTGTCAGAACATGGCCCCTCTAATGGAGTTATGTGAGGAGAATTCTGAATGCTTGAGAGAAATCTCCAAGAAAAGTATACATGCAGCTTATGACCTCAGTTTCCACAAAAATAAGTTATTCTTGGAACACCTTCCTGTGCCCTTCCCAGGTGTATTAGATGGGACTCAGGCTACTTTAGATTATTCATCAAAACTGGCTATTATTATTACTTCCTCTCTGGAAAATCATGATTTTGCTAAGTGTGGCTTATCTTTGTGATGGCATACTTTACCATGTGATTCTTCTTAATCGTTGGAGTATAAATTGTCTGATGTTCTGAATAAAGTTTGCTAGTTCATGAGACTTTAATCTACCTCACTTTTAGGCTCTATTCTCCCAAACTCCAACACGTATAGATTAGTAAACAGTGGAAAACTTATAACCAGAACTTGTATTAGACTATGAACTAACAGCTTATTGTATACAAATTATAGCCACATACCATGCCTGTCCTTTTCAACAAACATATCAGAGCAGCAAACCCAAAAGTAGGTGAAATTTCTGAGGATCTGAGCTTCTAAATGATAGGCTGGAGTAAGAATCATACTTCTTGATTCTTAAAAGCAACTGTGTTGTCTTTTATGGAATTAAACTCTCAGTCACTAGACATCACAGCAATACTAGATTATCACTTTAATTCTGGGTTGTGCCTCAGCTTTTGAGAGAAACTTCTGAGGGTATTTCAAAAATGTTCACAAAAGTTTGTCCTTTGACAGTTTGTACGTATGTATAATGAATTTTACTTGTTTGCACATCTAGTACTATCTGTCTCTCATTCTTCATCCTTTTCCTACTGAAACCCAACTCCTGATTTCATTACATTTGGGGGCAATGTCCTCTTCTTAACAAAAGAAAGATAAGGCATTTAGAAAGCTATGTGCCTACTTGAGTCTTTCTTTCCTTCCTTCCTTCCTTCCTTTTCTTTCATTCCAGTGTCAGGACTTCACACATATATTGTTTACATGTTCCTGAATTGAGAGCAGATCCCTTCGCATTGAGTTGTATTTTTCCTAGAAAAATGGTATGGGACCCTGGAGATAGGGAATTATTTTTCTTGAGACAGCCTATGACTGTCCTGGAACTCAGAGATTCTGCTTGCCTCTGCCTCTTCTGGGTTTAAAGGTATGTGCCACTATGTCCAGTTTAAGGTAATGTCTTTCTACAATTTTTATAATTCCAAAATCTAAAAAAAACCTTTGAAATAGAAGTCTTTCTTAAATGTGTTGCTAATCATGGTAAGGGATTTTTAAAAGTGGTATTATTCAGTGAGAATATTTAATGTGAAAAATTGAGGCTTTTGCTATAGATGTGTTTGCTGCTGTTTTGATTATAGATGGCTTAATGCCCTAGACCCTGCTGGAAATTCGCCTAAAATTACTTGTATAAAATTCCCAAATATTTGAATTCCAAAATCCACAAATGTTTGAATTCCAAAATCCACTGGTCGGGGAGTTTCAAATAAGTGATTGAAGACTTTACAGCAACAACTCTGTTTTGTTCCCTAGGGATTTTCATCCTGCCCTGCCTCCCTTAGTTAATGCACCCCACCGAGCTAGTAAGCTGTTGTCTTTTCTTTTGCAAAGTGCAAAGAACATTGATGAAGGCTCTGACATAAGGTAAGTTTGCAGGCAACTTAAGGCCTTGGATGTTCTGGGAATGGATCCCTTTATGGACTCTTACATTGGTACAAGCTCCATCCACTACTTCCTACCTCTTCCAGAGTTAGGGAGCCAAGGTTTGGAGTAGAAGATTCTCCCAGAAGAGGCCATAGGTCCTCTGATAGGAGAGCTGGACTCTTCCATGTATAGGGAAAGACAGGTTGGGTGACTCTTCCAGTGCGTAGGCTTCTCTCCAGGTGTTGCCCTGAGAACTGAGCATTAGGGTTCAAGGAATTGGTACTTCCTGTTGCAGAGGATCTTAGCATTGAGTAAGGCCTGTTGATCACATTTTTTGTGAGTCTTTGGCCTTCTCATTCTAGGTTGCAGTGTGTGCTGTAAATCCTCCGGGAATCAGCTGCAGGATCGGTACTGACTACCCAAGCTTTCTTGTTCTTCCCTTGGTGTTTCTAAGAAGAAACTGTATGACTTTGAAGTTGAATACCTGGTGCAGAAGGCCAAGCAGAGGCGGGCACTGCAGCACTGGGAATAAGAGCTCAAATGATTCCCAAGAAGGAGGAAGGAGAGGGCCCTGGTCCTGTAAAGGCTTGATGTAGCATTGTAAGGGACAGAGAATTGGGAGGTGGGTGATTGGGGAATGGGCAGAGGGAAAGGGGCTTATGGGACTTATGGGGAGCGAAAAACCTGGAAAGGGGAAAGCATTTGGAATGTAAACAAAGAATATATAAAAAAAGAGATAAGACATTGATATTATCATTAAAAAAAAAAAAAAAGCTCAATGCCAAGTGCAGCCACCTGGGGTGGATCAACTTGGTGGAAAATGAAGTACCCACTGGAGGCTGTTGCCCTGGAGTATCCCTGCACAACTTTTCCCACAATGACCAAGGCCAGGTGCGACTGAAAGCTGGGCAGCCCATCTACGAGTGCAACCCCCACTGCTGCTGTGGCTATGACTGCACAAATCGAGTAGTCCAGAAAGGCATCCATCCACACTGATGATGGCTAAGGCTGGGGTGTCCCCATGCTCTGGTTTCATTAGGGTGTATAGCAAAGCAAGTTGGAACTGAGCTCCAGGCAACATTTTTTTCCAAAGTATGTGATCTGGGCATAAGGGTACAGAACAGTGTGTAGTCCAGCTCCCCAACAATGGTCAGCTGTGAATGGAAGTTCAAGGATCTAGTAGTTGCTCAGTGCCATAAGGCAAGCTGACAAAGAAGAGCCTACTTGAGTCTTTCTTAAAGTAAACATTTGTCTGATGCTCTTTTAGAAAGGAATCAAACATGTTTGATTATTTTCTTTGAGAACAAGCATTAGAGTCTTGGACAGACAGTAATGAGGAGGGTGCTGTTGCTGTTTTCCTAGCTAGCTTTTAAGGGACATTGGCCAAATTACTCTATGCACTTTCTCTTGAACCAGCTATGCTAGCACTGATAACATAAATATTTTAAGCCATTAATAGTGATAGAATTTTATTTTCTTGACTCTTGCCCCTAGAAAATGGATTAGACAAATTTTCTAGTCAGTTTGCTAACCCATCAAGAAATCAATGGCATTAGATTTTGAGATGTGAAAATGGCTGATTGGTCTTTAATGAAAGATTCTCATTTATACCAGTTTCTCTGAAAACACATGACTAGTTTCTGTTAATATCCTAAATGATTACAGTTCTACCAATTAACGTTAACAAGCCAGTAGCCTGTACAGCTCACATCAAGAAACAAATATATATTACACATTGCCATAGTTCTGGGCACTGCAAGGAAATGTGAAGAAATTAATAGGAGCTATGATGTTGTCTTCTCTTTCTTTACTCTTGACACAGTCTAAACTCAATTAAAGTAGTTGGAGTAGTTTATAGAAAACTGTGATATGAACAGTTCTATACCAGTGTCAAAAAGCACATCTCAGAGATACTTGGGGCAAATTCCTGAATTGAGAGTTTCACTTATTCAGGCTTCATTAATTCACAAATATTCTGTAAGTTTTAGAGTGAGAGCTAAAAGAGAGTATATACATATCCTCCTAGATTATACACCATTGTTTTGTTTACTATATTCACTATATGAATAAATTCACTATATATGTATTGTGTGTGTATGTATATATAGTATATAATATATGTGTGTATAGTGAATTTATTCATATATATGAAAAATATGTATTTTAAGAAAAACGAGTGCAATTTTAGTAACAAAACTAAATGATGTCAAGGTGATAGGAAATAGACAAAAGATAAAGATAGAGGAGGCCAGAGTTAGAAACTGAGCTGTCATACAATGAAATGGATAATCTGAAGCTAAAACGCTCATGTGATTTTAGTTGAAATGTGCTGTGGGAGGACAGTAGTAAAGTCATGAAGGGAGGATCCTTAGCACCTCATTGCTGTCTTCCCAGGAATCAGTCTGGCAGCAGCTTGATCATAGACTCTCCAGACACCAGGTAAGCAGTCATTATCAGTTGTTTAGACTTCCCAGGCTACAACAATTTGATGTAGCATCCAAATCACATAATACATGCAGATAAACATGTAAAATGGCCTAAACTGTTGGAGAGATTGCATGTGATAAATAAGAGAAATGTTTACCATGAGAATGAACTGAGTTACCATATGGGAAGAGTACCTGTTGGGACTGTGTGTACCATTTGTAACTCTTGTTTAACTTATCTATTCTGAATTCTAATGACATTACAATGATAACAACATGGCAGAAATAAATATGACATAGAAGTGGGCAATATTCAGTCCAATTAACTCTATCTAAAATGCCAGAGAGAGCCCATCATGGCCATAATCAACAAAGGAAGACTAAGCCATTGTAACAGGAGAAGAGGTGAGGGTTTCTGAATACTTTCTTCTCTTGATTTTTCCCCTATGGGCTTGGTTATGAACACCAATAATCCAGTCTCCTAGAGTTTCTATTATTTCTTATTCATTGTATTGGCATCAATTCCTAGTTCATATTTGGAACTGAGCTGTGATCCATTGCATTGAGGAAATAGATCAGGGATCAAAGTATTGGTAACAACCTTTGTTTAGTTCAGCCACTAAAGTTCTTACTACAATAAAGATGAAATTAGAATAGCACACCATCTGGGTTGGTATACAGCTAGAAGAGATACTAGAGGAAACTCATAAAGAAGTGGATTTAAAATACTGAATACATTTAATAAATATATTCAATAGAGAATCACTCTACCACTCAACATATAACAGGTGAGATGAAATATGGACTTATAAGTTACAATGATATCTGTCTCATTAAAATTAAAAATTCTTATACATTAATATAATATTAAAATAAAACTAACTTCTTTATCTTATTCTTTCTGCTACTTCCACAGAGGCAGGATAAATAATGAAGGTCATTATTTGTTTCTGAAATAACTGTAAAATACCTGCCATTTGTCTTTTATCTATTCTGAAACAAAGACAAAAATACTAACAAGAGGAGGAATAGGAAGTAGAGAAAGAGAAGGAGGGTATTTGGGTAATGGAAATACAGAAAATCCCTAGTTATTCACAAACACTTGTTCTTAGTGACCTTATTATTCTATAGAATTATGTTAATAGTATAAAATGTTTTGGGGTTCAACTCATTTAGAGGTGAAGTTTCAGTGGCATTATTTCATGAAATAAAATGCTATCATTTTACAGTCTGGAATGTGCTAGCAGACCTAGAATTGGTTGACAGTCATAGACCGAGATTAATAAATAACAACAATAATAAAAACAGAGCTCTAAACCCCAGAAAACCAATTTTGAAACAATTACAGGCAACTATTATGGGGCGCCTCTAAACAGTTTTAGCTAAATTCCCTCAGCACAGTTCTGATGACAATAATGTGCACTGTGCATGCAATTCACTGCACACACTTCAAAACGCACTCTGCTGTATGTGGTATTAATGAATAAGGCTACCAGCTTAATATACCATCGTTAACCATGGAATTGTTCACAAGTGTGAAGGTACACAGTGTTTTCTCTGTGACTTCAGATTCAGGAGAGAGGCAATTTTTGTGTGTGGGTGTTTTAAACTCATTACGGAAACCTCCCTGGTTAGTCCATGGTTAGTTTTACCATTGTACTAACAAATGGTGTCATTCAAAGCCAGGGAGCAGAAAGTAAAATATACACTAACTGAGATACTAATTTTATAGCCAGAATGCTGAAATGTTTGGCTACAAAGATGTGTGTTTGTCCAATAAATCAGCAGGAAAAATAAGTCAGAGGGAGGGGAATAATGTTGGGTCTCTAACTTTGAAACAGAAGAAATAGGCAAACTGAAACAGGCCAAGCTCAGAACCCAACTCGACATTGCAAGGTGTCTTTGTAAGCTTTCTGCTTGCTGAATAAAATGAATGGCTGTGGCCAGCCTCTCCTAATCATAAAACAAGAAGTAGACTGTAACAAGTGTATACTGTAAAACTCTGCTAATAATGAGTGCTGTGAACAATCACCCAGTTAAACAATCCATTCACCTCCACTAATTTTTATCTTTTATCTTTTCAATTTTTTATTGGATTTTATACACACATGCCAAGAAAATCAAAATTCATTATATAAAGTGATGTCACCAAGATAATTGTTCGTGAAAAAGCTGTCCAATATCTGGCTATTAATGAGTCTTTGGCCACATCAAATGACAGGTTTTTCCCCCCAGCTTTCGTATTAAAATGTTTCTGCTGTTAAACCAATTATTTTTTTCCAAATCAATAACCATTTCTTCTCTTGACTTTCAGGAGTCCCAGCCTTGCTGTTATTGTTTATTGTGAAACATGTTATTTAAAATAGCAAAGTTGTCACTGTACTCTGTTAAACGGCACTATTATGTTTGATAACCATTCTGTGGATAAATATTCTGGAAACCACATTTCTGTGAAGGATCATAGCTCTCTGCCCCTATGGCTTGTCATGAATACCCTATAGAGGCTTTAGAAGCCCTGAAGTAGATGTATAACGAAGAATATAATCATAAAATCTTAAAAAGGTTAAAGAAAAGAAAAAAGGAACTGTGGGCCAAATTTATTGCTGTCACCAGCAATAGGCTATTGGAAGAATGATTGGATCCTTTCCCCAACCTCTGCAACTCTCTGTCTCTTTGCCTCTCTGTCTGTCTGTCCCATATGTCTTTCATTTATCTATCAATATATCTGTCTGTCTGTTTGCCTGTCTATCTATCTATCTATCTATCTATCTATCTATCTATCTATCTATCTATCTATCTAATCTATCTACCTATCTATCTATCTATCTATCTATCTATCTATCTATCTATCTATCTATTTTGAGGAGGAAGAAGTAAAAATCATAGCAAAATATTTCACTGTAGTATTTGTATATGTTGGAGATTTTATACACGTTGAATAATTATAAGGGGCCAAGTTAAGTCTTGTTCAAGTTAAGACAGGGAGGGAAAATGTAGTACTAAAAACAATTGTATCAAAACAGTGCCTGCGCTGACAAGAGAGTCTTATTTTGCTTGTATTTTGTTTTTGTTGTTGTCATTTGTCTGTTTTTCGTGCTTGGGTTTACCTTTTTCAGTGGATTTCCACAGGCTCCTCCCTTCAAGTTTACTACATGCCTCTGTTTTGCCTTTAACTCATCCTGGACCATGACATTCCCCACTGGTTTGTGACAGTTGCCAGAACTTTTAGCACCTGGGCATGAACTATCTGGGTATTATTTTCTTGTCTGCCCTGTTCTGTTGAATGGTCAGATACAGGACAGGGATGTAAATAAATAACAGTTTTCTTTGGCTTAAACCATACGACGAGGCCTTCCCCATTCAGATAGCCCTAGACTGCACTCCATATGCATTTGTGGCCTTGCACGATTTTCTCCCTCAGCATTGACCTTCAGTCTTTTCTCTCCTCTTGACATCACTGACATTATAAGCCTTATCTCTGTTCTCTCTCATTCTTCACCCCTCCTTTTGTCCCTCCTACTCTGTTGGCCAGGCTATCTAATTGGCCTTGTGCTACATGTCTGCCTCCTAGGCCACTGCCTGCCTGGTGACTGCTGACTTCTGTCTCTGTTCCCCTTGCTTCCCACTGTCTCAACATTGCCAAGTCTGTGCTGATGCTTTAGGTAGAGGTTTCATGATATTTCCTAGGAGAGCTCCAACACTCTCCAATGAAGTTTCCTAGGCAAAGAAAAGTGAACATATGCCCCTGAGAAACCTGGGGGCCTAACCCAAAGCAGCCCAAAGCAAGCCCCAAAGAGCTTTAAAGAGTTGTGTTTTGCTTTAAAAATGAATGTGAATTTTATATTCTGTTCCATAAATATCTCCACATTTGTGTTAACATTAAAATATTATTTCCCTTAACGTATTGACTAAAAGTAATGTTCCAGGATGCCTCTCTAAATCTGTAAGATCTTATGCTTTCTGCTACCTTGTTTCCCCCCAGGGTCCACATGCCTAGAGCAATGGAAGACTTGTACTCTCATGATGTGGCCTTCAAAAGGAAGAGTGAGCTAGTAGCATATCACAGCAGCCTAGCTACTCTCGAGGCATCCCTTATCCCTTCCCTGAGGAAGAAGGAATTACGCTCCATGCTTAGCCTGCTTGGCAAACTGTTCAACCATTGCTAAAGAGGAATCTGTCCAAGTCACTGTGTCTTAGTCTCAAGTTACTTATAAGATGGACAGATGTTACTCCGTCCTCTCAGACATACCTTTTAAAAAGGCCTTTTCAAAGTGTCTGCAACACAGCAGACAATGAGTGCAGGTTAGCTTCAAGTGTAATCCTTCTAGACTCTGGAGAACTGCTAAGACTACGTAGTGGTTCTAGAAGTGTATATGTCTCTGCTTTTATTTTGGAAGCATTTCTAAGTAGGTTCTAAGTTCTGTATCAGTAGAAAGCCAAGCTGTGTCAATGACAAAAAGTCAGGAGATGGAAAAGCAGTGGGAACTTCCTGTACATGAGGGTCTTCCATAGAGTCAATCTGTCTTTAACCAGGATAGCATATTTCCTACGTGCATTTGTAAATAATAGTTATGTTGACAAAATGTAGAAGTGATATTAGAATCTCAAAGTCCATATCTTTTTTTAGTGTCTCTTTTAGATGAAAACTCTTGAATGGTATTGATTGGCTCTAGTTCAGGGATCTAGAGGATTGATTCCACAAAAGGAAACATCTGGTTGGCCTGTAATTTCTTCTTACTCTGTAGAGCAATAGAGATTCTTGCCCAGGAGTCTCAAGGGCACCTGAGATTTATCCTCAAGTCAGAGACATAGCTCAATAAAGGCCTGTGGACACAGGCCTCCTGTTAGACGTGTCAATCTGAACAGGTTGCCAATGTAGCACACCACCTTTAACAGACAGGAAGACACTTGGGTCAAGTCTGTGGAGTGTGTGAGGTTCTTCAGTGGTCACTAGTTCCTTCACATTCTATATCCTGACTCATGTGTCTACATCTTAAAGACATTAATGCATTCCTTTTAAAAGTTTGTTTTCCCAAACAAGTCAAAATGGTAGGACCATGGCAAGATCATTTCAGGGTCTTCAACCCACCACAGGACATTTTAACCTAACCATGATGAGGGATTGCTAAGCCAGGAAGTGTTTTCTTGTGTGACATCTTCATAGAAAATATTCAACAGAAATTTGGTGACAGGCTACAAAACTACATGCAGATGGGTCAGAGTTCCAGTTAAGTTTAATTACCAGCTGTCACTTATCAAGTAGAAAGTTCAAGGAGCTTTAGCTAATCGGCGTATGCACTAACCTCTTCCTCAGGAAGCAGACCAATTTCTAAACCACATTTAACATTTGCTGCAGTCTGGAAAAGAAGGCAGAGGAAGGAAACAATGAAAGAAAATCACTTCAAACAACAAAATCGTCACAGGAAATGTGTGTGATCCCAACCAGGCTAACAATAAACACCCTCCACAGAGAAGGCTGGGGGTACACTGAATCACAGTCAGTATTCAGAGGAGGTGAAGGGGAGCGAGAATGCTGCTAGAGACGAGAAGGGCTTAGGTGTGGCCCCATTTGTCTAAGCCTTCCAGTGTAGGCAGGTTCAGGGAGAGCTTGTCTAAAGCAGTGACGCTGGTCTTGACAGCACCAACTCTGTAGTCATAGCAGCTCAGTGCCACGTTTCATATAAGATCCTAAGTACATAATCCATCTGCTTTCTGTCTCAGGTTACCCAATCCATTATAAAAGGATCCTAATAGCAACAGCTTCACATTGCTGCTTACAAAGTCTTAAAACTTGGGCCTGATGTAGTTAAGACCAGATGTGTTATGTGCGATGATTCTTGTCCATTCAAATTCTCTAATTCTTATCATGTACTAGTGTCTGCAAATGATACAAAGGTTTATCTATAATTCTCTGTTACAATAAAACAATTAGATTTCAGTGGCATTCTTTACATAGTATTATTTTTGTAGATTTAATTTAAATAAAACATTAACTGTGTTCAAGCTGTCTAATGGAGTTTATGCTGTTGTATCACGACACTATAAATGTCTATAGTAACATGAGGATAGAATTCTGCTTGGGATGTCATCACTATTAAACCTCTATTGACCCTGATCAGGTTCTCTAGTAATTTGTCCAGGAAATGTAAATATATAGAGATATATGAGCAGCACACAAAACTTTAAAAGCATGTGTTAGATCCAGGAATGTTTCTGAATTTAAGGTAAGGCTCAGGAAAGTATATTTCATCACGGATAGCTAATTTTGCATTAATAAACATATGTACTCCTCCCTTTGGTTCAAATTGCAGAAATATGCTTGGCCATGCTGCCCCTCTTGACCACACTTCTGTCAACACATCTTCAAATTAATCGTACTGCATGAAATCCTGGGACTATCTGTCTCTATTCCTTTGGTGGCTCAACCTGTGGGGATTGAGAACCTGGATATTCTAGAGCAACATGGAACCCAGTCAGAAAAAAATCCAGAGACTACCATCTTTGATTTGCTTTCTTCAACTAACCCTCATTCTCTACATCTCCTACTATAGCAAAAATAATGAATTTATTTCCCAAATATTTTAGACAGAACACTGCCTTTATAAGTTCAATACAAATATTATTGGACCACTTCCTTGGTGACTAATATTATACAATATATAATCAAAAGATATATACATATATTCTACCTACACACATATATGTATACATGTATATGAACATATATATATATGTCACATATGTATCTATATTACAGTCTGAGTCTTCTTATAAATAACTATTTTGTTCCCATGTTTTATAAGTTCCAAGGCCTGTGATTTTGAAATGTATCATTTCATCTTCATAAAATAATAATTTATGATTCCCATTTTAAAAGAAAGCCATGGTCAAAAAGCAAGTATGAGGCCAACAGACGTGTTAGCTTCAAGTGCAGGTCACTTTCAGTCGAGAGCCTGTACATCAACATTGTAAGCTGGTCAATGTAGAGACTGGTTTCTTTCCTGCTTCTTCTTCTAGACCTTTCCATTCTGTCTCTGAAGCTTTTGCCTAGTTCCGAGATTCACCGTACCCTGCCTGGGCCATGGTTGTAGCCTTCTAAAGGTATTGTTTCTTGGATGAACTACACCATACACATGAATTAGAATTCTGGTTGGAAATTTGTAAAAATAAAATTGGAAGGTAGAGATAAGGAAAGCAGTAATAAATGTAGTCTGTGCCAGCTGCCTCTGGCCTTGAGCACGTTCTCTCAGCATTCACACACATTTCCCATGAGTCTCCTAAGTTCTAGCCATTTTACTAGGTTTGAGGGGCACTGGGACCAATGCAGTATAGCTACATCCCTAAAAAAACTCCAAGTTAAATGGAAAGGAAAAATGAGTGCCCAGGAGAAGAAATGCCCATTCTAGCAAGTTCAGGAAGGCTACTATGCCTTAAGAAAATTGCTAGCATAAGGTCTTAAAGAAAGGACTAGGATTCTCTATCAGAAATGCAAAATAACTACATTTCTGAAGGAGGAAATTGGAGTTGCAAAGACAAGGGGTACGCATCTGATCATTTGTTTCTGCAAGTGGAGTGTACTATCAGCTACCTTGTGTCACGCCACATCTATGACTTTGTCATTACAAAAGTAATTGTGACAAGGCCTCTGCCCTTGGAAAAGAGCGCATGGTCCATGTGGTGAGTGCAACTTGCAGAAAGTAAAGCAAACATTCACAATGCCAGGTAATTAGTGCTACAAAAGAGGTAGGACCCGGAGATGCAGGGATGCAGAGAGCAGAATAGCAAGTGGCAAACTCTGTGAATGGGGTCTTCGTGTCCAACAGCTGACTGACAGTGAAATTTTGCTTTAGAAGGGATAAATTAAAACATCAGTTCTCAAAGGGTCATCCATGGGCCAGCAGCTCAGCTTTGCTGGTGGCCTTGCTGTCTTGTTGCAAATGTAAAATGCTGAGCTTCAACCTTCAGTAACTCAGGAGGTGGGGACGGAGACACTGTATTTTATATTTTAACAAGATATCTGGGACGTTTTGGTGCATAATCAAATTGTCCAGGTCCCTAGGCCAGAAGTGAAAGGAAACAACATGAGGTGAGAAGGCAAAAACAGGGAGTTATCTTTCTCAGGAAGATAGAGCCTATTCATGTGGACTTTGGAGGCCATCCTGAAAAATAGAATTTTAACATAGCATCAGATAACTTTTCCTTTTCTTTGAGAATAGTTAAGTACCTAGCATTTGGCTTATATAGTTTCATCTGTCTCCTAAAGCAATGTAATAATACTATGCATTTCTCATGTAATATTTGAAGATTTGGAGGCAGGAGAATGATATGTCATTTACCCCAGACTATACTGATACCCAGCAGCACACAATGATGGTTTAGTATGTACCACTTTGATAAAATATGTCATGCACAGAGAGACTTTAGAAGTGCTTCCCTGGTCATATTAATGCACTGGAAATTTTCCCCAAGCCGAGACTAGAGGAATCAGCTGGGCAGTATTGTTTTGATGACAAGGTCAATTGCCAAAAGGATTCTTTAAGGAAGAATTTAGGCTATACTTTTGCTCTAGTAAAAAAAAAATTAAAAAGACTACAATCAAAATCTTAATGTGTCCACACTTTTCAATATTTCACAGTATTAATGCAAGTGAACAAAAGCAGATGTGAGACCAGAGTCTCATTAAAGTAATTATTCATTAGTGCCTTTTTTCCCTCTTTCTTTCTTTGTTCCTTACCATCACTTTTCATCCCATTTAATGTTTCCTTGTAGGGTCAGAATGTTAATTTTAAGGTTATGTTTTAATGGCTTTCTAAATGACACGGCCATTGTAGTGAAATGAATGCATCAAGTTGCTCCTGCAGGTGGAGATGTGCTATTGACTCACAGTTAGAAGGCTATGAGGATGTCTAAACTATTCATTTGAAAAATGTATTAATAACCTGCATACTTAAGGAAAGTGAATGAAGTCAGGACTGTTTTCACTAAAACTACTTAGTGCCAGGAAATCTTTGTATAATTTTCCATTTGAATCTCCTATGTTGAGTTTAAAACACCCTAATTTTCACTGAGAAATTAATTCTAAAGGGGTGCTGTGCTTATAAAAGGCCCAACTTTGGAAAACATTTCCATTTCTGCTAAAGCAATCAAAGTCTCCTTTTTATTTCTGGCTCAGTCAAAGTTATGTATCTTCCTGCCTCTAGATGTATCTCCAGTGGCCATGTCTGTTACCTTGAGAGTTTCTACATTCCTGTATAATTTTCACATAGGTATTACTCTGGAGAGGAGGGAAGCTGTGAATTAGCTGATGTTTTCCTAATGTATAGTTCTATAAAGCACCTGACAATGAGAATTGTCATATTAACCATGCCTGAAGACATAAGCAAAAATAATCATACAGCAATCTGGAGCAAAAACATTTAAGAATAATCTAAAATCCCATCTTGAGAAGTATCATGTTCCAACTGCTCTATTTGATATCCTCCTTGTTTACCAACTTGAAGGTTATGTTGTCAATCCGTGAGATTTTCCAGGATGTTATTTTTAAAGGGAAAATGGTGTCTACTGTTGGCTTGGAAATTTAACAAAATAATTGAAATTTGCAAAATATCTGGAGACATTATGTAGGCTGATGATATTATACTTGATATTAGGGATTAATGTGTTTCTTTCTCTCTTTTTTTTTTACAAGCCTATCTTAAACAAATGAGGGATTAGGACTTGGGAAATGTTTAGTGTTTGTTTTTTCTAGTTCTATGTCATTTAATAACAAGTAAGAATTGAACTTCAAAGATACTTGTAGGGAAGAAAGAACACACAAAAGGTCAAGCTGAAAAAAATATGTGAAGATAGAGAGTACCTCCTAATCATATGCCAGGAAAGTGAAGAATTTGGTACCTGGAAAAGGAAGACACAGTACTAATTTAGTGCTGGGAGAGGCATCTTCTTCCCTAGTGGGGAAATATGACCCTCCCTGAAATATATCCAGGCCCTTACTCATTGTACCTTTTACCCAAGCTCTTTCTCATGTCCCCATACCTATGTCATGGCTTGTCTTATTTTAAGAGTGGTTCAGTTCTTCTATCTATAGACAGTTGAATTCCTAGCTTCTCTACATGGATTTATGGGCGTTCTATAAGCTCTGTGTACATATGGAAAGGTGTGCTGTGCATGTGTGACGTACTTGTGTAGATATTAGACAGCCAGCTGTTTTTGTCCTCATCTTTCACCTTGCTTAAAGTGTGCTTCATTGATGTTTGCCACTGTGCATACTATACCAGCTGGCTCAGAAGTTTCCATGAATTCTTCTATGTCGGTCACACAAGATACTACAGATGTTCTGGAATTCTAGACCACACACTGTGCAGATAGCTTCATGTGCATTCTAGGTAACTGAAGTCAGGGACTTAAACTTGTTCAGCAAGTGCTTTGCCCACTGAACTATCTTCCTAGCCTCTTTATGGCTGTTTGCAAGTAGCTTTCAACCCAATAAAGTAAGACACCTGGTACATATGCTTTAAAATATTTAAAGCCTGCAAACATCTTAGGAACAATAAAGGGCTGCATGAAATTAAACTGGTGGATGGTACTTCCTTTGTGTACCTAAGAACTCTTTCTACAGTGGATGGTAGAACATCCTAGAGCTGTACTGACTAGATCTTGCCCTTTGTGTCTACGTGGCCTTGATTAAGTAACTTACTCTTGGTGAGATAGTTTCCCCTCTCCATAGGAGTTGACAATTTTCACTTGAAGAAATATTGTAGGAAATAGTTCAGAAAGGGTACCAAAGGATCTACATTGGCACCTAGGTAAATAGCCACCACCCTATCTACCTTAATTGTTTACCTACAGCATAATTCCAGCTGAATTTGTGCATAATCATCATTGAACACAGTTCACATCCATGTTTGTATATGGTGTAGATGTATATAGTATGTGTATACATACTACAGTATGTATGTGTGTGGACCTATGTATGAGAATGTGTGCATGGAGGTCGGGAGATCCGGTTATGGATTCTTGCCTTTTGCCTTATTTGAGTCAGGATCTTTTGCTCACTGCTACATGTAGCGGTCTAGCTACTTTTCAAGCTTCGAGGAATTCACTTCTCTCCATATCCCATCTTTGGATAGATATGGTGAAGTATAGACAACATACTAGGGCATCTGACTTCTGAGTGGTTTCTGAGGATCTTAACTTAGGTCCTTGAGTTTGAACAGTATGCCCTTGATCACACTGAACAATCTACCCAGCCTAGTAACATCAAAATCCTAAAGCACTGAATTGGTGTATGAGAAGTCATCAAGAATATAGCAGCTAAGTCTCATATTTATACAGAGGTGAACTAGCCAAGCACTTTATTCCTGAGTGCTTGAACTAGACAAGGCTCCCAAGTATTATACTATAAGTAAATAAAGAACTTTCTCTGATACCCCTACCACAACCTTAGACTTACAGGTTGCTGAGTGTTAGATGAACTTTAAACTTAGTTTTTCTAGGAAGAGGCCACATGCTCTCTGAACTCCACCATTAAGAAAGAATCAGATTATTTTTGTGTGTTGGATACTCAAGATGCTATGGATGTAACCCTAAATGCAGGCACTTTGCAATTCTACTGATTTCAATTTCTTTTTGTCTTTGAGCATCTCATTGGTACACTTTCCACTATTGGTGCACTGTCTAAATCCCTACCTCCACCCTGGAATATTAATGGTGCTTCTCACACTGCAACCTATGTCAAAATAATCAAGAGAGCTTTTAAACAGACCCTTAAGCCCTAGCTCTAAAGTTTACAAATTGACCCAAAGAATATTGGAGGTTTAATGAGATTCTATAGAATATTGTCATTGCTTTTTTGGCAATCACGCTTTTATCCTATGTACACTCCTAGAATCTTTTCATATTCCTAGCTACATTGGGAAGAAATAGCATGTATTTTTTCAGAGCATCACTGTCTGTTTTAGCCAAACTGATACCTAGGACACTGTCATGTTGGATGTGCTATTTAGTCACTGTGTGTTACTGTGGTTACTGCATCACCCCTTTTTTCTTTTACTATTTAACTATCTTGGACTCTACAAATAATAGCAGCACTAGCAACCATAACTGTAGTCAATAGAGAGGTCAGCTGTCACTTATAGAACAGCAGGATTATGTTGGATATCACTAAGGCCCGTGACACTGATCATACTTAACGGCATGGTGTTTACATGCTAATTCCTTAGAATCAGACATAGATGTGATCTAACCCTTACAGTGACTGGCACAGTAGCCTCTCCATAACAGAAGCTCTAGAAAGTTTTAGTAGAAAACAAAACATTTAAAAAATAGAAGCAAAACTCTTACATTTCTATAAACATTCAACAAAGCTCACAAGACATCTACGTGGGAGGCACCTCTCTGCCAGGACTGTGTACAATGAATGCCTTTAACAGGCCACACTTTCTAGAAGGTCATATTTTATATCAATGTTTACCTCCAGTCTAGGAGGGGAAGCAAGGCATGCACATAACTGATGCTACCCCCCAGGATGCACATAAAACAAAACTATACAGACAGATTGCTGTGGGAGTCACAACTTAATATTAGGGAGATGGACTCAGGATGGCACATTGAAAATTTCCTTCTTGTCTTATGAGAATGCTGGGAGGTTTTGGAATCCTCGAATTCTGAGGATGAAGGGTAGAAAATGGAAGTCTTACCTAAGGTTTAGGCTTATAGATAAGCAATAGTCAAGAAAGAAGAATCAAAAGCCACATGAGGACTGTTTTTATAACTTGACCCTTACAGAAGCAGATAAAATGTTCTATATTGGCACATACTACTGATCCATGTTATATATGGCAATTTAGGAATATATGCTTATGTTAATTAAAAATTTTAAATGTAAATTACTAATTATATACTAAAATATTTATGTTATATGACTTTTCAAGCACAACCTACCTCAACAATCATAATATAAATAAGGTTCCATGTAAATATATTTACACATACCAAGGAAATATACCTTGAAATGATAAAATAATAAAGAGAATGCTTTTGTAAATTATAATGAAGTGAATTTTTTTTTTACTTTATAATTTGCTTGTCGTTTTTAAGATCTATTTTTCCAATGAAATCAGAATATCTATTATCACATTAAGAATGATCTGGAAGGTAGCATTACATGTGCTAGGAAGGAAAATCCTTCGCTTTGTTTCAGTGAACTTCTGGAAGATTTCTTTCTCCTCTGCATAGACCTGTGCACACCACTAGACAGAATCTAAACTAAAGCTGCACTTATCTGGGAGGCAGAACTGCAGAGGGGCTCAAGTCTGCTCGCACCACTTAGGAAGAAAAGTGACCTGA
This sequence comes from Apodemus sylvaticus, assembly GCF_947179515.1. Taxonomy (NCBI): domain Eukaryota; kingdom Metazoa; phylum Chordata; class Mammalia; order Rodentia; family Muridae; genus Apodemus; species Apodemus sylvaticus. Next base: position 88,481,767 of record NC_067481.1, on the reverse strand, counting down.
AGCAGCATTTATCTGTGAAGCAAAATTGCACAGGAAGATGACATTCAACGCTTTAGAATCTTGCTCGGAAATTTTAAGAGCAGAGTGTGCTGTCACTTTGGCGTAGTTTACATAGCCGTGTCCATCCCTATGTTGTACACTAGGGGACACCCCAAGAAGGGATCTGGGACTCTGGTTTCTCAGAACTCCTCTTTGATGGAGTTACGTTAGTTACCACCGTGTAGGTTATCTCGGCATTCAACAGGCTTCAAACCGACTATAATTTTAATCATAGGTCAATAAGAGAGAAAAGAGAAAGAGCAAAGAAATGTAATTCTGTTAATAAAAATATCATAGAAAACCAACAAGAGGCTTAAAATGAAACATTGTAGTGAAGCAGGGGAAGAAATGAGTCTGCAAGAGGTCATTCTTCACATGCTTCATATCGTCCGGCTGGATGAGTTCATACAGAAATTCAAAGTTTACGCATTGCTCTTGTTGCGAAGCATTCTGTGTACACTTTAAACCTTTATATGTATATCCACATCAAAATACCTCTCAAGATCCATGAAACTTGAACAAACACCTCTCAGAATAAGAGCTGACCCTAAAATTAGGTGAATAATGATCAGCTCGGGGGAGAGAAAGTCCTTGACTCGTCCCAGTCCCAGATGTGTTGCTTTCAATTAGCTTCAGTGCTGACCTCAGTACCATCCCGGCTCCTCTGCACCATGGTGGCTTTCTAATTCTGCCATTCTTCATTCCTTTCAGTTAGGTATTATCCATCAAAGGTCACCATTAAAATGTACATATGCTGCGTGGACTGAGAGGGTGGACCATTAACATCCATTTACACATTTGCCCGGATTTATTAAGTTCACAAGCTGTCATTTATGTCACTGGAGGGCACAGCCCACGAGGAGGAGAATGCATGAAACAAGTCACTCAGTATAGGAAGGGAATGGGCAGGAAACGGGGAGGTGAGATAACCCGGGAAGGGAACCGATGACGTAGTTAGTGGAATCTCCACAAGACTCCAGTAGCACAGACTGCAGCTTGGCCACTCTGAAAACCTACTAGAAAATGTTTAGAGACAAAATTAAAACTCATCAGGATCAGAGTAGCGCATGAATATGTGAATCTTGCGAAATCCCAGCATTTCACTTCCTCAGTGTAATTTGTGAGGTAAATATACCAATAGAGAATCTCAGGATTCAAACATCAAAGACTTGGAGGATGCTTTACTACGGGGCCTGGATTTACTTGCAAATTAACGTGTGTGGGACATAGCCATTAGATTGCACGACAGGCAGAAATCTGAAATCAAGTAATTCAATCTCTGCCTCATTTTATCCATCTGTGGGGGAAAAAATAGCTATAGCTATTTCCTACCAATTCTCACAGGATTGGTACAAGATTTAAATGAGCTTCACAATCTTTTTTTTTTCCCTGAGATTCTGTAGAAGCTGCTTGCAATATATCAAAGTATTTAAACTGTGTTCCCCATTGTATAAATTCAAAGTTCTTGTCAGCACCCCATGAATGTTTTACTAAGGTCACTTGAAGGAAACACACTTATTCCCGTTTTCTATTTTCCACTCTAATCTATATAGAGCAAAGTTTTTGATCCTATCAGCTGTTTGATCTTGGCAGTTATAATCAAGGAGTTTCCTATAAAAAGAAAAGAAAAGGGTTGCACACTCAGGAAGACTTTCAAAAGCACTGAACTAAGAACTTGGAGACTGAGGGTCTGGCTCCCCTCACTTTTCAACTGCCTGGTGCCTCTGAGCAAGACCCGAAGAGTCCCTTCCCTCTGAGATAGGGAAACAATTTGGCCCTTACCCAACTCTCCCATGTTCCCGGGAACTACCGCTCTCTTCACTGATAGTGCCCTGGCCCTGCAGGCCTGCTTTCTGTTCCTCAAACATTCAAGCTACTTTTAGCTTTTAGGGTCTTTGCACTCGCTGTTCCTGAAGCCTGGTACATTCGTCTGTCAGATCTTGGCCTAGCTGGCTCTTTCTTCTCATTCAAGTCCCAGCTAAAAAATTCCTTTTTTTCGGCGGCAACTCTCCTTACTGGCACCCCGTGATCATGTTTTATTTGTTACACATCACAATGCCTGCTTTTACTGCTTTCAAAATCTGCCTTGTATTATCTTACTGAGACATCACGCCATTGTCCGCCTCCCACTGAAGACGGGCTTCATGCAAGTGGGCTTTTGTCAACACTGGTCAAAGCCAAAGATCTAATGCTAAAACCACAAACCTGTAAACAGAAGGCATCGGGACAGGGTTCTCAGGCCTTTATCTTTTGAAATAAACGAGTACAGATCCTTAACAACCAGGTAGCCAGGCTGTCTTTGCAGTCGCTCCCCACATGAAACCTATGACTTTACTAGGGCTCACAGCTGTTACGTCCTAATATTCTTTATCCCAGTAAAAGGTATTAGAGTCACATTTGCTTCTGTTCTCTGCGACTCAGCCAGGAACGACATCTTTAAGCTCATTATTTTTTCCTATGAAGTCAGCTGGGCCCATTAAGAAGACACCTGCCAAAATTTGTCAACACCATTGGCAACAAAAACAAACAAACAAACAAATCTTTTATGCCCTCACACTACTGGTCAATTTTATATGATCTTTTCAGGTGCTCTTTGCATCTTTATGTCTTAAGAATTCTACATTAAATTTCCATCTATGTCTCTGTCTCTGTTTCTGTCTCTATCTCTATCTCTGTTTCTGTCAAAAGGATGGTAAGGAAACCAAAAGTGTCAAAAACAAGAAGCAAGATGATTCCATGATTAAAAGCACTTGTTGTTCTTGTAAAGGACTGAAGTTGGGTTTCTAGTACCAACATGGTGGCTTGAAAACCTCTACAGCTCCAGTTTCAGGTGATCAGACATCTGGTTCTGGCCTCTGTGGGCACTAGACAAACCTGAAGTACACATAACATATATGAAGGAAAAATGCTAGTATCCACTAAAAAAAACTCTCAAGAATGAGGATCATGTACTGTATCTAGAGAAAAAGGTGTGTGTTTGGGGAGGGGCATGAGGAAATACTTGCGCCCTGAGTTTATGGGGGTCACAGGAGAGCACACATGGCTCAAAAAGTCAACCTCGGTTAAATGTTTACATTCTTCTCTTCTTGAATGTCTAGAAAGTCCAATTGTGACTTTTCAATGTTGTTAAGGACAGAAGCTTCTCTCTCTCTCTTTGCTTTTTTTTTTTTTTTTTTTTTTTTACCTGCCAAGTCAATTCCCATTTGGGAATTACACTCAGTGGGACTTGGTTGGAATCCAGTTGGAAAGAATATCCATTTTCATTCAGACTTCCTATTAGGTCCCCACTGTCTTCCTTGTGTCTTCTCATTGTTGACCAGAGAGGCTTTTTTCATGGATCTGCCTCTGCTATTCTGACATGCTGGCCCTTCCTCCCTGTAGAAGGATATTGCAGTTTCCAGACTAATACCAACATTTCTAGCTATACCACTCTCTGATGCAAAAATTTCCCCTGATAAATATTAACATAAGAGTAATACATACTCAATAACACAAACTGCATGGTCTTCTAGCCTAGTCAGGCCGGACCCTGAGGTTTTGCACCTCACAAGTATGCAAGTTTCACAGCTCTGCCAGAATCAATTCCTCAACTTCGTTTTTTCAAGTTACACAACTTATCTATCCTACAGGCTAGATTCACACATCATCCCTCTTAAGAAGTCTTCTCTATTTCAAGACCCTTTCACCATGGAAGGAATGAAATGAAGGACACTAAACTAAAAAAATATATTAGATCATGTTTATTAATCAAATTTCCTATTACATTATCTTGTAATTATGTATCAGTTTCCTTCTACAAGACAGAGATGTTAGGAAAGAAAAACAGTATTATCTACCTCCTTCTCTTAGCATAGTGGTCTCTGCAAAATAGATTACAGTGATGTGAATGGTACCTTCAAAAATTCAGACTCTGCAACTTAGTAGGTGTCTTACTCACGGTTTCTATTCCTGCACAAACATCATGACCAAGAAACAAGTTGGGGAGGAAAGGGTTTATTCAGCTTACACTTCCACATTGATCTTTATCACCAGAGCAAGTCAGGACTGGAACTCAAGCAGGTCAGGAAGCAGGAGCTGATGCAGAGGCCATAGAGGGATGTTTCTTACTGGCTTTCTTAGCCTGGCTTGCTTGGCTTGCTTAGCTTGCTTTCTTATAGTACCACAAGACTACCAGCCCAGGGATGGCACCACCCACAATGGGCTAAGAGCTCCCCCCTTGATCACTAGTTGAGAAAATGCCCCACAGCTGTATCTCATGGAGGCATTTCCTCAAGGAAGGCTCTTTTCCCTGTGATAACTCAAACTTGTGTCCAGTTGACACAAAACCAGCTAGTACAGTGGGTAATATAAAGGCATTAAGTAGGGGAGCCTAAGAGTCAATCAATCCAGTCCTCAGGGCCTCTCCTTTTATGAACAAATAGAATTAGGTCCCCTAAAAAAATCAAGGCAGAGTTCCTACAGCCTTCAGCACTTTTCTTTATATAATGATAGAGCATCCTCCCTTGCATAGAGGGCCCCATACCAGACAGTGGCATCTATCTGCTGGCACATGGATCTTGGATGTCCCCCATGTCTGAGCTATGAAAATCTCTGCTCTTTCTAAACTACTCAATCCTTGGTGTTTTGTTAGAGTACACAAAATGGACAAATCCACAGGTGTTTAATAATCAGGGATGATAGTAAATTTTTAAAATGTGACCAATTTCCTGCCTAGGATATTTTCTTGTCTCTGGACTTTCACTTTTTATTTTCCATTAATAAATCAACAACCTGTAGCAGAGTGCTTACTGTGTATTATAAATTTAACATAAATTTTAAACACGAGACTTTTATTTTTAAAAGGCTCCCGTGGCAGGCAATTTTTTCCCCATACTTCCAAAATGCTAACTAATGCTAGCTGTGGTTTGATGGAGTATTATTAGTGTTCTTGTTTTAAGGAGGAGAACATGAAGGTAAAACAGGATGAAATACTAGCTCTGGGTGCCCTAATTAAAAGAGGGTAGGATAAGGGGGTTAACCGGGTAGTTCTGGGAATGATGCATGATACATAAATTCTGAAAGAAATCATAGCTGCATCGCGATCACTGTGTGAGATGGAACCTATTCCTAGATGAAGCCTGTCTCTTATCATCTCTTTCTCTTTAAATAATCAAAGGGTTTTTTTTTTCCCCTTCCTTATAATGCTATTTCCTCAAGTCCACTTCCAAATAAAGATACAAAGATGAGAACTCTCTAAGAAAGGCTGGGAGAGGACAAAGCAGGATCTACAGAGCCCTGAGCTGCCCTTGCTAGGTAATGTCTGCTCTCCTCCCTCCCCTCTGCTTGTGATATATCGGCACATAAGCACCATTGATACTCATGAGAAAAATTACAGTCATCAAGGTTATCCCCCCAAGAAGCAACTCTCTTTTTTTATTAATATGCTTCAGATTGTTGCAACACTACAAAGCCCAAAATAAGTTTTCTTTGATCAATAAATTGTAGGCTGAGAAAGAAAATACTAATTTTCCATTTCTTTGAGATCCAGCACTAATATATAACAGCGCTTTCCAAAAGGGTTCTCAGAAGCCTGATATAGAATTATCTGAAATTACACCTGACTATCCCTACGAGATCATTCTGTTCTTTGCCACTTTATCCTGGAGTCTCCTGCACTTGGCAGACATTTTTTTTTCTATCAGAATTCTTTGTGTACAGATAAATTTTTCTACTTCAGTGCAAGCTAGGTAAAGAAAACATAAAATATTTTCAGTCCTAAGAAGAAGTCTGTTGAATGCCCTCATCCCTGTCTACATAGGGGTGATTTTCATCTGCAAAGAAACTTCATTTTTAATATGATATAAGCAATCACTGGACAATGCACACTGACTTGCCATCTTGTACATTTCTGTCAGCTATTAAAAAAACATTCTGATAATAAAGCAACTTCTTAGCAAGTCAAAAGATACATAGGATGTTTGTTTCCACAGATATGGATTGTGAATATAGTAAAGTTTTATAGAGATTCTCAGATGAAAAGATATATTTGAAATATGATATATGCATAGGAAACAGTTTTGGCCAGATGTGGTCATACACATGTAATCTTAGAAGCTGGGATGTAGAGGCAATACGATCACGGTTTCAATGTCACCTTCAACTAGACAGCAGATTTGATGCCTCCCTAGACTACAAGAGCAACTCCCAAAAAATTCTAGCTAAGTGGGACTAGAGAGAATGGCTCAGTGGTTAAAAATATTGGTTGTTCTTCCAGAAGACCTAGGTTCAGTTCCCAGCACATAGTAGTCCACAACTGTCTATAACTCTGGTTTCAGGGGAGCTAATGTCTTCTTTTGGCCTCTATAGGCACCAGACATATGTGGGATACACAAACATACAAGTAGGCAAAATTATCATACACATATGATAAAACAAATAAATATTTTAAAATTATAGTTAAATACAAATAAATAAATAAAGACTTGCTTATTTTACATACCCCAAATCTTCCTTTACATTTTTGTGTTGGTTCTAAAATAAATATGTAAACTTCATTATTTTATGTATTTTATAGTGAAGAAGCTAAATATCTGAGATGGGTCACCTTGAGAAGAGTTACTGAATGGCTGGATGAAGGGCCCTGTTTATGAATAAATACTGATAATCTGTTACTATGGTTTAAAACATCTTCTCAATTGATGGATCATAACAATTCCTGGAAGTGTCTCACTCATGTCTCCTACCACAGGACATCCATATCATACAGTGCCTCTGGGTTTACATTCATGCAGTAACCAGACGTGACCAGAATGATCCTAACCAGGGGCAGGCTCTTCCTGAGGGAAGAGTTCCATACTCTGACCCTTCTGGATAACCAGTTTCCAGCCTTATCTTCTGTCCTAGCTATAGATCTACATGGTGTTCTGAAGACATTTCCTTCACTCCAGTTTCATTCTTTATATCCTTCAAAGCCCCCTTACATGCAATAAGTCTCTTAAGTGTATAGTGTACTTTTCATATCTTTCCCCATAAGACATGAAATAACTTGGGCTGTTACTACTCTGACTGATAATAAGCATTCTCACAGTGTTAAAAATGTAGTGCTAATGTCTTTGAGTCTCTCATTTCTCACAGTTCTTTTTTTCAAAATCCTTTATTAAAAACCTATAACAAACTATTTGATGCTATACACGTTATAAAATAGGTTTATTTGACTCATGATTATGGTAGATATGAAGTCCAAATATTTGTCTCTGATAGGTCTGGTCAGTGTTTCCTACCTCCCAAAAGTACATTAAAATGTGGAAAGAAGGGAAAAACAACTTACAGTCTAAAGTAAAGGTCAAGTGGATATTGAGAGGTTGCCTTCTCACAGCTCAATTTCGACTCTAAAGAGACAACCTCAATTCTCTTATGAGGGTGAACTGCATGGGCTATTTACCTTCTGCTAAGCTCTCTTCTTGCTGTCTACATCACAAGGATACAACCACACCAGGTACCAAATGTTTATCATAGGCACCTGAGGGAGAGAGTCCATGCCTAAGCCATACAGCATTCATGATAGAGCTAAGGAATGACCCAAGATCTCTTGGTCCCATTTCGGTGACCTTGGATTCAATCTGGTAATTTGACCCATGGAACCCTGTTCTCATAATCCTTACTTAATATTACTCTAAACAACTTCATTTACTGAGGTAAACTTTACTATAAACACCTATTTAAATTCTTTCCAAAATTCAAATTCTTCTTTCAATCTTGCTTGTGCTATTTTTTGTATACTATAATTTATTTTCTATTTTTATGCTTATGTTTAGATTCCTAAATAATACATGACCATGTTCTTATTGTAACAGACTCAAACAATATTGAAGCAGAAATACTATTTATAACCAACTAACTACTGGCCATAGCTTTTGAGGTGAATTTCAATGAACAGCTCCTTATTAAAATTCTTATGTGCTTCAAATGAAATAAGCCCTATAGTATCTTATTCTACTATTTGAGGCTTTGCATTTGGCCAAGGAAAAAAAACTGGTAGCACCTTGAGGGGCGATGAGTGCCCCAGATTCAAGAAAAGAATCAGGCAGCAATGCAGCCTTTAAAGTGAAGAAAAAGATACATATAACTGTATTTTATGAAAAGACACAAAATGTCTATATAGGAGAGAGAGAGAGAGAGAGAGAGAGAGAGAGAGAGAGAGAGAGAGAGAGAGAGAGAGAGAGAGAGAGAGACGGGTGTGTTGAGAGTAGTTCCTCTCTCTGAAGTCATTTTGTAGACTCAGAAAACACTCCGCCCTCTTGTATTAGACACTCAGCAACTAGCCCAGCATTCTAGCTTCTTCAACCTCTTGTTCCCACGATCTCTCATCATAGGGACAATTCTATTTTTGGTCACAATTGCCTCTTCTTCACAGAACGTATTTATTTCCAAGCCTGTGATCTTGGATCTCAGCTTCCAACTCTTCCTGGAGTTTCACCTGGATGACTCTGTTATTTGCAGAAGCACATTGCCTCTTGCACACTGGGTTGACGCTAATGCCCTTTACTTCTTATTCAGTGTTTTACAATTTCTTCACTGGGCAAACTGAGAAAGCAAGGACACATGGCGGTCCCTCCTCAGGGCCATATTTCAAGTTGATCTTTTCACTCTCTCTCTGTCAAATTCAAATGTCACTTCACTATTCATGTGTATGTGGAGGATTCTAATAGACACCTCTTTGGCTTCTTTCAAAAATGCTTCAATTTCCCTCAAGTCAAAGGCCTCTTCTAACCTTTCAAATTTATCAATGCAATCTATTAACTAGATTTCCTCAATATACAATATAGAAACCACTGAGGGCTCCTAAGAAAAAGAGAGAAGACAAAGCTACAAAAAAGAAAGCAACTAACAGTTAGGATTTAAAAGGCAAACAGAAGGAAAATCTAGATATATAATTTTTCATGGAGAATTCTAACCTCCAGGGCAACGGCTCTGAAAAGTTCCTCCTTCCTAAAGAGATACATTCACCATCAATATTAGCTTATGTCCTTGAACAATTCTTACAGTCTTACTAATATCTCAAATGAAACTTCAACATATTTAGGCCTCCTATTGGTGAGTCTTTTTCATTTTGAACATTTGCTAAATAAACTCCTAATTGTCCACAGATATATCAAAATCTTACTAGTTCCTCAATCCCCTCTAGTTACATTAAGTTACTAGCTACATTAATCCACAATGGTAAAGCCAAGCCTTTAATAACTACTGATACAAAACTACCCAAAGCATCAATGAATGGGAAGAGCATTATCTACTGTTGTACTTAGAACTTTGGTTGTCAGAATGAACAGCAATTTCCAGAAGCCCCCATATTTAAACAAAGTCTCTACTTTATGGTCCTCTTTGAGGAGTTAGTTTATAGACTCTTTATGTGGTGATGCCTTGATGGACAAAGAATGACACTGGCTAGGACTTTGAGAGTGCATAGTCTCACTCTACATCCAATTCATTTTCTCTGTTTCTTTACTTGCAGCTAACGATATGATCTGCTTCCTGCTCAGGCAGGCCTCTCCTGCCATTACAGAAGATCCCTCTGTAGAACTGTAAGCCAAACTAAGCTACTTCTTCCCTGAGTCACCTTCATCCATGGGATTGTGCCACTGAAACAGAAAATAAATTAATCCAAGGCCAACATGGAAGTTAGGGAGGTAGTAAAAAAAAAAAAAGTTCAATGGATAAAACAACACTAGTCATGAGGATGCATATTTCTTTATCCTAGCACTCAAAGACAGAAGCAGGTTCCGGAGTCCAAGGCTAGCCTAAACTATATAATGAGCTCAACTCCAGCCTAAGTTACATGAAACCCAATATTTAAAAGTAGATTGAGTAAAACTGATAAACTGAAAGGTCAGAATGTGCTAGGAAGTGATGGGGTAATTGCTATAGTTGACTTTGGAGGCAGAGATCCAGAGTGTTTGGACTATTGGGGACTTAATAAAGGTTGTAGATCTCCACCACCCTCCTGGTCACATCCCTGTGAGTAACAGGGTAGGCATACCAAGCCAGCTCTGATATTTACAAGGGGGACATGCTAATCTCCTCAGTCCTCATTTTTGCTTCATAAAGCTTTGAGTAGTATTGACAAGTGTCTATGTTATGAGACAATTTTCATTATCCTTGGACTCATTTCTGGTTTTCTAGGACTGATGATAAGATAGTGGAGGGTGGAAGCATTCTCTTATGTTTTATAAATTTTCTATGCTTGTGAATTGATTTTCAATTAAAATGTCATTAAGTAAAATAAGGATGACATGAATTTTGCATAAGGTGAGAGCAAGTTCACACTTCTTATGTACTGAATTTCTTAGGAAGGTTGAATGTAAATACATACTTAGCTCCACGGCACAGGCCTGAAGTCTGTCTGAGCTACATAGAATGGTAAGACAGGACAATCACAAGTTTGGGTCTAGGACTGGTACTTCAGCATGTACCCCCACTCTAGGAACTTGCATGATGAGGAAGAAAGGATGACTTTGCCTTCAAAACAGTTCTAAAAACAAGAAACAGAGAATACTGACTGGTCTACAGCCTTCCTATGTCACCTCTTGGCAACTCACATAGCTTTTCACCTAAATAAATAAACTATCTCATTAAAGTCAAACCTCTGTGTCTACTTAATCCATGGATTCCCAGCAAATCACCTGACACCTATGAGATGTCCCCTTATTCACCTTTCCCTCCACTCAGGCATAGTCCTGCTGTGACTCTAAACTTCTTAACAAATGCATCTAAAGTACCTTCCATCCTTTATAATGGAAAGGATGTGATTTGGAGACCTTGAATTTAAAACTATCAGTTTATGAATACCATCCTCTCCTCTCATCTCCTCCTTCCCTCCCAGCACTTGTTATGATGTGCTAATTGGACAATGTTGCCATTGGAAAGGACCCATTGTCACAAGCTCTCTCTGGCCCACATCTCTTGATGCCACACCTCTGCTCTAATTGCCCCAGTCCCACTGTGAATTTTCCAATCTTCCCTTTAGAAAGCTTCCTGGAATTTCAGAAGAGCAGCATGATGCCAGATTGTATGGATTGGAACCTTTTCAATTCGTGAGATTCAACTGGCAATATTAAAGAATTAATTATAATGAAAATGCAAAGAAACAGAATCTTCAGTGAATCCCATCTGGGAGCAGTCTTTTCTTAGGCCCTATACAATTTTTTTCCATCCAATTTTGTCTCCTATTTTCTCCTTTGTTCATATAATATGAAATATCAAATAGTATGAATTAGTGAACCTAAAATTTGATGCTGGCTATCATCAGATTTCCTCTTGTTCTTAGAACAATTTATTATTCACACTGCCAAATTGTATATGTATGTATGTATGTATGTATATGTATATATATATATTCCCCCAAGATCATGACTTAATCTGTTATATCTGTTATTGCATACATATAAAAGGATTAAATATGACTCCATAGGAAATAGCCAAGGATTTACACATACTTTACTGAGTTAAGCCAGCTATTAATCTAGGCAAGAAGAATTTATTTCCATTTACCATAGTGAATGAAGAGAAAGACTATAGTACTCCTACCCTGCCAAGCAACCTTCTCTGCTGTTTACCTGAAGGATTTCTTAGGTGCATTGGCTCATCTCTCATGTTTAGGAGCAATGATGAAGTTGTTGTCTGGAAAACAGCTTCTGTGTGTCATATATGGATTAGCCTCCGCCTTGCCCTGCAAGTTCACTGTCAATCATTTTAATGTCCCAGCCTAACATATATTTTGCAGTGTGTATTTTGGTGTCAAGCCACAATATGGCAGAATAAAGGAAAAGGTGACAGGGGAATTGATATCCAGTTCCCATCAAGGCATGCAGACATATGGCCAGAAGAACATATTAATAAATCTAAAGCAGAAATAAGTAAACAGTGTTATTTATATTAGTGATTGGATGGGCAAAATAAAATAATGAGAGGAGATAATAAAAAATGGGAACAAATAGCAACAAAGACTGTGCTACAGATCAAAGGGAATCAAAACAGGAATAAAGAAGCAGAGAAGCTAACTCAACACTTTAATTACACTAGTGCATAAATGAATACAGTAACATTAGCACGTCTCATCCAACATAGTAGGTGACATTTAAATAAATGTTCTCTCAAAAATCTATAATTTTATAACTTAAGAAAGAAGGGAGAGAAGTGAAATACTCAGACTGCACTGGTTTGGAGTATAGACAACAAATAATAAGAAACTAAGATAGACATGAAATATGTGTAACAGGAACCTGAGCTTAAAGAAGGGCTAAAGCCGCCCCTATCAACAGAAAACCATAGGGACTTTTCTTGTTGTAGTAAAATTAGCTTTTACTTGATGAAATGCAGATATTTGGAATACGCTAGTATTGTAAGAGGCTGCCTCTGTTCACGTTTCATGTGTTTTTTTTTTAAATAACACCTATATTGGTGAATTAAAGAGTTACATAGACTAAAGCTCAACTACTCATTGGACAGCAATAATTTTAAACTAGGATTTATTACTGAAAGCCTATCCATAGAACAGTTGTGCAATATTTGCCCTCCCAGGTATCAAAGGCTTATACTAATTACAGATATTGTTTATGAACACAGTATCATGCCTCTATACTTAAATACTGGGGAGTGTCTATGGAGCTATTCTTGTGAAAATATTAAGATAATTACATTGTATGTAAAGCATACTATAAATGTTTAGGTTGAAAATTTTTTTAATTGGTCCAGAATCTTATAATCTTGCATCATTCCCTACAATATGCATTTAAGGAGGTAACACTGAGAGAAACTGAGGAGAAAAAAATCTCTATTAGGGGAGAATAATCTATAAAAGATAGCAATCTATATTTTTCTGCCCTGTTTCTGTCTCTTAATAAGTAGAACCACCAATTCTCAAGTATAATTGGTCTTTGTAGGTTCTTCGTTTTCCCCACCATTAATTTCCCCAGTTTATCCCCCTAACACTAGATACTAGAGAAAGAAGGATAGAGGAGAGAAGGAAAGGGAAAAAGGGAGGATAGAGAGAGAGGGAGAGAGAGAGAGAGAGATTACTGATTCTATTTTTTATTCTTACTTGACCAAGGCTACTGTAAAACCTCAACCAATTTCCCTAAATAACCACCAACTACTCACCCTGCCTCTTGGAGCTCTCTCATTTTTGTACCCTCTGGAAATTTCCTAGAATCCCAAACATTACACAATCACAGAAACTGCATTCAGCTGGCAAAACCATGCCTCTGTGAGAGCACCAGGCAAATCACAGTCAGCTGGTTGGGTCAGTCCAAAGCAGCTGCATATCTCCATATTTGGAATTAAAATGTCATCAGCTTCTTATAATAATTCTGTGATTTTCAAAGAAACCAAAATTCCAAATTGTCACTACACTAAAGTACAGGGCCATGCATGTAGAAGACATGACCATTCTCAAGTTTTCCATTTTGTAATTAGCTCCCCTTTTTTTAAACATTCCCAAAATGTCTTGATTCTAACTAAACAAATTTGGTGATGTTAGCTCATGAGAACAGTGCAATTAGTTCATAAGAATAGTGCTTACCCTAAGCAAATCAACAGAATGAGGAAGTTCTAGGATAGTGATACTTATAAGTAATGGGTAGAGCTCAGGTCTCCCAATTCAGTCTCTAAAGTGTTTGCTATCATGGCTTAAGGTCAATGGAAACATTTGCATGGAGCCCACAGGCTGGGTGCTTATTCTATGAACCAGAGGGTTTCATTGTGTAAACAAACTATAGAGTCAATAGAGAGCTCAGAGTGGGGAAGGAATTTTTAGGCTTTGATATTTTTGCATTGTGGGTCAGATAACTTTAAATTATAAGACATCTATGTATATCCCTCGTTGGCTCTATCTCCAATGAGTGGAATTGACACTGTGCTTTTAAAGGGGACCTGCCTCTAAGCCCTGTTGCATTATCAGGCTCTGGAAAGCAAGGTTAAAGGTGAAAAGGGCAATGAACATTTAAAGTTTATCTTCTATAGCAGACATAAAATCTAGGATGTCTGAAGTAGACCACTGGATTTAGTGGTGGACCAGGCAACCTTCAGAAGAAAAACCAGTCAGAGTGCTGACTTAGAAATCACAGCTCTCCACAGGGAGTCTCAGCCCTCTTCATTCCTATCCCTCACTCTGTCAGATGGAATTAATATTACTGTTATGGCAAGAAGAACTCATAACAAACAATGTTAAAGGAATTCTAAATCACAGTTCGTGAAAACCTTGGCTGAGGCCTCCATGAAAGGCAAGAGAAAGGAGGTTTCATTTCACGGCATGACCTTATACCAAATGGCCAATCAAGGACACTAATATCCTTCTACCCAAATCATTTCTGACCTCCTTTACATTACTCAAATGCCTCAAAGGCAGGCCACGTGGACACGGTCTGGGAAAGCCTGGTCCCAAAATAAAATATTGACGAAGCAGGCATCCATTTCCATTCAGCTTCATAATTAAGCTTATGGGAATGAGCTGTGTATAAAAGATTTGTAAGATTCCAGTTCAGGCAAGCTACTCATAAACAAAGCAATACATTTCCTTTTGTTTATTTCAAGTTCAAGTATGCTCTTCTGCTTTGTTTTGTTTTGTTTTCTTATAAAGTAGCAAAGTTAATCAATGCCTGACTAATACAGAGAAGCGGGAACCTTTCAGCTGAGAGGAAACACTGTTTCTTGGTGAACATTACATTGCTCAGCGTCCATTTTATCCAACAAGGGCTGTTTCATTATAATTTGTTCTTATGAGGTTCTGGCCTCTTTAGTTAAAAAAAAATTAAAAGCCTTTAAGAAGTGTTCTATTTGCTCATAAGGTCTACTTGTATTAAACAGATAGTGTCTCACCATTTTCTAATATACAGTAAAGATACTATAAAGTTTTGCAATTAGTTAAAAAGTCAAAAACTCAGCAAGAAGTCTAGATTTTCCTCTCAACTATCTGCTAATGAAGGTTTCAACGTTAATTGCCTTTTCATTAAAAATTCTTTAAAGCCCTTCTGTACAAAATCAAATTAGCGACTAAAACCTCAGAACAATCTCCGTGAGTCTGTTGTGGACTCCCTTGTTCATTATTTGGATTAGTAAGATTAAGGAGTGTCTAAGTGTGTGCCTTTCACATACTCTTGTGTGTGTATGTCTTGTGTGTGTGTGTGAGAGAGAGAGAGGGGGGGGGAGGGAGGGAGAGACAGAGAGACAGAGAGATTGGGGTTCCTTTTCTTCAAGCCTTCTCTGAAACAAGACACATTAGGCAGAATACTTTCATGAGGAAAGATTTAAAGGAGGAAGAGGAGGAGGAGAAGGAGGAGGAGGAGAAGCAGCCACCTATAGTATAACAGAGTTATGTGAATACCATTTAGACTCACTTCTGGAAATAGTGCTTTTGGTCATTCATGCCTACAGCAATGAAAGCCTACTATGTGCAAAGTAATAGTCAAATAGTGTTGCTATCACAGAAAGAAGTTACATCCTCATCTCTAATTTAACTATCCATTCACGGGCAAGTGACTGATGGAGAGATGGAGTTTTCTTATGCAAGGGGTGATCATTACAATAAGACTTCATTGTCTTCAAAACAACAAGGAAACTAGAGCATTTAAATAAGGCATAGGGCCTGTGCCAGCTCTTGGGCAAAAGGGAGAGTAAGATAATTCTTACATGCAAGATGCTTCCAATACTAATAGTAGTAGAGTGACTATATGTTTCCATATTGATATGAGAAGTAGAGAGGATAAAAGCAAAGATAAGAATGAGCAAGGACAGAACAAGTCTAACATGAAATATTGGCTCTCTTTGGTGAGCCAAATCCTCTGTTAGGTGTTTGTGAATGCAAGAGACTGAGTCAATCAATCATGGAAGTCCTGTAGATGTCACCATTGCAAACTCAGGGCTTTAAAGGTTAATCAATATGTAAATGTTTTGGAATTCCACTGGAAAATGTGAATAATAATATCCATTCCTCTTAAGTTTTTTTTATTGACTTTAATCAACTCATGTAAACTAACTCAATCCAGAGATAGTCAATTACTTTTCCTAGAAATATTAAGAGGAATGTCAGAAAACTATTCCTCACTGGCTGCTAAATTTCATTTAAAGTACTGCTCTGAGTGTTAAAATTCTTACAGAGCCATTTCCCTCAGGTGTCATAGAAACCTCACAAGCCAATATGACCTAGCCCTGTTAACCTTCAATCCTTCCTTGATACTTGCTCACTTTGACTTCAGGTTTATGGTTGTAGTGTATCTGTTCTGTTTTTCTTGCAGTCATTTATCTTCTTCACATTCAAAGCACTCACAGGAAGCTGGGCTTGCCCTTTTTCTCATTGTATCTGGATCATTATAGCAATTTTCTCAACCTCTTGCATACCTGTGTCTATCAGAAGTCCCACTCCCCAATTATCTCTGAGAAATGGCTCTTGTGTCATTCCTGCCATCCCCATGTCTACCAAAACCAGCTCAGGTGCTTGCTGTAAACAGGAGTGAAACAACAGTGATAAAGATGTGACAGCTGTGCCCACATCCTGCGTTCTTCTTTAGAGCCCTTCACATTATTACCAAAGCTCATTTTCTAAAATATAAGTTTGTTTCCTGTCACTCTCCATTTACAACAATTTCAGTACCTTTTGAAATGAATCAAGTTACTTAATCCATAAGGTACTTTCTGATTTCAATTACACCCTAGCTATATCTTCCAGTAAACTAAGCCCTTTCTCATGGCTCTGAGTTATTATAAATATATTAAACACCCATGTACATGTATTATTTCCCTACCCATTAAACCTTTCAACTTACTCTTCATTTATTAGGATACAGCTAAAATATCATCTTTCCTTAGTCCCTCTCATCCAGTAAAAGAAATTGGTCCTTCCTGTGTGGGACTTTACCTTTTGGCACTCAGGAACTCCATTTCCTCAATCATAAGCCAGAAATAAAAGTCCCCTCTCCCAACAAAATAGTAGTTTGAGAACCAAATGGAATAGTGTTTATTTAATACTGGAAAACTATAAATCAATATAGAAATAGTTCTAGGCATGGAGCCAAGGGCTTTATAGACATTATCTCATTCAGTCCTGAAATATTAAATAGATACCATGAGTAAAGAAGTATATTATCATTTAATATTCTCTCTCTCTCTCAAAATATCTTCCTATTCACATAGTGTTTGTTTCCTTCATATTATAATTTAATCTGGTTAAAATTGTTTGCATGCACATTAGTCTTTCGAACATTTTCTTTAAAATTATGGATGTTTTCTAGTTTAACACTGAATTATTTGAATTTTTCATGTCCCCTTAGAGTACCACAGACTGTTATGCCGAGTTGCAAAATATTGTTCAACTAGGTGTGGTATCTGAGTCACATCTGAAGGGTTAAACTGTATTAATTAATTAAGTAAGTTAAAAATTTCTCAGGAGCCTCGAGGCAAAGGATCAATCCACCACAGAGCAGAACAGGGCGGGAAGGAACCTAATTAGGTATATGATTAACTCTTTCTGGGATATAGTGATAACAAATACAATAAATGTTATATGAATAAGCTTTAGGACCATCTAAAGACATTCTCAAGGCTATTTTACCCTGATCATATGTATTTTTGTGTAAATATAGCCAAAGGTACTCATCAAAGAGATCATTTGAACATACTCAAGGTTATTTTACCCTGATATGGTGGTAGTGATGGTGGTGGTGGTGGTGGTGTGTAGTGTGTGAAAGTACTAAAGGCACTACCTTAACAGAAACAATGTTTCAATATACAAGTTAAAAGTACAATTTAGATGGTAAATGTCTTTCACAGAGTTGTGTGTATTTGAGCCCTTGGTCCCTACCTGATTGTGATCTTTTGAGACATTATGCAACTTTTAGAACATGGGGCCTGGGCCTATATGGCAGACATAGTGCCGTTGAGATGGGCTACGACTGGGTTGCAACTTGGTTCCAGTTTTAGCCTGAACTCTTCGCTTAATATTCCATAGATATGTGAAGAGGAGAGTCTGAGTCCCCTGTCCCCAGGGAATAACCCTTCTTTATGTTAGGTATTTGATAAAAGTGACAAAAATAACTGCTATAGCAAATTTAACTTAAATATTTAAAGAAAATAAAGAGAACACTGTGGTATCCTCTCAAACCATGAATTGTAAGCCAGCTTTAAACATATTGATAAGCTGCAGAATTTTAGTGACCCTCCACAACTGAGTTAACTTTTATCCTAATTAAGCACACTGTATCTGTATACCTTGGAATACCATGTCTGACAAAATACACATTCTCTTGTTTTTGATAGACAGCAAATCTAAAGTAACTCAAAGGAGAAAAACAAGCATTGTAGAAGTAGCTTCTTTTATCCTGGAGACTAAATGCATTTGCAGAGAGGATTACATTTTGTTTGGCAATTTATTTTATTGACAAAACATATTTCATCACATATTCCATCACGCTCAGCAGACAAATGCATGTTGTCAAATACCCTATTTCCTGCTTTTGATGAAAAGCACACATTTTTCAAATTCCCTGGTTTTTAAATGGGGGAGTTCTACAGACCAGCTCCATTTGGCCGGAGGTGTCTAGATTTGGACTGCATCCAAGCTATATGACTCCTTCCACTGTAATATAAATTAACCTCTCAGGGAACATTAATGTCCATCTCCACCCATAAATGCATCAAAATTCAGTTTACTTTGTAATCAGCATGATAGGATCCTATTGTCTAAACATAAAATTCAGATGGTTCCCATACACATACCAGCTGCTAAAATGCAATTACCCTTTACAAGGTAATGCACATACAAAGTAAATATTTAATCTACCCTATTTGTATATCTGTTTAACGTTGGTAATTCAATTATTCTGTGTCCTTTCAGTATTTGCCCTCACGCTTGATATACGTATTAAATTATAAATAAGTTCTTAGAGGTCAAGAAACAGATCTGTGTAATGTGTTCTGAGGAGTACTCAGCTCAGTGAGTCCTGAAGACAGGTGTTTAATAATTTTTTTATTTGTAACACAAGGGTAGGGATTTTACACACCACACACACACACACACACACACACACACACATCCCACATAGAATTACTTCTACCCATCCACAAATTTCGAAGGATAGAGAAACTGACAATCACAGGCCTTGGCCTCTGGTGGTTTACAGTCTAGTTAGTAGCTATGATAATAAGCAATTATGGCATACAATGACCACAGCAACAATGGAGTTATTGCTAGAACAGACAATACAGAGGCAGAAGGGATGCGTACTATCAAGATGAGGTACTTAGTGTCTTAGTCAGGGTTTCTATTCCTGCACAAACATCATGACCAAGAAGCAAGTTGGGGAGGAAAGGGTTTAATTCAGCTTACAGTTCTGCATTGCTGTTCATCACAAAAGGAAGTCAGGACTGGAACTCAAGCAGGTCAGGAAGCAGGAGCTAATGCAGAAGCCATGGAGGGATGTTCCTTACTGGCTTGCTTACCCTGGCTTGCTAAGCCTGCTCTCTTATAGAACCCAAGAACATCAGCCCAAAGGCGGTAAAACCCACAAGGGGCCCTCTCTACTTGATCACTAATTGAGAAAATGCCCCACAGCTGGATCTCATGGAGGCACTTCCCCAACTGAAGCTCCTTTCTCAGTGATAACTCCAGCCTGTGTCAAGTTGACACACAAAACCAGCCAGTACACTTAGGAAGTTGTTTTTAGAATTGAACAGAAGGGCGACAGTGGGAATAATGAGAATGTAGCAGGCAGGGTACGTGGTGCGTGCATGTCCGAATACAGAAGCAAGACTCAGTGAGCCACGTGGATTAGTCCTCATCAGGAACATTAAACAAAAAATAGATTGTACTTATTAAAAGTGGTTAGAATGGTCAAAATGAAGAAAGCTGTAGGTCAAGAGTGGATCTTGTTATTAGCCTTGGAAAATGCAATTTCCCAGCAATGGATGGAATATCAAAATGCAATTTCTTCAACATCCAGTTTGTCATGGACAGTTGTAGAGACATAACTGGGATGCACATGGTGTTTACAATGCCTCCTAATTGAAGATATAAACCATTCTGTAGTATTTTCCTATCCTTCTCCCTTGAACTAGACAAAGGATTCTGGATGGCCGGCATTACTCAATGTACTATGATATACAGAGATATACTCTGCAGTCCTCTTTATTCTTAGACTGGGCTCAACTCTGTAGCCCAGGCTGATCTCAAACTCATGATTCTACTAACTAGGCATTCTCTGTCTGGGGACTATAGGCCTATGTCACCATATCTTACATACAGTATGTCTACAAACTGAATAAAACTTCCAAATGGCTGAAATTAATTATCCTACGGCTGATTATTATGGGAGCATGATATAACTCTTTAATTCATTAACATAAATGCAAGGACATTTAAAACTTCAAGAAAAGACAAACAACTCTTATTTTTGTTAAGATTCCACCAGTTTCATTATTTTTCTATTTCTAGGACTACGAACTTGAATAATGATGCCTATGATACCCAAACATAAACTTCAGCACAGTGGCATTGCTTCCTTCAATATAAACTAATTTAAGATGAATAACTGCAATTACTGCCTTTTTAATTCATCCCTCCTCATGTTGAATTTGTGTCACCTTGTAGTATTTAGATCATGTCCCATTTGCTCTGATTCAGATTCTGAGTCATCAAAATGTTTGAAATAGGTCTGAAAATAGCCTGAATTAATTCTCTGGGTGGCTGTGTACAACAGATATACAAGGGAAACATTTTACCATCTTTAAGGGAAACTTATCTTCTTGGGGGTGTGATAAAAATCCCGGCTTCTCAGTCACCTCTCCAGGGTGTCAGAAATATTATAATAAATACAGAGGGGCAAAGGGAAAGTGAGATGCCTGGTATTTACAGAAAAGGGGAGAGGATGGAACTCAGACATGAACGCAAGAGAAGGACTTTCAGTTCCATTGTCAAGAGCAATTTGTAGGGGCTTTGGGAGAGGCAGCAGGCCAGCAGAAGCGGTCTGGCAGCAAGGAGAACAATGTGGACTAGAAAATCATGGGCTTTGCAGTTACAAAGAGCTCTCTGGATAACTGGCATGCTCCAGGTGATAGCAGCTGGTCTCCAGAGGCCAGCAGAGAATCAGGGAAGTCTCCTCCCATCGCGCAGGCATATCTTGGCCCTCGCAGCAGGACTCACCAACACTGCTTCTCCAACCAGTGCTGCCCCTTTCTGGTTTCTGTGGGAAGACCACCACCACCACGGAGAAAGGTTTTTTTTTTTCTTTTTTTTTTAACCCAGGCTGTGTAATAGCTGTAATTAAAGCCCTCCAATCGCCCAAAACCCAGTGTGTGGGAACTTGGCCGAAATTGTACATAATGAAAGCAAAAGGCTTTCTTTTGTCCAGTAAAGTTAAAGGGCACTCTTTCTTTCTTCCTTTCTCTTTCTTTCTTTCTTTCTTTCTTTCTTTCTTTCTTTCTTTCTTTCTTTCTTTCTTTCTTTCTCTCTCTCTCTCTCTCTCTCTCTCTCTCTCTCTCTCTCTCTCTCTCTCTTTTTCTTCCTTCCTTCCTTCCTTCCTTTTCTTCCTTCCTTCCTTCCTTCCTTCCTTTTATAGTTTATTTAATTTTTACTTTCTATTTTATTTTACCGTTATTGTTGGAAACTGAGAGGTCCATTCTTTAGGTAGAAGGAGACTCTGTAGGAAGTGTTTACCTGAGGTTCCCATTGCTATCCACCGCAGGAGGGGATCAGAGCAGAGAGCAGCAGTTAGAGGATTCAGCCAAGGCAGGCACAGGCTGGCTGTCAGTAGGCTCATGTGCTTCATCTCTAAGGTCACCCCACTACCTGAGTGAAACCTCCTTTTCCACAGTCACGTGGGCTGCACCCTAGACCAACTTTCCTCAAGTCAGCTTCGATGAACACCGAAGGGCATCAAGATCTGCATGCTTATTTTGTATTATTTTATAGTGTTCAGCCAGCTCTGCATTTCAAAAACTAGCAGGAAACATCTATAGTTTTTCTGAAAGTCTACTGCAGGTCAATTTCAATCGAGTTATGACTTATATAACTTATTAATACGATGATACAATACCTACTAGTCCAGTAAAATAGAAACAAGAAACACCAAAGTAGAAATGATAAATGTCAAATGCTGTGTTAGTGTGTGACAGGGATTATCTCATGGCACTCTCAGAAGTGAGGATTTCTAATTCCCATTTTATTGATGAGGACCTGAGAATCTATGTATCCTAATCAGGCAGTTAAAGCTAGAGTCAGGAATAACACTAACACTAGCTGGTCAGTCTTAACATCTCATGTTCTTAAAATTTTCTCTCTCTCTCTCTCTCTCTCTCTCTCACACACACACACACACACACAGAGAGAGAGAGAGAGAGACAGAGACAGAGACAGAGACAGAGACAGAGAGACACAAAGCGAGGAGGAAGAGAATGAGATTCTCTCTCAAAGGGAAAAAAATACTTTTAGCATCAAAATTTCACATGCAGAAATTGTAAAATAAGAGACTGGCCAGTTCTCTTTGCTACCATGCAGATGGTAGCAAAGACCCTGGTTTCTGAGCAGGGGATTCCAGAGAGGGTTGTAGACTTCAAACCATGCCCTGTAGCAAAAACTCTTGATGATTCAGACACAGAACATCTATATTTGATGTAGGTGCGGCTGCAGAAGCGTTGACAGACTGCTGAGTTGCAAAGGGATAAGAAAAGTCCTTCTTGGTTCTTTCAGTCAGTTTGCAGCATTCCTATGCCTTGCTACGATACTCTTCTTGATCCCAGGGACTGGCCATTCGAAGCTGTCTAATTTAGATAGAATGCTAATCAAATTAATCAATTCTTTCAGTATCTCCCTTTTAATACACATAGCTTCAGTATTTATGTTTTTGCCTTCAATTAGGTCTCAACTGGATTATGCCCTGTGTTTCACAACTGCTGATCTACATTTAAACAGAAACAATAACACTTAGGTGGGAGGAAGTTGGAACAGGATGGAGTGACCAGTGGAAGTTGGAGAAGGCTGGGGCACTGTCAAGGAGTACTCGGTCAAGTCTTTCAAGCTTAGATCCCAAATATAAAACTCTCTTATAAATACCACCTGGCATATCTCCCCTGATAATTGGAAAATATCCTTCCTCTTTTTCTCAATACTTAAATGGCAACCCCCCCATACTCACATACACACACAAAACCCAACAACAACAATAACAAAATATAATAAGAAACAGAAAAGCCAAGCAGTTTAAGGACTGTAACTGTACTGGCTGGTTTTGTGTGTCAACTTGACACAGGCTGGTGTTATCACAGAGAAAGGAGCTTCAGTTGGGGAAGTGCCTCTATGAGATCCAGCTGTGGGGCATTTTCTTGGTTAGTGATCAATGGGGGGGAGGAGGGCCCATTGTGGTTGGTGCTATCTCTGGGCTGATAGCCTTGGGTTCTAGAAGAAAGCAAGCTGAGCAAGCCAGAGCAAGCAAGCCAGAGCAAGCAAGCCAGTAAGAAACATCCCTCCATGGCCTCTGCATCAGCTCCTGCTTCCTGACCTGCTTGAGTTCCAGTTCTAACCTCCTTTGGTGATGAACAGCAAAGTGGAAGTGTAATCTTCCCTCCCCTACTTTCTTCCTGGTCATGATGTTTGTGCAGGAAAAGACACCCTGACTAAGACAGTAACTATTCTTCTCTAGATTCCTGTTATTTATGTGGTGTGCACATAAAAGTCCTAGAGTCCATTCAATCAGGACCAAATGTATTGACTTCCTTATGGTATCCATCATGATCCTTGTTAAGTAGTTTTTAAAAAATGCACTAGAGCAGAAATAATTTGCACAAGATTAATTTGTATTCATTTTCCAGATGGTGGCCATATAAAGGTAACATATTTCAGCATAACTCATCTGCTTGGTTTAGAATTCTATAACTCAAAGAATAAAATCAGTGAAATTTTGATATATTACCATTATAAGTAATATATTAAAATATTATAATTATAATCACAACACCTACTTAAGTTAGATGTGACTTCCACAAAGGAAAAATGTGATCACCCAGGTGGCTGGACAGATGGCTGCATTGGTGAGTATTGTGTCGTGCAAGAATGAGGCCCTGAGTTTAGATTCTCCAGCAATCACATGAAAAAACAGCAGGCCATGTGTCACACATCTGTAATCCCTGCTCTAGGGAGGCAAAACAGATGGGACCCTAGAGCACATTGATCAGCCAACCAAACCAAATTGATGAGATCCAGGATTAGGGAGAGACCTTGCCATAAAATTTAAAGTGCAAAGTGTTTGGAAAAGGCATATAATGTTGGCTGATGCCTCTGTATGCACGGGCATACACAAGAGCCCATATCAATAATGACACATACATGTGCACACATACACACACACACATACACACACACAATACACCACCACCACCACACCAAACAAGAGGTCCTCAAGTTCAGTGATAAACTGGGCATTGAGTCCAGTCTCATCTCTTTTTCATGTCAACCTCCAAGACAGCCAGAGCTACACAAGAAGACCCTGTCAAAGAAAAAAAAATAAGAAGAGGAAGAGGAGAAAGAAAGAAAAAGGAGTAGAAAAAAGAGGAGGAGAAAGTGGAAGAAGAAGAAGAAGGAGGAGGAGGAGAAAAAAGAAAGAGAAACTAGGTATGGTTATTCAATTTAAGTACCTGTTATGTGCAAAATCATTTTCTAACTTTTATTCTATCTACTTAAACATCTCAAGTGGAGGCTCCAAAGCCTGGCACTATTACTGATGCTATGGTGTGTTTACAGATAGGAGCATAGCATGGCTGTCCTCCAAGAGGCCCAACAAGCATCTGACTGAGACAGATTGGAGATACTTAGACCCAACCAATGGACTGAAGTCAGGGATTCCTGTGGCTGAATTTGGAAAAGACTGGAAGAAACTGGGGAGAAGGAAGACCAGCAGTTTCAACTAACCCATACTCCTGAGATCTCTCAGACACTGAGCCACCAACCAGGTAGCATACATGATACCAGGCTGATACATATTCAGCAAAGAACTGCCTGGTCTGGCCTCAGTGAGAAAAGAACCACCTAACCCTTGAAAGACTTGGACCCAGGGAATGGGAAGGCCTGTTGGGGTCAGGTGGGGTGAGGGGAGACAGGGTCATGAAGAATGGGATGAGGAACTGTGGGAAGGCAAACAGGAGGGGGGCAACAGCTGGACTGAAAAAAATAAAAGTATAAATAATAATAATATTAAGAAAAAATATAAAATAAGTATCATGAAAATGACTTCTTGAAAGATCCTTGCTTTTTTCCTCATACAATGCCAAAGATAGGGATCTGCACTAGAAAATATTGTTCTCTCCTTTGGAATAAATGTTTAAGAACTTGCCAACATTGTCTTGCTACCATAGAGACCATCCATCTGGCTGACACTGGATCTTCTGGTCATGGAAATGCAGAAGTCTGATTACGACTCATGCATTGAATTACAGACACATCATAACTGTCACCATTTTTTGTGTGCAGTACCTGAAGTTGAGTGTCCAGTTGATTTCTCCCTCCATCTCGCACTATCCTTCTTCTGGTAATTAAATATCAGGAGCAAGGTGAGGCAGGAAGGACCACTCACTTCCATTTTATCCACTAGCATCATTCTACATTATGTTTTGAATATTTTGCCTTGATGCAAATTCCTGTGATGGCAGTAACCATAAGGAAGAAAATCTTGGCCAAATACTCAGTTGTTTCTCTCCATTTCTTTCTGTAACTAATGTACAGTTTAACACACTGACCCTCACAGAATACACTAGCTTAGATGATGTTCAGAGTAAGGAAATCCTGCCTATCTATTACTTTACCGGGATAGACACTGCCACAAGTATCAGCCATTGACAAGCCAATGCCTTGAGGAGCGCTTCACTCTGGAAAAAGGCATTAGTTAGCATTTAGATGGATGACAGGGGCAGCAGACAGTGACGTCTGCACCGGGCAGAAAGGCTTCCAGCGTGCTCTGGACTGTGTAAGCCTTCATGACTGGCTGACTAGATCGTGAACAAAAATGACTCATAGAACAAGATAAAGAGAAAAGCCAGTTTCAGCAATGCCACCAAAGCAAGAAGAAACTGTCCTGGGGCCAGATCTATCCAGGCTGTATCAGACTCACCAATTAAAATTTACAAGGCTGCCATGAGAGAGAATGCACCCTTGACTCAACTTTTATTACTCCAGTTTCCTCTAGGTCATCTACTCTATCCATTCCCAAAACGGCCATGTACTTCACACATCTCCCCTATTGCATACTACAGAGGAAAACTCAGTGCAGAGGGGCTGGGAGGCTGTCAGATGTCAGAGGAGACATGCAACAATTTGGGTTGGGATTAAGCAGAAGTTGTGGTCTCTAGAGAAATACAGGGAAATCTATCCTGGTAAATGGTGGGATTTTCAGAGGTGAGAAGGAGGTTATTGGTATTGCCACGTAGGGTGGAGGGGAGTGCAAAATCTCAGCTGAAAGTAACTTTGAAGATTAAGTGTCTTGAGAATTCAGCAAGTGATAAGATCACAAAAGGGTAGCAGAAGGGTTCCATCCAAGCTGAGCCAGAGTAAAAAGGAGTGGGACTCTGAAACTTGTGATGACAGAGAGGTTGGAAAATTGGGGTTGGGATTCAGATGGAAATTACACATTTGCAAAAGAGCAATCTTCCCAATATTAATGGACATTTTTAGTAGTTTAATATTTGTACTATTTGGTCCAAAGTCTCTCTTTCAGTAGCCCAAGCTAGCCTTGAACTTGCAGTGTAGGTGTGAGGTATGAGTTATCATGTTAAGCTTACCAAAGACCAACTGTAACTTTCTTTAGCAGATTTATCTAGTCTCTTTATGAAAACACTCAGCATACTAGATGGATACATTAAATAGCTTGATGTTATCCTTCTATGATGTGTGTGTTAATGAAAACATATCCACAGTGTTTCAAGACAAGGTGGTGCTTTTCAATTAGAATGAGATTCTTCCAAAGAGAAAACTATAAGGGACAATTCTAGAAACAAAAGATACTGGCTTCCTGTAGAGACTGCCCTTGGCAGAATCATACTCAATTGCCAGAATTCAAACCCCACGATCCAGGTTTTACTGTATAAATTTTACTTATTACTTTTTTTTTCTCTGTTGACATGGCCTCATTTTAAAATTAAAATTGAAAAAGAAAAGTAAAATGTCAGGTAACCCTGCATTGTAAATCACTCCAAGGATTTCTGGTAAACACAATAAAATGAGTATCTGATTTTGCCCTTTCTGCCTCCCAACCTTCCCTGTTCTGGTACCTTCACCACTGTTTTCCAAATTACATGTTTCCTACATTTTCCCCTTGATTTCAGTCTTTAAAATTGTGCTTGTCTTACTTCCTGTATGCTCTTCTCCCAGTCAACATATTCTTCAGTATACTGACTGTGATCTCTATCTAGAAAATATGCTGTCTACATTGTCTTTTATTTAATTATGCTCTGTCTTATCACCTATAGTAATCACACTTATTTATCTGCTTCATGCCCTATCATTGGGCTCCTCAACAATATGCTTTGTCATTGAAAGAAGGCTACAATTGACAGATAATCACCCATGTGTCCATTCTGTGTATTTTTTCATGAATTGTTGCTTACAATGTACTTTTATATCCTGATACTCTTGTAGACCCAGAAAACTCTCAACAGATAGAGCTGTATCTCCATTATCTGTTTATCTGCCCTCAAGATCTGTGACTGATGAAATCAGCCCATGAAAGTTTTATAGAATTTATAAATACATTTAAATTTCAATTACTGGTCTTAAGTTGGATGTGGTTGATTATATCCAGAACACTAGCCCTTAGGAGGCCAAGGAAGGGGGATTGCTCTGAGTTCAGGCTAGCATGAAGAACACAATGAGTTCCAGAATAGCTTGGAATATCAAGTGAAGGTCTCTTTTACCCATGCTCAATACACACATGCAAAGACAAGAACACTTTATCAGACACTAAGGCTATGTATGCTATCTTAACTACCTTTACATCATAGAAACTGAGTGTTGGAAGGATTTGCCTAGCCATTGATTAGATTTGGCTCTTGACTCAGAGGATTAAGTAAACCAACTGCAATGAACTCACTCAAGTCTTGACCAGGGTAATTAATAAGTAGCACAGCTTAATCAAAGAATCTCACAATACTTTTTGGAAGATAGTGGTGACTCACTTTCAGTGAACTGCAAAAACATTTTGGAAAAGAAAAAGAGATAAATTCTAGACAGTGACCAGCAATTAACTGTTAAGCTTTTGCTTAAGACCAAGCAAAAAGTTGTCTTTTAAAATATGTTTTGTATGAATTATAAAGAAAAAAAAGTATGCCTACTATTGGCTCAAAAAAAAAAAAAAAAAACAAACAAACCCAGAATCTTAGTGCATATCCTCCTAGAATTGTTTAAATTTATAAACTCAACAATTGTCTTCATATACAACTCTAAACTTATATTTTGGTGTAGAAGGCAGAAAGCAGCTACCTAGAAGAGAGGGAAGGTTAATTCAAACAATAAAGAAAACCATGGAGTGATATAATTGGATACTCATTTAATGAGCATATGTGTGTGTATGCATGTGCGCATGTGTGTGTGTGTGTGCGTGTGCGTGTGCATGTGTGCATGTGCATGTGTGTGTGTGTGTGTGTGTGTGTACGCAGGTGTGAAGGTTTACCAAAAGGTGCTTAGGAGATGGTGCCATGGGTAAAGTCCTTGGTACAATCATGAGTACTCAAGTTCATAACCACAACATCTATGCAAAACCAGCATGTCAGTGCATGCTTATAACCTTATCATTAGGCAGGGGTTAGAGCAGAAATAGGAAGATCCCACAGCTCATTGGCTGCCCCATCTAGCCACAATGGTGAGTTATGGGTTCAGAATGAGATCCTACCTCAAAAGATAACATGAGGAGAAGCAGAGGAGGATGTCCAACATCAACTTCAGGTTTCTATAGCAATTTCATACTTGGGATAATGCCCTCCCACATGTGCACATAAATGTGCATACTACACACAGAGACACACACAGACACATACTCACACACAAAGACACAGAGAGAGGTAGAAACAGAAAAAGAGAGAGACCTTATGAAATGGTATGGTGCTTTAAATATAAGCAATTTATTGTATATAAACTCATTCAACAAAAATTATATATATATATATTTCTCTATTGAGGATAGCTTTAAATAAGTTGTCAAGTTAGCATAATTTTAATTCTTGTAATTATTGGTTATATGCTGAAGCTTTGCTTCCTTTCTTCTCAGTAGCTATTCTATATGCTTAGGACAATATCCTCTTGGCCAACCAGTCATCCCTGACATCTGTGTTCCAATACCACCGATGAGCTGTCACAGCACATTGATGACTCCCATTAGTCTTTCAAAACCCAAGAACTATATCAATCATCTCTTAATTTAAGACCCCTAATATTACTCCAGCTGTATTTTGTCAGCTGTTCAAACCCTCTTGCTAGATTCTGGAAGCTAAAGGAGTCCACATGATCCTTCCTTATATGGTTGGTAAGATAAGGCTCAACAGTTCTCAACTATGGCTTGGCCAGCTGATTCTTTCTAGCCAGGACTGTGAATATCTGTATCCAACACACAGTCAATGGAACAGGGTGATGGAGTGGCATCAGTCGGTACTACCTGCACTCATTGATGCTACTATCCCAGCCCTCACCTGGAGCTTACCTCATGCCTTGCACTGCCAGATCTCCAGTTTTTCAAACCTTCTTTTGTCAAGCTTGTTTTTCTAAGCTTTCTGGAGATTCATGAAGCTACCTCCTATCCTTTCAATGAGCTATTTTTCCCTTGTTTGTATTAAGTACAAGCTAGAATCCAGACTCAGAGAAAGACATCACAGAAAGAACAAGACAGAGGAATGAAACAGAAAGGAGGCTGAGAAACTTAGGGTTCCCTTAAGAATACCCAAGAAACTAAGAAATTTTCTCGTTCTCAAAACTGAACACTGACATCCTGGATATACTTAGAGAGCTCCTTCTCCTTGTCTTAGTAGTTCCATCCCCCAGGGGAATTCTTTTCCAAGGAAAATCTCCTAAAGCAGTGGTTCTCTACCTTCCTAATGCTAAGATGTTTCATATAATTCCTCATATTGGGGTAATCCCCAAAAATAAAATTATTTCCACTGTTACTTCATAACTTCAATTATAATGTAAACTTTTTTTTAAGACAGAGGTTTGCCACGGGGGTTATAAGGTTGAGAACCTCTGTCCTGGAGCAAGTCAGGATTCTTTACTATTTTCTTTTTCTTTTTTTTTTTCTTCTTTTACATTTTGTATTAGATATTTGCTTTATTTACATTTCAAATTCTATCCCCTTTCCACTGCATTCTTTAAGCTTTCAATAAAGTTTCCTTCTCAGGACTAATGGCCTCTCCTCTCATTGATGTCTGTAAAGGCTATCCTCTGCTACATATGTAGCTGGAGTCATGGGTCCCTCCATGTGTACTCTGTGGTTGGTGGTTTAGACCCAGGGAGCTGTGGGGTTACAGGTTGGTGCATATTATTGTTCTTCCTATGGGGCTGCAGACCTTTTCAGCTCCTTGGGTCCTTTCTCCAGCTCCTCCACTGGGGACCTTATGCTCATGGCTATTTTTCTAAGATGATGAAATACTAGCCCATGGAAAAATCAGAACAGCAACCTGGTGGCTGTGATGGGAACTGTGGAAATATCCATGAATCTCTGACCGTCAAGATGGCTTGAAAGAAAAAGAAACCCAAATCTAAAATTCCAAATCAGAAACAGGAGGGGGATGGGTGAACCCTGTCACACTCACTGCCACCTTCACATCCCTGTGAGGGAGAAGGCTGTTGATTTCTTTGTTTGCAGCATACCAGTGTATCTCTTTCACTATTCTTTTCTACTGAAGCATTTGCCTTTTTTTTTTTTTTCATGTACTTGTCAGGGCTTTTAACGGTTGTTAAAAATATGGTTTTTGCCTGCAAACATGGTCCCAACCTAATGTCATCACATCTTACTATGTGATATTGTACATCTTTTTTCCCCTTCTTTTTGTTTGTTTTACTTTCAGTTTTCTCTGTGTTGTTTATTAAATAATGCTAAGAGAAAGCCCTCATCATAGAGGTCTTGCAGAGATCCAGGGAGATGCTCTGGGTGAGGCTCTTGGCATACACATAGCACAAGACATGTCTACTAATGCTAGCTGTACCGATCAGCTCATAATACAGTATAGTAATTTCATTCTATTTTAATTTATATTAAGTCTATAACCTAAATCTAGAACTGACAATGGAAATCATTTTGTATAAAATGACTACATAGGGATTAATTTTTAATTAATTGCTAACTAATTAAAGTTATACTTTTAAGTATTATGGCCCCAACTACCTCAATCACCATTATTTGACTCTCTTGTGACATTGTAACAGACACTATACATATACCAGTAGGTATGTTGTGTCTTTATAAAGTCTCTTTGATTGGAGGTATTAAAATGCTAACATTGCGTAAATTTTATACCATTCAAAAATGTCTTTTCCCAGCAATCTGACAAAGGAAATCAAGCTTTTCCTTGGGAATTACATAAACAGGTGGCAAGTCATATCTCAAGGCCTATAGTATCTAGCCTCGCATTTGGAAATAAAGATGAGTCCAGTGACCCTCGTTTGTGACAAATACGCACTTCAGTCTTCCACCAGAAGCTGCTGTTAAATGACATGCTGATAGACAATATGGTACAACTTGATCAACAAAGTCAGAGCTGCCAGGCTGGCTCCTCAGAGTGTCGTGAACACCACGTCAAGCGCCAAGATCTCCTTGACACTGCATTCTTTAAACTTTCAATAAAAAGTCACCACAGATATTCAAGTCTATTTCTACTCGGTTGTGAGAAAGATTCTTTCTCCTTTCATTCTATTAGAAGCATCTTGAAAGGAAATTAACAGTTTGCCACCTTAACGGTGTGAAATTATGCAGATGAAAACTGTAATTTTTAAAAGATAATGTCTCTGATTCATTTATATTCATAAGCATTTACTAGAAATATCAATATCTAGAAGGATCTTTTTATAAAAAAATAGCTTTGCAAATCATAAAATATCTCTAAATGAAAAGGATTTGTTGAATTATGCCTTGACTTGTTATAGATCTAATCCTACTCCCAACAAGCTATACCTTAATTATTTGTATAATACACCAGACTCTATACACCTACCTACTTACTCTTTGACATAAAACATGAGGGGATAAAGCATGTTCTATGCCTCCTGTTTCTTATCTGTGACACAATTCAATAAAAGTGATTCAATTAAAAGTCTTATTCAAATCTCCACTAAAATTGATACCTATGTAAAATTTATTGCATTTTTCTTAACAGTTATACATACATATGCAAATTTTATAAACATCCCAAAGTTAGAAAATTAGAGTCTACGTTTTTGACAGTTTCCATTTGCCGTTGCTCATCTTCTCCTTAAAGATCCTCAAGTTGGCTTATAATTCTAGTATTCCAATAAATGATTCCATGTCTGGTGATCAGAGTTATATTTCCTCATTAAAAAAAAATAATCACAAAAAGCTCTTTCTATATGCTTGGCTTCTCCTTCTGTTATTACCCATTTAACAGTAGTTTCGCATACAGCCAGGCATGAGCCAAACAGGGCAATAATAAAAAATACTGACTTAATATAATTTGCTTCCATGGCTGCTGGGAGAGCAGAAAGCATTGAGAAACTGTTTTGTGTTTATTAACAAAGCTACTGTAGAGGGTGATTGGGGTTTCATTATAAGGGGCCTGAAAACAGTTTTAGCACAAATGCCAATATGCATTTTAGAATCCAGTGCAATTTTAAGTATTTTCACTCAAATGGCTTTGCAGAGTCTACAACTCAAATGAGAAGGATATTGTGTTTTCACGCCACCAGCAGCTACTGTAGCATTCGCTGCATTGATCTCCGTTGTGAATGCTTCAAACCTTTCTATTTTCATGAAATGTAATGGGCAAATATATTCCCTGGTATCCTTAGGTACGATTAGTCACCAAGCAATCAGAGAAATCACAGTGAGGCACACTTCTGACAGAAATTAGAAAGAGTAAAGATCACTTCTCTATTTATGTTACATAGCAAATCACACAATACCTCATCGATGGTTCTGTATACATCAGCTATCCACCATGGGCTGCTGGAAGCTCAGACATCAATGAAAAGATCTTTGTCAATTGCTGTATGCCTCATTATCTCACTAAGATTTCTTGGCAACAATTAACAGTTACCCAATTCATAGAAATTGCCTTTATTATTTTTGAAGCAGCTACTTTCTTTGGCTTTAATGACTAAGAGAATAGAGACAGATGTCTCTGTTGCTAGGGAGACTGAGTTTAAAAAAAATAACTTGAAATGAAGTAAATAAGAGACTACCATCTTTTTTTTTAAACGGAGAATTCTGTTGGTTTTGAATTAACTATTTGTTTTTAAAACAAACCCACAGCGACACTAGTTTTTCTTTTTATAGGGAAATGAATTAGAATACTTTATTATCATTCTTTTCGAAGACTAATAAATTACCTCTTTAAAGAAAAAGAAGGAAAAGAAAAATAGGGCCACCTGCGCACTCAGTACCAATTGAGGCCACCTTTCAGAAACTGGCACTTGCTTTGTACTGCTACCTGAATTCAAGAGAAATTACCTTTTTATGTCACCTGTCAATCCTCCATTACTGAAGACAAAACAGCTCCGCCCTGAACTAGGAGCACCCAGGACTTGCAGACAAGCTTGCCAGCAGTTCTTTCGTCTGACCCACTTTCATTCAACCCCAGCCCCGAGTGGAGACCCCTTAGATTCTAGAAACAAAGTCAATCAGATCATGCATTGTTGGGCAACTACACCTATCCTGAGTGATGTGTCTTTCTTAAAAGCACCTTTCTATCAATCCTCTTCATCTGCCTTTATGTCCTGATACCTAACAACACACTATATTTCCATGTGCTGAGACCAACCCCTCCTTACCCATCCCTCTTGCTGGTCCACTCCTAATCTCTGTATTCTTTAATGACATGCTATGCAAAGGGGAAAAATAGAATCCTACTTAGGATGTAGGATCCTTCAGGATCTAAATAAAATCACGCCAATACCATCCTCATGCTGTACTAACTGAACCATCTCTAGGCACCAGCTTCTGCTTTAAATATTATCTCTGAGCTGAAAAGTCATTTGCCGTCTGTTTTGCTTTGATATTTGAAATGTATTTTTGCAATACAGAAAACTATTTTGTCTCTTCCATGGTAAGTGTTAGATGCTTTCTTCATATTTAAAAATTACTCATAGAACAGAGCAAGGGCACTGATTTTTTATTAATGAGAATGTTCAGAATTAGAGCTGTAACTGGGATTATGTGAGCTGGGATCTAGGCACAAATCACAAATTTCTTTCTTCTGAAAAAAAGTTTTTTAAACTTTTCGTGTTTGTTGTCTGCTTTCCAAATTCTACAATTTTTAAAGGAGAGTTTCAAGAACTTTCTGTACTTTTGATTGATTCTTTAATTTATTGGACTGTAATAATATGGGAAATAGAGAAACAGTAGAGCCCAGTAGAGTGGTGAGAGGTTGGCCCGGATAACACAGTGGAGTAATTAGGGAGATGTAGTATCTCTGTGTTCCATGATGCTGGGATCAAGTCCTAGGTCAGTCTTAGTCAGACTGGGATTTAATCAGTCCTTAAGTGTTCCAACTCTTCGTATTGCTGATGCAAAACTCTGATCAGTTTTCTGTGAAGGTTAAAATGAGGTAATAGATATACATTTTTGGACCATGCCACCCATGAAGGAGGCATTCAACAAGCAGCAGAATTTGCTGTTACTGTTAGTATCTGAAAGCTAGTAGGTTGGGAATCATCACTGGCACACATTTCTAGACCTCAGTTTGTAGGAATCTTAGGGAGTTTATGCTCCACCATGGCAGTTACGTTCCTGTCACTCAGAGGAACTCATTTCAGATCCCACTGTGAAGAGTTTTCTATTACACTTCACGGGATTTATTATCTTAGGACATAGGGTTAAACAGTCCTTGATCATCCCACCCAAACACACTAGTTTGCTCTACTCTGGGACAGATTCACTGCACCTGATAAGACATACTGGCTCTGTGCTAAGAGTATACACATATTACCAAAGACCATTTTCTTTCATTTGAAATCCATGACAATGCCTGTTAGTTATTAAAATTTCTTGATGAATTTAAAACACTTCATTCTAATAGCAGAGAATCTTGGCTTTGCAATATATATACTGAACACTATAGAGCATATGCAAGGTACCATTCATTCCAGGTACCCAGAAATTCAAATGCTATTTAAGTCAGAGATAGCCCTTGCCTAAATGTTAGTGGCAGAAAATAAAAAGTAAAAGCATAAACCAATAAAAGTTATTGGCTTTATAGATTGCCATGGGGGAGAACAAATAGAAGCTAAATTTGTACTTCACCCTATGTTCATTTGAGAATGTTAGGAGGCTGGTTCTTAGATTCTCTGATATTCACTGGACATGCCTTGAAATTTCTCTTCACAGGGATCCAAGAAATATATACTCATGCATATAGAGAAATCAGACAGCTGGGGACAGGCATCCCGAGATGAAACCAGGAAGGTGGTACCTAGATGGAATCCAGTACCAGCTGTACAATATTACATGATTAGAATTTGTTAAGTATGGATGCCTAAGCTTCACCTTACATCAATTCAAATCACAAATGCTAGTTAAATAGAACTCGGGCATTATTTGAGGACAATTTTGTCTGCCTGTGTACATGTGTATGCAGGTATGTGCATAAATGTGTACATGTATGCACATGCATCTGTAATGTGGGGGATGTTAAGGTTTCTTAGATGACATTTAAGTACAGCTAGTATTGAAAAACATTGACAAAGCATCATAATTGTTGATACAAAGTTGTGATTACTATGTCATTTTCATGCTCTGGGTTATGTTTTACTGTTTCATCTCTATCCACTCTGTATTCTTAGCATCTTTTCATTGTTATATCTTTTCAAAACACCAATTTAAGGAACTGTGCATGCACTAGAAACACAACACAAGACTATGATTGTCTTCTGCATGTCTCAATCTGCATAGAGTACACTGGAGAAAAAGACTCATGCTTCCAGGCATATTCTCAATTACATTTTAAAAAATAAACAGACAGGTGTGTGCAAACACCAGCACTTAGCAGCTGGCTCCCATATATTTCCTCGAGGGAAATGGAGAAATTGACTAGCTAGTCTGCAAAGTCTGCAAAGGAGACAAAGCAAAGTTCTGTCACTTTTGCTTTTAGGGGTAATACTAGGAAGGTCTGGTCATGAGACAGAAGGTCAAAATTGTCTGATACTGATGAACATTCCTCAAGAACCCCCTCCTCCCATAGTATGTCACTCCTCCTTGAGACAGTAACAAACTGTTCTCAAGTCTAAAAATGGCAGGTATAGTGGGAAGAACTAACTTATGGAAGTCACAGAGAAAACAAGGGGGAGGGAATAGTTGTGTGATCATGGTGTTTGAAATGGTGAGTGGTGCTTGCTGATTTCAAAGAGCCATTCCAGGCTTGTTTCTGGGTGAGCTAGATGTGACATCTGTCACCACCTGGCAGCCAGAGTTGCTTCTGATAAACTTCTGCTATACATTCTCAGTTTCTGAGGAGGTCTCTTCCAATTGGAAGAATATTCTTTTACAGCTTTTGGGTTGGGAGATGCAAGGAGTCTAGGGAAGTAATACAGGTACCACAGGACAGGACTGGCATTGTAATCTTGATTGTTGATGCCTGAATTGCTAATTGTTGGGTAGGAAAAGGCAGGCATGGATTTTGCAGCCTACATCAGGAGCCCACCTATCTGTCCTGCTCAAAACAGTGATCTGTAAGGAAAGGTCCCTGCTAAGCAAGGTTCTAAAACCCCATGATATCTGCTTTGACTCCTGGCTGTAATCATTTCTGAAAGGGGATTTTAACTTGGGCCTCGGCTTGAATGAAACATTTGCTACCCATGAAAACCAGTAGAACCTGTTAGGACAGAGATGCTAAATGATAATTCATACAGATACAAGACACTCAGTGAGATGTAAAGGAGACACTATAATTCTTTCTTGAAGAACTTGACACAATATAGATATTTTCTAAATATCTATAAACATTACAATAGAATTTGTGTGTACCTCTCTCTTTGTGTGTCTCTCTATCTGTCTCTCTCTCTCTCTCTCTCTCTCTCTCTCTCTCTCTCTCTCGTGTGTGTGTGTGTGTGTGTGTGTGTGTGTGTCTGCATGTGTATGTGGCTATGGGCTATGGAGGCTAGAAGATAACAAAGTATCTTCCTTAATTGTTGTCCTACATATTTCTTCAGATATGGTCTCTCAGTGAACCCACAGTGTATTGATTTGGGTGTGAAACCTGGCCCACCAACACTCTAGGAAGCCACCCATTTCTGCTTATCTGCTTATCTGTGATTATAGAATTATAGATATACACTGCTGCATCTAGCTTTTTCCATGGATGCTTAGGGTCTAATCTTAGGTCCTCATGAATGCCTGGTAAGCACTTGACAGATTAAGCCATCTCTCAAGCAAGAGAGAGACCACTTCATAAGGAATAATGATACTGACTACTCGTACCAATCTTCTAAGGGCTGTATATCTAAAATCACAAAGAAGTTTTACCCAGATGGTGTTTATGAACACTGTGTTGCATGGTCTTATCTTCATCTACTGAGCTCAAGGAATCCTCCTGCCTCAGCCTTTCAAATCAAACCAAACCAAACCAAACCAAACCAAAACAAGACTGTAGCTGCACCATAGCTTCTGGCTCATATATGTTTTTTAAATTTTTTTCCCACATGTTTTAATATCTTTGCTTAGAAAACTCCTCCATGTTCATTTTAAACTCAATCTAGGAAAGACTACTGTCTCCATGGTGACAACTGCCCCCATTTTGGAGGACATTTAAATTTACGTTGAGCATTTCCTGAATGCTGCTGTGTCTTGCCTTTAAATTGTCTCTTGAAGTCACTGCCAGGTCAGGAGAAATTCTTTACCATTTAATGACACCTTCCAGAGCACAAAAGAGGAATTTAAACTTAACTTTAGAAATCTGTAATGGATGATTGGTGATAAAATAAAACTATCTTATTTCAGTTGGGCAAATAATTTAATTATAGTTTGTTAAAGAAGGGGTATGAGATACAACTAGTAGCCACAATCAATCAATAAGTTGCATAGAGAATACTTTTATGCTCCTACAGTACTTGATCAAGTACAAGTATTGTTTGAATACTTATCACTTAGGAAGCAGTCAGCTATAATAGCAGCATAGGTTCTGATACTGACACAATAGGTTAAAATGTTGGATTCTTTACATTACAACATATATAACATTTGCTAAGTATGAAATGATTGCTCTTAAGAGTATAGGGAGCCAGGCGTGGTGGCGCACGCCTGTAATCCCAGCACTTGGGAGGCAGAGGCAGGCAGATTTCTGAGTTTGAGGCCAGCCTGGTCTACAAAGTGAGTTCCAGGACAGCCAGGGCTACACAGAGAAACCCTGTCTTGGGGGGGAAAAAAGAGTATAGGGGAATTCCAGAACAAGGAAGTGAGAAGGGGTGGATGGAAGAACAGGGGGACGGAAGAGGGCTAATGGGACTTGCGGGAGTGGGGACCCAGAAAAGGGGAAATCATTTGAAATGTAAATAAAAATATATCAATTTTAAAAAAAAGAAATGATTGCTCTTTCAATGTTACATTTGGATCAATCTGAAGATAAATCAGTCTGCAAAAAATCCAGCAAGACTTCTTGGCTAATAGTTACAGAAGTATGAAAGATATTATTTTTTCCTATAGAATATAGTTAGAGTTACATGGAATAATGGTTTTATTTTTTAACTATTTTTACTCTTTAGCAAGCAGTTTGGCTTATGAGACTATATGGTTTGTATTTGCTAGTTCTTATTATGTTTCAGAGTTTATAAGTAGTCTGGTGTTTTCATCAATTTTAACCTTTGATTTGAACTATTTCTGGAGAATGATGTGTCACAGCAAACATTCACTGCAGAGTATATATGTCTTCAGAAGTCAAATTCTAGATCCCACAGAAATGCGCTTTCAGAAGGTTCCTTCTCACAGGCAGCAGCAGTCATCAGAACTCACCAGTGTGCAGGAAACAGGAGAGAGTATGTTGTGTGAAATTTCTTCATACCTATACCTATAACTTTCTCCCCACTGCCTACAAAAGTGATGTCACTACCAACCATTGCTTGCAGCACAGTTTTGCTCCCCATGACTAATTCTCCACATCCAAATCCATACTGGGGAGCTGAATTGGTGGTTTATGACAAATGGAAGTTCAGGAAGGAAGCTTAGCCTCAGGTAGCTTTAAAGAGACTCTCCCAGGACTTCCTAAGTTTGCACGCACAGAGTCAAAGGGTTTAGTGGACAATTATCTGTGTCTTGGATTATCCTCCTCCACATCCTATTAGAATAGCTTCATGGCAGGTAGAACCTTCTCATCCTCAAAGGCCCTTCTGACATGTTTTTCAATACAATACTCGTGATCCCTGAAGACCCCTGACTGTAAGGACTGATTGTCTCCTATGAGAAAACTCAGGGCTGCTAGCATTTTTCTCCTGGTGCCTCTCATAGTCTTCCTGGGAATGGCACGGTATGTACTTTGGACCTCTTGAATTGATCTAATACCTCAGCTTGTACCACCAACATTTCATCTGACAGTGGCCAGCCTTCTGAAACACTTCTCCTCTCACACTGCTGACACCACTTAAGAATACCCATCTCTGCCATTTAGAATTTATGCACCTTTTCTTTCTATGTCAATCTCGCTGTTTAGATGGAACTGTACACACTAAAGGTAAACACAGACATTTCTTTACTGGACAGAGTGGGATGGTTCCTCCAGGAAATAGTCACTGAGTAATTACGACACCTTGGGGACTTGAGGAGAGGTACTCGTTGGGTGCCACTGTGCTCCTCAAAGGGTTTAGGTTCAGAGCATTGCAGCCTTGCCTACCTAGGCCATCTCCGCTCTGGTGAAGCACATGCTTTACAGACCTCGTCCTGGCCATATTGATTCTCTGTGTACCTCTCATTTTCAACATAGTAGTTACTGCGCGGAGTTTCCCAAGGCTATTAGTTTCATACCCTGTAGTATTTCCCACCTGCCTTTCCATTAGCTTATACTGGCCACTGCTTCCTACTATTGAAATCATTTCCTATTTCTTTTATTTACTTAGATTCATTTTAAACATGTTAAGTCGTTTATAAAGTAGACAAGGTTTTCAAAGAAACACAATTATGTGTTATGAAGATATATATATAATATATATATATATATTCATATATACATAGATGATTTAAAGCTCTGAATTGCAGGCTAGACACCATTGGCTAAAGCAACCCACCCTGAAACCACTGTCTCTTATGGCTTATTATATTCCTCCCTTAAGTCATAAATGCCTAAAGTCACAGATATGCTACAACCCATATAAGTGCTTATTATACATATGGATCCTTAAGAAAGTTCAGTGTATAGATTATGCACAGTGAGAGATGGACACAACAATGAGACATAACAGCTCAAGGATCAGGGTGCCATGGTGGTCAGTTTGAGAGGTAGCATGGCTACCTGGGGACTAAAGATGTAGGTGATATATACAGCAGTGATACTCTGGACCATGCTGTGATTTGTGCTCTAGGAGAAGGACAGTGAGTGGTGACTATCAGATTCCACCACGCTGGTTAAAGCAGCACAGAATTTAAAGCTTACAAACTGTCTATGAAGCTATCCACTTAATATTTCAGCCCACCCCAGTTGTTGCTGGGACCCATTAATGCCTGGAAAACAAAACCTTTATTAAGTATATATATATATATATATATATATATATATATATATATATATATATATATATATATATATATATATATATGTATATACATATATGTGTGTGTGTGTGTGTGTGTGTTTGTGTGTATTGGGATGGATACAAGAAGGTCCTTTCCTTGAAGTAATGGGTTAGAAAGAATTTAAGTAGAAGCTAACTTGCCTTGGCTGTATTCATCACTTAGATGTTCTCCAGTGTCACTGATGGCATGGATTTTCCTCTTCCCTAACAATGTGACATTAATAATAGTAGTTTGCAATCCCCAGGCAAGGGGCATTAATGCCACATTTACAGAAAATAAAAAATAAAACCCACAAAAGTTGAAGAGGCTGAGAGGAGGCAAATCAGTAACACTGACACCGGCACGAGGGCTTGCTAGGCAGGAGGAAGAGAAGAGTGCCACTGGAATCCCTCTCCTGCCATTCGTTAGGTGTCCGACCTTGGGGAGACTGTTTAATAATTCTGAGACTCACTTTCCTCATCCGCAAAATGAGATAATATCAATTCCTGTATAACATTGTGGTGAACGCTGTGAAGTGGCTGCAGCGAAAGTCTAACACAGCAGTTGGCATGTAATCGGCCTCAATAAGCCGTCATTATTATTCTCCTGGGTGCTTATCAAATCCCTACCTGTTATTTACAGCTCATTCTCTGCTATCCATTCTCTCGGAGGCTCTCCTTTTGCATTATGCCCACAATGATAACGGCAATGATTACTCTCTCCTCTGAATTTTATATCACTTATTTCATTTTTTTAAAAAAAAAAAGAACCAAATTTGATCTTGCAGTGTAATTGAAACTTTTAGAAAGCTAGAAAGGCAGAATTAAAAACAAGTGTATTATCTAATACAGTCTATACTTCTATAAAGCACAGAAAAATATTTAGAACATTAATGTTTTGAATTAATTATTCCAAAGTATTACTGGAAAGTGAACTCCATACCGTGTACATTCCAAGCAAATGCTTAGATGCTGCAAAGCACCCAGGCTTTGAGGTGTTTTGAAAACAGGATCAGGTTATATATCTCAAGCTAGCTTTGAACTCAAAAATCTTCCTGTCTCTAGAGATCTTGGATGACAAGCTTTCTTATATGGCTTCATAAATGAAATGGGAATGGTGTATTAGCTAGCATAATAAATCAAGAACAAGCAGATAAAAAGTGTTTGTTATCTTCTTTTTGACTATCTACAGAGCTACATATAAGCTGTGCCCTCTGGCTGGACAACCACATAAGTCCTCACACACAGCAGATGATGAACAATTTGGGTACAAAGAAGATGGCTTATGTAAGTGTCCCCTTGTAACCAAAACACGTCTACATTCTAATAGCTAACCAGCATGTAAAATAAACTTATGACAGAAAGTTGTAAATGGGCAGGAAAAATTCCTGAGAAGTTAAAATGAGTTATTCTGTTCTCAGACTTCAACACTACTAACAAATTAGAGTATGTCCTTAGTGCAATCACATATACCATATAATTTCATTTCTGTATATTTATATACTATTTTTGATGTTATGCTAGGACCTGCAAATAGACAAACACACACACACACACACACACACACACACAAGACATACAAATACAAACATTTATGTATGTTCTGCAAAGCATAGTACTTTTAGAACTTATTACACATCTAATCACTGTTTCTTAGGCCCTGTGACAATGCTATGTTAGGTTACATCTTGTAGAGGGTAACCTAAATCCATTTAGAAAATGGTTGGTTATTTCCATAGCATTTATGTACATAGTATTAAACCAGCTTTTTAATGATTAATAATTTATAGATTAATGCCTCTTAAAACCTTCATCAGAAAAAATTCCTTTTTTAATTTTTTTTTTCTGGAAGTAAGAGATTAAGGTAGAAACTCAGAGCAGCTCAACATGCATATAATAAGAAACTGAAATACTCAGCCCAAAGCAGAACCAAAATCCCACACCTCCTCCTACTACTGCCCAGGGATCATTCTGGAAGAGCTGATAGAAAGGTTTCAGGAGGTGGCACATGATTTATTTTCTAATACTGTTTTCTGGACTCACCTTGGCAGTTGCACGTATTAGCAGTCACAACTGTACATACAAGACCTAGATAAGCTCAAGTCAAACAAAGGCAGCATGAGGAGTGGGCGTGGTCATGAAGTCCCAGCCCTAGCTAAAGCCTATTGACAATTAATGGCTACTAGGCAAGGAAGAGTCAGTTTATTTTAAGGACGTAGTTTCTGAAAGGTCCACCACCATATTTTAGTGGATATCCCCACACCTATGAATACATGAGCGGCATAAACTAGACTCAATGGATTATTTTTAAAAACCTGAGTGTAGGGAAGAGGTAGCAGTAGATTAGGGAGGAGTTTGGGATGTGTGTGGAGTGACTATGACAAAAATACATTTTGTGAAATTTTCCAAATATTAATAAAAATGTATGATTTTTTAAAAATTGCAATCCACAAATACTAGAGTACTAGAAATACTATTTCTAGTACTAGAAAGAGTACTGGAGTACTAGAAAGTAAGACTCTATATACTGCACATGGCTCCGGCAGAGTTGCCTTTGCCTCTTTCTCTTGAATACTATAAACAAGTGTCCTTTCCATGTTTTGGGGAGTGCCACATTTTTGTTTTTACATTTTGTGTGTGTGTGTGTGTGTGTGTGTGTGTGTTTTCTCTTGGCTACTTTACATTTGGAAATGGTCACCGAGCAAAGCCCTGCTGTGCTGTGCATGGTTCCTTGGCTCAGGATCCTGACTTTTACATTTCAGGAATGTACACATGTTGGATAAGCTTTGTTCAAAATGAGCTACCAGGCTATGTCCATCCATGGTCATCACTGCAGTCTGTGATTCTTCAGCATGTGTGGAGCAGCCTAGGTATAGCTCTGTGGGCTAGCTGATGAGAATGTTGTCAGCAATTTTTATGTTCCCTCACCTTTCACTTCCCCCTAGAAGCAATGGTTCAATGCTTGTTAATAACTTGTTTATGGAAATGATTTAGAGCAATAACTGCCATAAACAAGAATTCACTGCATTTGTTTTCTTGTCCTGTACTGCTGAGACCTTACTTTCTTACATTCTTTATTAACATGCCTCCTTTGTGGCCACTTTTCTTTTTAAATCTGGGAGACTGTGCAGCCACAAGCATCAATATACACATAACAAATATATGCACACACAAGCAAATAACCAATCACTTTTAAGTAGAATATATTGATTCATGAATTTCTATTATGTATAATTATATTTAATTTATATCAAATTCATAATTTAATCCTCTATTTTTATCTGTTATTGTTTCCATAAAATTAGACTTGACATCTAGGACTCAT
The DNA here is from genome assembly GCF_947179515.1 of Apodemus sylvaticus. NCBI lineage: Eukaryota > Metazoa > Chordata > Mammalia > Rodentia > Muridae > Apodemus > Apodemus sylvaticus. Next base: position 88,437,497 of record NC_067481.1, on the reverse strand, counting down.
TTTCTTTACATTTTTGCAATACTACCTTAAATCCCTTAGTTACTCAAATTATGTGCTTATTGTTCATCTGATTTGCCAAGGTTAATGAAATAAAAATAAATGTGTACTATAATTTTAAAAACTGATTTTCAACAGTCACTTGAGACATTCAAATATAGTCTGTCTCACTTTTCCAAAGAAACTAATTAAAATATTTCATAGCAGCTACCAGTTAGCACCGGAGCTCAAAAGCTTGTAAACTCTGAACTGTATCCCAAAGAAAATCAGCAAACAGGACAGGAAGACTACCACCTCATCATAAGTGGAGACTGGAATAGAAACTAAATGACTCATAATTTTTTTTTGATTAATGTATCAGCTCATATGATTTATATATGACTTCTTTAGAATGAACTCATTTTATACCTAACCAAAAAAATGCTGAATAGTAAACAGTGGCTAATTATCTAGAGAAATAGATTTTAGAACAAACATATTTGTGTCTTTTTTATTTTTGTCTCCTTCATAGTTGTATAAATTTAGGATTTTTTTTAATCCAATGTGACCTCAGTTTTTCAGGATTTGGAAAGACTCTGGTGAATAAAACCTACTTACATTAACGAGAACAATGACTGAGACTACTCACATGCTATGCATCTCGAATTCCTTTATCCTTTCCCCTTACAGTTGCTATTTGAAAACACCCTAGACATCATACATTAGTTCTGATTTTGTGACTTTTATTCTCTTAATTTCTGTGAAAATATTTCATGAAATACACAATATTGCCCGACTTTATGTGAGAGAGGCGTGAAATATTTAAAAGAAACCTGCCGCAAATCTCACAGTGTTCAAAGGCAATTCAGGCATGCAGTGTGGAAAAAAACATCTCAAAATGTGCTGATCTTAAAGGTTAGCACTGGAGTAGTAAAGGGTGTGTTTCTCTGCTGGCAGCAAAGGAGATAGAAAAGGCAGCTTACTGCAGTGCTTTCTATATGTTGTTAATAATTCCAGTTTTTATACCAAAATGTATTTCATGCTAGAGAAAAAAAGAAAAACACATGCTAATCTCATTTCTGAAAAAGAGACATCACCACTTATATACTCAACACCTAGTGAGTGTTGTACACGTATCGTATGGGGGGGAGGGGAGGAGAGGGGAATGTAGGCTTGGAATCTACAGATAGGGCCAGAAATCTATTCAATACACACTGCAGGGCGTTTGCCTAAAGCACGTACAGTATACTTCTTTTTAAAGCAGAGTTACATTTAAATAGCATAAGCAATTGGGGGTAAGGGGGAACTGGTTGTCCTATTCGCTTTGAAGGAAGCAATCCTTAAATCTAGGGGGTTTTTGTCTTCTGGTTTTCAGTTTCCTTCTCCATTATATTCTAATAATCAACCCCTAATTATGTTCTTATTACTAAAATCATCCTGGTCTGGTTGGAAGCCTTGTCTGATGGTCTCAGAATTGAAATCTACATGGATTTAAATCTAGTGTTTTAGGTGATGCCACACCATTGTCAGAAACAGGTTATACAGGTCTCCCAGGTAAAACACTCGCTTAGAAAGGTTTAAGATAGAGCCATGGCTACAAAAGCTATGTAGCTTTGGACACTGACTCTTAACAGCCAAGAGAGTAGCACTTAAAACTTCAGGCATAAACCACAGTGAAAAGGGAAAAGCCAGAGGAGGTGGAGAAGGAAGAGGAGACATAGTAGAATATTAGGGGACGATACAAAGCCTCTTCCTGTCTGATAGAACCATGTTCCCTTATCCTGTTAGGGCTGAAAGTGACAGGTTAAACCAGTAGTGGAAGGCAGAAGCCTTGTGGAGCCCTTTTCAAAGTAGGTAGGCATCCTGAAAACAGGTTCAACATTATTCAAAAAAAAAAAAAAATCACAACCTACTGCACGGAGAACATTTTCCATAAGTAGATAATCATTTTCTATAAGCCAGGGCCTGCTCACTCACTGGCCTGCAAAATGGCTAAAGTCTAATACAGTTTTAGCTTCAGCATATAAATGATTAAAATCTTATGATAATTAAATGATAATAGGACATCATAAAACACTAAGGAAACGTAAGGAATTGGCAAACCCGTGTTCTGGGCAGCTTGCTGACCAACATCTTCAAACCTCAGCAGTGAGTTTGGGCTTTGGTATCCTCAGCTGGAAATTCTGAAGTTGGCTTTTTAATACCCAGGGAATGTCTCCAACTTCGTAACCTTGTCCATTCCTTCCCGGATCCCCCAGGCTATTTATTACTCATTGTCTTCAGGAAGCTTTGCCTCTTTCCTCAGTCTCCATAGATCACAAAACCCACACTGCACTGTTTGCTGGAAAGCTAGATGACTTGCTTACATGACAAGATTCAGATGACAACAGAGAGCCAAGCAGCAGATGACTGTCAGCTGAGACAAGGTCAAGGGGACCCTAGAATCAGCAGAAATGCCCGCTCCCCATTATTCCAGGTCTTGCCCCACAAAAACTGCCTTTCTCTATGTTGCCTTGTGGTTTGTTATTTGCTGGGGGAGGACAGATGGGTTAGTATAGAATATGCCAGAGTCTCAGGTCTGTTTCACCATACGCACTCTCGTTCCTTCCAAAATTGACAACTCGACTTGTCTAATTGATTTCCTAAGCACTTGATTATAGTCCTTAAGAACTAAAGCAAAATATACACTACAGTCGTCCACCCAGAGGACGCACAGGGGAGAACAGGATCACAGAGCATCGAGACTTCCACAGAGAAGTCAAGAGAGGCCTACGGACCAGTTCAGGCTGGAACAACCAATTCGAATCTCACCTCCAAAAGGAGAAAGACCGTGCGGCAGAGAACGGTTTAATTTATGCAGAACGCTGTTTGTTCAACTGGGAATCTTTCTCAGAATGAAAACACAGTTAAGATCTAGACAGAACTGTTAAGTACTTAACTAGTAAATGCCTGCTCAAGTTGTACACACAGGGGAAAAAATACAAGGAAATGGAGCGATGTGGTAATTCAGCCCTGGTAGAAAGGAGGATGACGAAAAGTTGACGAAATGCCTGGACTTCCGTTCCCTGGGCAGTGGGAGGAGATCGATTTGTTGACAAGGTTTCACATTAGTTTATCTGTAACTAGGTGTGGAAGGACAAGCTCTAGCCACCCCACTGCATCAACAACAATGTAACTGCAGCTTCTTTAAGAACTCCACTCGGTATCCTCTAATCTTCCTATGTGTTTTCTGAATGGCTGCAGTCACACTCACCAAGTCACAGTATTTTAAGAGCACATTCTTGTTGGGAGTGTTTCTATCACCAGCTTTGTGCCTATGCCCTTTCCAACTCCCATGGCCACCTAAGGTATCTTTACTTAAACTGCTTTATTACTACAGAAAAAGGAAAGGATTTAATTTAGAAAAAAAAAAAGACTTATTTCATTTGTCTAATAGCTACTTTTAAAGTCACCTTTTATAACTAACTACAGCCACAACACTCCCCCCCCTCCTGTCTGTAGTCACGTGACTCAAATTAGGCAGGAAACAATAGTTTTGTTAAATCAGACTCCCTTTCTCTAAGTGAGAATTGCAAAATACGTTAAAACTTCCCCCCATGGAATCCTGTAGGTATTCTATCCCCAGATGAGTTATTTGGTAGGCTTTGACTTATGAAAAGGGAAAACCACAAGCTACAGAAACAAGAGAGACTCACTGGCTCACCCGTAGAGCATTTTTCTGACTACATGCCAGAACCCAGATTTGGTCCTCAAAAGCATAAATAAAATAAATAAACATAAATGAGTAAATGTATAAAACAAAGCAGTAAAGCAAGAGAAAATTGTGACAGGAACACAGAGGAAGAACGGAGTCGAGAAGCAGCTGATACGTGGAACAAGATGATATAGAGCAGCATATTGAGAATGGCAGGCGAGGGCAATAAAAGAACAGAGGATTTAATTAGGAACCTAAGGAAACTCAGTGACGTCCTTTTGGCTTGCTGTATAAAGCCCGTGCAGATTCACATGAAACCGATCAAAGGAGCCAAGCTTTTTCAGCCAAAAGCCATTCCACCCTACAAAGTGAAGCAATGCTGTCCAGCTAGTCACAACCATTCCCCTGCACTCCCAGGTTTGCATGTCAAAAGAAAAAAAAAAAAGTGGAGTGGACAAAATATTTGGTAGAATATGGAGCAGGGGCTGACTGTAGGCAATCTATCCAGGTAGAAATTAGATGCGTGTGAAGAGAGTGTGTGTGTGTGTGTGTGTGTGTGTGTATGAGTGTGTATTGTAAAATCCTTTAAATGGGTGGAAGGAGAAATGATTAAGAACAAGTTTGAGAGAGAGTGAGGGAAATATCAACATGAATTACTTTCTGCATTGGACAAAGAAGAAAGCAAACAAACACTAACAAAGAAAATACCTGGTGTAGATTTGCCCAGGCACACTGTGAACGTATTTTGGTCAACAATGCAAGCTCAAACTAAGCGGAAGAAAACAAAACTGTAGCTATGATGTCACTCACCGAGTAGGTGGGTGTCTGATGTACAATTCAGCTGCGTTTCAGGAATGGCTCACCAGCCAACCCAAGAAGCAGGGCAAGTTCCAGTGGGTTCCGGCAGCCGAGGGCAGGTGTAACTGTTAAAGTAAAAGAGAAAGTAGGTAAGATGTAAACCAGTGCACAGCGAGTCAGGAAAGCAAATGGCAATATATACAAAATGTGAGGACGTTGAAATTGGGCAATAGATGAATTAAGTTAACTCCGAATATTTTTCAATAGAGAAACTTTAAAAAATGTTAGAAAATATATACTAATTGGTATAGTTGTTTAGATTAGGCTCACTGCCCTTGTTTCCCTTGCTTTCTGTTGTGATATGCAACATGACCAAAAGCATCTCAGGAGGAATGAGTTTATTTGATTATACATCCCGTTCACAGTCAGTTATTGAGAGACCCCCAGAACTTAAACTCAAGGCAGAGAATTGGAAGCATGGATTGATGCAGAGGTCAGGAGGGAATGCTGCTTACTGGCTTACTCCCAACAGCTTGCTCAATTTGTTCCCTTATACATCTCAGGAATACCTGCAGCTTGTGGCAGCAATGATAGTGGGCAGGGCCCTTCCACATCAATCTAGAAATTGTACCATAGACTTGCCTAAAAGTCATTCAGATAGAGATAACTTCTCAACTGAGGTTTCCTCTTTCCACATGCTTCAATTTGACAAAAACTAACCAGCACTCTCATTTTTTTTTAAATAATATACTAATTTGTGTAAAACTATTATAATGGTAGAGTGGAACTCTTCATGATGATGCTGTTCATGATGCAAACATTGGTATAAATATATATATACATACATATAATGTTGCCATCAGTAAATATCTGAAATGCCTATTTCTAACATCATATGGACTTGGGATTATCATTCGTGTTGACAAGTGGTTTATTTCATCTTACAACTTAACAATTTGTTCACTCAAAAACATGTAAGCACTATTTGACTTTCAAGTTCAAACATTTGCTAGTTAGTACCACTCTCACTAGCATGCACATGAGATGTACCCTGTCACGAAAAGATAGCAGTGACCAAATCAAAGTTGCCCCAGGAAAACAGTCCAACCTTTCTTCAAAATGGAATACATAGACAGACATGCCTAGCTCACAGAAATTGTCCAAAGACTAAATTTTAAAATGCCGCTGTGGCACTTAGCTTGGTGCCTGCCACATATCCATGCATCACTGCATCTCAACAGTCATCACCTTTGTCATTGCTGCCACTGGATTTCTACATATCTGAAACTTCATCAACAGAGGATGGAGACTCATCTAATGGACAGGTTCCGTAAATACTTAAATATCTGCCCCCAAAGCAAAGACTACATATTAAGCTACTCTAGCTAGTCTACACTAGGACCTCCATGAGTTTCTAGGTTTCTTCCTCCCCTAGCCCATAGAACTGTCCCAGTAAGGAAGTCAAAGCTGATTTCTCCTTACATTACTATAGTACTATAGTTGTACAAGTCAGTGCATTTTGAGGTATATTTGCTCATGCATTTAATGTACGTAATTATATTTATCCCCTCATTACTTCTTTCATTCCCCTCCCAACTCCATATTCTATAGCCTCTCTTGTCTTCTAGTCTGCACAGTTGATATCTGAAGTTCATATAGGAAATACTAATGGTGTTAAATGAAAGAGGGTTAAAGGAAATGGTGGCGACAATTGAACTCAGTAAGTAATTCTCCAGTTTTCCTTAACATACTCATCTTGCACATGCAATATACATACATACATACATAACACACACATGCACATACTCACACACACACACACACACACACACACACACACATAAAGTGGAATGTGGTCATCCTTGTTCAACATTGTGAGATAGGGGATACAGAGATGATATCCTGAAGAGGTGGGGATCTGTCCTTTTGGTAGAATATATTGTAAGTCTATTCACAGTACAGGAGATGCCACCTTCCTAGATAGTCTTCACTGGGTTAAACTGTTCTTTTAGATTAATGACTACATTGTCTCTGACAACTCTGCAAAGTCTTAGCTCCTCCTGAAACAGTCACAGAAACCTAGAGCAACAATTTGAGTGATTGCATGGCAAACTTACAGAAAGGTCCCTCTCTAACTCCACTGGGGAATACAGAAGGTAGACTTCTAGATGGTCTCCCATTGGATGTCTTATTGAGAAACAGGGCAGAAAGTCAGGTTCCAGGAACCCATGAATCCTCAGCCTTCTCTATATTTTGGGATCAAAACACTCATCACATAAAATTGAGTAGCAGTGAGAGCAAATGCCTTGGGCTGTACAATAAGCCCAAAGAAGGATTAAGTACCATTCCTGCCTTCCTTACTAACCTCTCATCCAAATGTCAGTACATTTGGGATGTAAGTAGAAGTAATCCATAGGATAGAAATGTCTAATAAAAGCTGTGTGCCTTCAAAAGACAAGCTACAAAGGCTGGATGGAATTATAACCCATGTGTGAATTTGTCTTGTTTCAATTTTTGTTTGATTTTTTTCAAAATTCAATTTGGCCATCCCTGCCTGGCAGAACAATATGGTCCTTTGATTTCCTCCTTAAACACTCTGTAGTCTTTACTGTCTCGGTACCATACAACTTTAGCACTTAATTATATCCTATCTTGTAATAATTAGGTGTCCCTATAAGCAAGTCTGTTTACTCACTTGCACCATTCTGATCCTTTAATCTCTCATGAATATTAGTTTTTAATGCTATTAAGAGCCGCAACTTAACAACTTTATTACAAAATAAAATTGCAGGGATAATTTTCAAGAAGAGTCAACATTGAGCGGCAGGAATTTACCATGAACCAGGCACAGGAGGGCATGCCTGAAATCCCAGCACATTGGAGGCTGAGACAAACAGGATCATGAACTGAGACCACTTCAGATAGATAGTGGGAAACTACCTCAAACCCTTCTGCTTAAAACAAAACAAAACAAAACAACAACAACAACAACAACAAAAGAAACCCATTACTTTGATAGTTGAAAATACTATACATCAGAATGTTAGTAGGTAGAAGCCTATGAGCTTCTTTCCCTTCCTACACAATGGCTCTGAAGAAATACACTAATCTTTCACCTTCACTGGGGAGCTACCCTTGAGCCACATATTTGTTTCAGCACGAGTACCAATTTCTTCTAAACGTGAGTTTAGAATCCTCAGAGATGACGATGAACATCTCTAAGCCCAGCCCAGGAGTGATGGGGGCAGGAAGAGGCTAGTGCAATCTATCCTAAGCTTCACAGCAAGACCCTATCTCTAAGAGGGAAAACGTATGTGTAACAAAACACGCTATATGGTAAGACAACCAAGTTTTAGGGAATAGAGAAATGTTACTGTTTTGTTATTGGTTGTAGTGTTAAGTATAAAAGTAAAAATAACCTTCTAGGATGTGAGATGAAAGCTCTGACCCATGCACATACCATACAGAACACATGGTGATGACCAAGGCTCCAAGTCTCAGTTTAAGTGATTGGGCTTATCAACAGATCAACATGCCTAACAGTTATGTGTCCTTGGATAAGACACAATCCTCTAGGCAAGGTAAGGAAAGATAAAAGCACCTAAGTAACAGGTTTATTGTTATATGACAGCTAGACCATAAAGATTAACTATCATTATTGCTTATTATCATTAGTGAAATATAATTCTCTAAAAGCATACTGTTTCCTGTGCTGTCAAAAATCATCTCCCTTTTTATTACATGACATAGTAACACATTTCAGTCCAAAAGAATGAAAAAGGGAGGTAGGTGTAATGGTCCTAGTCTTTAATCCTGGCACTTGGGAGACAGAGGCAGGCAAAATCTCTGAGTTCGAGGCCAGGCTGGTCTACAGAGTGAGTTCTAGAACAGCCAGTGCTACACAGAGAAACCCTGACTTAAAAACAAACAAACAAAATACCCAAAAAACTAAACCCTAAAAGAAAATAAAGGTTCTATTGAATATTAAAAGTTATTAATCAACTATTCAGTAACAATGGCACATGCTGAGATAGTACAGTCACTGAAGGTCATTATTCATTAGGTTTCTATCCATAGTAAGATATGTCAGATAGAGACAAACAGGTCTGTCACCCCAGGACTTGGGAAGATTTGGAGTTTGAGTGCTGCTATAAACTAAACTGTGAATCACTCAGGGCTATTATCAGAATAATCTGACTCAAAAAACAATGAGGAGAAGAGAGAACAGGAAGGAGGAAGGGAGAGAGTCAGGGAGGGATGGAGAGACAGAAATCAAAAAGATGTATCACCTAGAACTCATATGTGAACTGATATGAAAGACATTATAAATTAAGTGATAAGAAATCTGAATCTTAGTTTTCTGAAACAAACTTCTCTTTATCTTCCTTCAGAGGAAATTATGTGACCATAATGTGATCTGATGTCCACATTTTCAAACTTATTTTAAATATTCTTTTATAGTATCCTAAAACAGCATAAATGGTTCAATAAAGTAAAGAGAAAGTAAAACAAACAACAACAAACCCATTGTATTCAGTGATAACTGCTCCTTAGGTTTTGCTGAGCATTTTTCTACACTTTTCTTCATAAATGCATTAGGCATAAACAAAGCAGTGCAAAAATAGGCCAGTGTCATCCATTGATCTTTATTCTGAAGCTTTTTCTCTAGCAGAAATGTATTTTCTGGTTTATTGATGGCAGTTAATCTAGGACCATTTCAGACTCAATCAAATTATTTCAACTTTTTATTTAATATTTGTAAGAAAATTAAAATCTGAAATATCCTATTTTAAAAAATCTTGTAAAATAAACAATTTAAAATAAGTAAACGTTATTGGTTTTAGGGGAATAATTTGAGCATGTCTTGATTTGTAAATTTTTATTGATTCTTCTGTCATTCATTAAACATATAAATTACTGAAATTTAAAAAACTAAGAGAATACTGGTCTACATACTTTACATGAATGTCGCAAAAGGAAATGGTAAAGACAAGCCTATAAAAAGCCAAACAATAGGAATAAAACTTGCAAGATATTGTTATCTTCATTCAAACTACCAGTTCCCTTAATGGAAATTAAGTTTATAGGCTTAAAAGAAGTATTAACAATTTTCCCTTCAGATATAAAGAGATTGGTATTACAATGTGAGGAATGGGAGATTAGTGAATGCAAATTAATTGACTTCTTTCTAATGAATAAAAATAAAGATTTCACAGACATAAAAATATGAGCATAGGAATTTCATTGCACACCGTAGAAGAAAATAAAAGTTCGAAGGAATGGCTCTTCTAATATACTCAGACCATTTTGCCTTATATCATCCATATAACTATTTGAGAACTGCAACTTTATTCAAAACAGAGGTCCTGAGTTAAAAAAGAAAAGGAAACAAAGAAACAAACAAACAAAAAAAAAAACCCACATTTTTTTTTTGCTACCTAACAGAATGTTTTATAGTGAGATATTTAGACTCAATGTAAAATAATTTATGGTATTGAAATTAGTCTAAAGAGATTAAAACTTGTCAACTGTTATAATTCACTCAATTATTTGACAAGCACATAGTGACTGGTGCTTATGCCTCTGGCAGAACCTCCTTTCCTGATCCATGCTTTGTAACATAGTAACCTTCCACAGTGCACATCTATGGAACACTAAACACCTGGCCACTCTCTGTCTTCATGCATTGCAACACATACCTAATTTTACAATTTAAAATAAATATGTCAGTAATATTTTGCTTTTGATAACACATTGAAGAGATACAGTTTGGTATTTTCCATGGCAGGAAATACATTCAGACAGGGAATTTTAACAGTTTTCCTCTCACTACTTTCCACGTACTCTAATATAAAAAAAAAAAATGAAACAAAACGTCTGATTTGCATTATATTTCTATGAGTCAGCCCTTCCCTTGGCCTGGTACAGAGTAAAAAACACAGGTTGCATTTTCATGAAATTTGCATTCTTACAGTCAGGTTCTCAAAGTATTTAAAGGATTTCCTAGGATACGCAGGCAGGCTAGTGAGGAAAAGTTTGAGCTTTAAGCCCACTCTTGAAATGTTACTATCAAACTATAGAAATCAGAAAGATCTATCACAAGTCTGTCCTAATACTGAAGCTGAAGCTACTAACTAAATACCAACAATCTGAAATACACTGTGGCTCTATATAAAAAGCTCTGCTTTCCACTAAAGCTACTCCCTTGATCACGAGGAAAGTGTGGCCGATAAACAGTTCAAAGCCTACTATTGCATTTGTCAATGTGTTATTAACTTCCACTGGCCCACTTTGTACCGGGGAACAAGACAGTAGCCTCATTACAAATACTGTTTGAAATGCAGTCATGTCTCCAAGTCAGCTAAGTTGTGTCTTAGGAGAAGAGAGCCCAGAGAATAGCTTTCAAATCATTCCGAAGCTTCTGCGACTGGCTTCTGTGTCTGGTGGACTATGGATTTGTGACAAATACATTAGAGAACTATCATCTACATGTTAAGGATTAATGAAGCACTCCTCATTTGACTGACACTGCAAACAAGTTATGGATACACAGGTTGCAGTGGCAAGGAATGCTTACAGTACATTGAAAACAATGGTAACTAGAATCTCAAAATAATTAGGTTTATTCCCTGCAAAAATCCACTTCTGACTGAAGAAGATGCATCCTTGCCTTATGAAAAATCATGGGATTTTTATTTGTTGTTCCTTAAGATAGCATTTAAATTAATTTAACTCAATCTCTCACATGAAGGCATCTACAGTAATCTGTCGTGCTGGCGTAGTTTTTCTTAGAATGCATGGCTTCTATCATAAAGACGCACCAAAAGCAATCAAAACACAATCATATTTTCAACATTTAAATGCAGGGTCTGTGATCCAGAGCTTATGTTCAAAGGCTTCAGGGGAAGGGGAAAAATTCTACAGAAGTTTTAAAAGATATTCTGTGTAATACCAATTCATTAAGCAATTTTGAAAGGGTCAAATCTTATTTTGCTTAAGGGTTATCTGATACTGAAATTACTGGAGTTGTATAAAATATGCACTCTCTCCCTGCTCATTTTCTGAATGAATAAATATGAGGCCGATTTTATACAGAATCATTTCAACTTGAACTAATAATTGTGTACTGCATGCCTAGAATAATGTTTGTTTCACGGGGATACATAGAAAAGGAATGCAAAAGAAAACATTAAATCAGTTGCTAATTATAATTAATTCATAGAGAGTGGAGGTTCATTTGTTTTTGCTAAAGTATATAAAATAGTATTCTTATGGAGGCATAAAATGATATTAGATGACCATTAGCTCATACAAGGGCTATTTTTCTTCACTGAATAATTTACGAACACAAACTATATTTTATGATGTATAAGGTGATATAAGCAGAGGGGACCTGTAGGCCTCACCAGAGATGCTGCACACTTTGAAATCATTTTCAGGAAAATTGAAATCATGAACAAGAATAAAGTGAATTTGCCAAATGATGATTTGCATCAGAACATTCTGGAACATCTCACTTGCTATTGAGGGACTAATAAAAATGATTTTTATTTCATGATACAGAGATGTATGAAATGGTCAGTTTCTTAAAATGAGAACAGATGGGAAACTAGGAAGTGAAAAAAATCTTTTCTAATTCCATGAGGAGGGTGACCCTTGTGTATGGTTATCTTCTGCCTCTCCCTGGATTCTTTAAGATAATAATTTTCATATTTACACTATGTCCACAAATGGATAATTTAATGAAGCATCACTCACTTTATCTCTCACAGGAGCTTCTAGTTGTTCCTCATACTGACTCACTGTTATGGTACATATTCCCTCCACTTAAAGGGCAATTCTAGTGGGTTAAGAAAGGGACAAAGTTAGTAGGTTGCCTAATATGGCATGTAAAAAACTATTGCCCTGGGTAAAGCATGGCAGGATGGATGAGCCTTAGAAAGGGAAGACTCACTTTAACATCTAATAGGATGCTAGGAAAGTGAAGTAATAATAATAATAATAATAGAAGGAGAAAATGAAGAAGAAGAAGAAGAAGAAGAAGAAGAAGAAGAAGAGGAAGAGGAAGAGGAAGAGGAAGAGGAAGAGGAAGAGGAAGAGGAAGAGGAAGAAGAGGAAGAGGAAGAGGAAGAAGAAGAAGGAGTACAAATAAGAATACGACTTTCAGTTTACTAATAATTTGTTTTCTAAACAGGCAGTGGTAAGGGCTATTCTTAATAAATTCTACAGGAAGAAATTATAGAATTTTTCATACAAAAATTAATGGGATCAGTGGCACTGTCCAGTTTTTCAATACTGACCTCCGAAGCATGTATATTGGCTCTATCAGCAAACACTTTGAAATGAACAATTTACTAACAAGTGTGTGTGACTCCCATCTGCACATGAACACAAACTTCCAGGAGACTTTACTTATCAATGCTTTTTTCACAATTATCATATTTAACTTGCAGTTAGCAGGGGCAAGAAGAAAAGCGTGTCTCTTTAAAATATAATTAATTTCTCCCCCTACTCCTTCCCCACATACCCATGTGTTTGCATATGCACATGCACACCACACATCTCTCTCTCCCTCATGCACACTGATTCAAATAGTCATTAGAACTGGAAAGGATTTATGTAAAGTATTTCAGGAAAAAAAAGGTGGAGGAGGGGGCTGAGAAATCTGAAAAAAAAAATTTCCATGTATTTGCAGTATTTTGAAAAGTAAAGATCCTATATACCAAATGCCATAGAGATATAATTAAATGCTCCTATTTTCCAAAGCTGTAACCATTACGCGGATCAAGCTGCTGGAATATGAAAATAAAAGGTTATCTTTTAAAATTTTAAATACACACAACTAATATTTTAAATGTATTGCTGTCAGAATCAACAGCATCAATAAAAATGAGGAAAGAGTCATTCCAAACTAATCTCAGAGTTAACACTCTTGTGGTATAAGGTACTGAAAGAAACCATGTAAATTTCCCTCTAAGGAAGAAGAAAAAAACTTGACCTGACTATTTACTGTGCTAGTCTCACCAGTGTGAACTGTACCCTTCAAAAATATAAATTCTCTATTCAGAGTAAATATAACCACACTTGAACCAAGAAACCGGCATGCTTACATTAAAAAAATAATATTTCCAGAAAAATCATTATATTAAACAGTAAACAAATGCCTCCATCCCTTTTGCTACCTCCCTCTAATTAATTAACAGATTGGCACAGTCTAAGAACTAAATTTATTTTCAATTAAAATAAGGAGCCCATATGTCATGATAATTTTTTTGGTTACTATTTCTAATGTGCAAAACAAAGGTTTGCTTTTAGCATTGAACATAGTAATCACAACAAATCCCTTAATTTTCAATCACTGCGAGGAGACTCAAGAGCTTTTCTCCAGCAAGGTGCTACCTCAATGGCTAATCCTATTAGGAATGAGCCGTGCACTGAGACTAAATCCGCTGGGGAATTCAAGGAATCAAAGGCTTATTGCACACTCAGAAGGCAACGACTTCTGTAAAGGGCTCTATTATATGAGGAACAAAAGAATACCACTTGTGTACTGAAATATCATCTGCTTTTCCTTCCAAAATACTCCATTTTTAAGTAAAGATATGTGATTTAAATGTATTTAGAGTTGAGCTTTGGCACCACTCTCGCTTCTGAGTAGAAGAGCCATCTGCGGGCCCCACGGCTCCTGCATAATGATATGCTTACAAGCTGCTTCCCTTTTCTGCACAATGTACCCTTTTCACTTTAACATACATTTTCCATAAATTTTTGAATAACAAATTGGGCTGTGGAAGTTTGTTGAAATGGGACAAGGAAAATGCCTGGAGGCTAGAAAGCGGAGATTTATTTATTTCTTTTTAACTAAGGAACTGGTGCCTTTGGAAAATATCCACTCCACCTACCCTGCCCTCTCTTGCCTGCCCCCCTCACCCCCCATGTATCTTGAGCTGTGACTCTTCAAAGCTGCAGAAGAGACGTCTCTCCTCCATAGGTTTGGTCTGTACATTAACTTGGGCAAAGAGCCCACATGCCTGCTATCCATTACACCTGCTGGGTGACAAACAGATGAGAGCCATCATGCAGACTCCCAACGTTTGATCTCCTGATATCGCCAGATGTCCCCATTTACATTCAAACACAACCATGGTCATTAATGCAACTTGCCCGGCTGGCATTTAATAGGGGAAAAAAAAAGTTGAATTCTAATCTAAAATTCTAAGTATGCAAAGCTTTCAGTGTATGAACACATAAGCTATTAAATATGTTTTGATGTGCATAACTCTATGATTGTTATTAGAATTGATTCATTGTCCGAGTGGAGACTAGCCCACACAGAGCAGACATTAATATATCTCTAAAGGAAAAGCACTTTCAGGGCACAATCTGCTTCTGAATTTGAGTTTGGGGTGCAAAACTTACCTTGACATTATCTCTTATATAGTAAGCACAGTGAGAGTAATCTCTATATTTAGTTCAAATATATCAATAATTAGTATAAAACTAGATAAAGTCAAGGAAGACATGAGAAAAACAAAACAATACAAAACAACAACAACAATAACAAAAACCTATGCCCTTTTGGGACCCATCTTTCTTCAAGCCCAAGAACACTGATATGACTGAAGTAGGGAATTCAACATCTCTAAGCCTGGGTCCTATGGAGAAAGCATTCCCAAGAGTGGGGACTATGTATTTTAATGATTTTTGAGACCAATTTTAAAACTCCAGTCTGGCAGGTCTGAGCACTGAGCACTGTAAGTTAGACCACAACTTAGCAGCAAGGCTTGGGGGAAGGATAGTCTTATTATTATTTTTTTTCTCTGATTCATGAATTGTTCCCAGACTATGCCTTCTTACTGCCTGGTGCTAGGCATATAGCTTACAGGAAATAAGTAAGGCATGAGTTTATTTCTAGAGAGCTGATACAAGAATGCATACATAAGGGACCCAATGTTGTTAACGCAGAAAGGCCTAAAGGGAATAAAAAAGGCTTGGCAAATACTTTACAGAGATTTCAACTATTTCCACCAGCTGGCAATCCTAGCATAGGAAAGGAAGAAATCACTAGGCTAACCATTAACCTTCTATGCCCATAGGGGCTCCTACAAGATCTTCAGGACAGAATATCATATACTATAGCATGAAGGAAGCCAGAATGACTGTCCTATGAAGACTCCTTTCCACTAAGATCAACTTTGACTTCCTGTTTGGGGCTAGAAGCATTTTCTCTATAGAGACACCGACAATGATCAGAGTCCTTGACCCTTCCACGTTACCTTGGTGACCCTATGTTCTTCATCACACATCCTGCTTTGTGAACTACACTATTCATTGACAAACAGCAGCGAGAGAGAGAGAGAGAGAGAGAGAGAGAGAGAGAGAGATTGAGAGAGAGAAAGAACTGAATCTTTTGTCTGTCTCCCTACACCTGAGCAGACATCACTCTTGCATGGTTCATCTACTTTGAGAATCAAGAAGAAACACCCTGCGTTAAGTGATTACTCACAGAACATGTTGAAAACAATGAATCAGTGATCATTAAACTGGATGAATATCTCTATTCTGAAATCCAAACTGTCCCCATATCAGGATATTTCTCAGTAATGTGGCATCAGAAGCACAGATCTTACAATGTGAAACTGCCTAATATACAGTTAGCAAAATCGTTCAAAATTAGCATTTACATTTTGCGTGTAAGGTATAGATGAATAATAAATAGACCACAGGTTTAGACTTGAGTCTTATCCACAAATTATCTCCTGTATGTTCAAATATTGTGAAATGAAAAATAAAATATATACTGTGATCCCAAGCTTTTCCGATGAAGGGCATTTGGTCTGTAGTACAACTCATCAATTTCATCTCCAAATAGACATGGATGTTTCTCAGTGTATGTTCTTGGATAACAGTTTAGCAAGTTTCTCATTGGAAAATCACCCCGAATGTTTTCTGTTTCCTTTTGGCTGTGCTAGTGTCCAGGTTTTATCTACTGGGGACCTGCATTTCGGCTCAGTCCAGTAGCAATTCATTTTTATCTAAACTTCCAATCTCCTGTTGATGCTCCCGGAATTTATAAAACACCTTTGTTATCTCTCAAAAGGGATCGAAATCCAAATCTTATTCAAATCTTATACTCCATACTGAAGAATAATAGTAACAAAACAAAATATCTACAAAGTGGGGAGGAAATGCCGGGATTTGTTTCAAAGTCAAGGTAGCAGAAGAGAAACCAATTGAACAGAATTAAACATTAAAATCCCTGCTTTAAGGCTTTGGTAACAGTGACAAATTCCAAATCAGACTTTAAAATACTAAGTGTCACAGTGCCACTTTTCTTCCAGTCTTGTCTCTGGTTGTTCTGCACAGCCCTGCAATTTTGTAGCATCTACTAATGGAAAGTAAGCTGGGATCCTATTGACACTCCCATGACAAGTCATACTTCAGCTTCCATTGTCCGGTCTCCTTAACTGTTCATTATCTCCACTGCTGTGCCTACGAGATAATGATACAGCGCCTCTACCCCTGACTGTAACACATTTTTGCTCCAGGGCTCTTTTTAATTGAAACACACTACCTGTGCTACTGGTTTTGGTGCAAAAGTAAACACATTTAACACAAAAATTCAGTTTGTATTTGCTTCACCAGTAGGACGTGTGCAAAATCACCTGCCTCCAGAAGGATCGAGAAGCCTTTTGAAACAACACAGTTTATTCTTTCCTCTTAGTTTTATTATGGCTTCTCACTTCTGTCAATGTAATAATCAACTGTCTCAATGCGATACAACTGCCATGGGTATTCAGACTGCTCCCCTCTGTGTTCCCTCAAGATTGTTTCACCAGTGCCTGGCCACAGAACTGACTGAAATGCTTCCACTGAAAAGGAGGAGAACAAATAATTCCCATCTATGAAACTGTTTTTGTCAGTTGTAAATTGTGTTGAGTATTCACCAACCAGTCTAAAGGAATGGCCCCAGTTCAGAGTGTTGGGGGCTGAGTCAGAATGCTGTTGCTCTGGCCTGGAAGATGTTCTCAGCTTCAACTGCTGAATTATTTATTCATTCTATTAGGCAGTTTTAAAATCAACATATTTGAAAACACTCTCCATTTTCTACTACATATTTCAGATGAGATACATGTTTTCCATATTATTTTATGTTTTGCTAATAATGACAGAATTTCAACTTTGATTTCTTGACTACCATGTACTAATTTAGATGATGCTCTAAATCATATGCTTGCAAACTTTCTGAGTTCACAATGACCTGACTGTACTGCTGAAAATCCGCACAATGCCCTGAAAGCAAGAGAATTGCTTAAGAATGTTGTTTATTATGCAGGTGGGCTTAGATAACTTAGCAACCATAGTTTAGGCAGAAGTTCTTATCTATCATTTGTGTAGTTAAAATATCCTCTGGTTTCTTTGGCCTAAATTGTGGTCTGTAAAATTACATCATTTTAAGTGATCTAGAAAGAAAGATAGCATAGAGACCTTAAGGAGAGGGCATACCTAATGCCAGTAACTCTTTAAATATTTGTTTCTGTTAATGAATTTCAGTTAGTATAGCTTAAAAGGTCATATTTTGTATTATTTGTACTATTTGACAACTGTTTGCAGACAGACTCTCACTATGGAAAACAAGTTAAACAACTGGTCAGTTCCTAGATTACTTACACAATTTCTTTTATATATACTATGGTATTATTTTATTTTACATGTACTCAAACAACTTATATCTTAAGCTTCAACCACAAAAGTATCTTGGTTCCATATTTCTTCATGTTTTCTGTGTCAAAGCACCAATATAACTCTCAGAAGAAGACCAAGGTATCAGTGTAAACTTTATTATTGTTACTGTTTTGTTGACCTATGTCTTAGAATTTTGGGGTAATCCATGTGAAAAAAATCAGAAAATGACATGGACACACTGCTGTTGTCTTAAGTATCTGCTTAGAGAAGGGTAGTCAATCAACCATGAGCTTCATAAACTTTTTAGATGGGCTCTCTTTTTTTGGTCTTCCGTATAAAGAATACAGAAATAAAAGATGGAGTGAGACAGGAAAAAAAAGCACCAACTTTTTATAAATGAGAAATGTGAGGCCAGGAGGCAATCCATTGTCCCTGAACAATTTAAAGACAGGTAAATACAGAATATCTAGACCCAGTGGAGCAGGACTCTCTGAGCAAGGAGAGCTGGGGTTAGAATCCTTGAGGGGCAACAGATGAACTTCTGGTCAGATTTTAACAGCTCCAGGCCTTAGCAACTTCAGGGGGACCCAAGCGGGAGCAGCCACAGATTTTTATTTCAGGTCTGCCAATTCTTAACAAAGTAAACTTCCCAGGACTTCTGCCAGGGGATTGAATAAGAGAAGCACTTTGAAACATACCAGAGGAGCAGGTTAGCAAGATCTGCCCTCAAGAGAAACCATTTATCCAAAGTCTCACCTGTGGAGAGGTTATCAGAAGCTGATTCACCTGTGGGAAAAGAAGCATCCACTCTAGTTCCCTCCACCCCTTCATATGGAGAAGGAAGAGTTCAAAGCCCAGTCCCCTCCAGCCTGACAGGAAAGAATCCCCAAGAACCAAGGTCAAGTTTGAGTCCAAGTATACAAGACTAACTTTTCTCGTACTCTTCACTACTTTCTCCCGCTCCCCACAGCATTTACTAAAAGGCCAGTTACATCAGTTTGATTTATCCTGGATGTCATGCTGGTCATTAAACCAAAGACTTACAAGGTACAATAATAGTTGGGAGATGTTGGAATAATCAGGCAGGGATTCCCAAACACTGTGATCAATAGTTCAGGGAATCAATAGGAAAAGGAGAAACCTGTAAATATTGGTGGGTCATATAAGCAGAAGATTCAAAACTAAGAAAAGAATGTAAAAGAAATCAGAGGTCTATTATCATGTAAGAGAAATGAGAAAGCCACTGGGAAGGAAAGTACCTGAGTCCCTAATTGGAACAGAAGTTCAATAGTTCAATAGACCTATGCAGGCAATAACAAAGATCTAACACATGAAATATGTCTGCCAGAAGGACCTGAGACCATTTGAAGAACTTGTGATCAAGAATTGCCATGAACCAATAATAGACACCAAACTACTTGGAAGCTTAGAAAACAACACCAAGAATGAATGGAAATCAATAAAAGTTAAGACATACATTCAGGCATACTGCATTCAGATATCAGAGCAAAAAGGTGATCTATTTTAAATCTTGGGGTTGTGGTATTGCTCCATAAAGCAGGACTTCACATGTGATAGTCCTCGGACCAGTCATCAGCACCAAAACCCAATCAACCAACAACCAACCAACCAACCAACCAACCAACCAATGAACCAAAGAATAAATAATATTGAGCAAAGCCACAAATTTTTTTATAGTTATGTTCCAAGTTCAAGGTAAGACTTACAGACAGCGTAATGGGTCTTCAACACTTCATCTGTCCAAGTTTGCTTTTGACTATTGAGTTAAAACAAGCAAACAAAGAAAAACAAAACAAAACAAACTTGAGGAGGAAAGAACTAATTTCAGTTTAAAGCATATGATTCTGGACTAAGAAGAAGTAAGGCAGGAACCCAAGGTGGAAATTTGGAGGCAGGAACTGAACAAAAGACTCCTTACTTGCTGGCCTCTGGATGCTCAGCCAACCTTCTTATATTCCTCAGGGTTGGGCTTTCCCACATCAACCACCAATCAAGAAAATGCCATACAAACAAGCCTACAGGCCAATCTAATGAAGGCATTTCATCCATTGTTGAGACCTCTTCTCAAGGGACCTTAAATTCTGTTAAATTGACCAAGAACTAACGGGCACACCATCCAGCAACATTGAAGGAGTTTAAGCTATAAAGCTTTGGGAGAAAGAAACCCACCAACTGAGAGCTCTCCACACGGTGAAATTATCCATCAAAGTCAAAAAGAAATGAAGAGTTCATCAGATAAACAAAATTAATGGCCTTCCCCCAACCTCCAGGAAGTGACTTGTAAGAAATTCTAACCTAAATTCACCTGAGAAGTAAGAAGACATCTGTTTGCAGGCAGACTACATAAGGAAAGGACACATCAGTGTAGCAATAAGGAAGGGCAAAATACAATATTATATTTCTTATTCTACATTGGTTTAACACTGAGCATTCAAGCAATTATATTCAGATGTGTATGTTGAAATACATAGGGATAGTTTATTTAACTACTAGGGTATTTTGTTTGCATCTTTTAATAAGGTGTATGCAGAGCAGTGTTACTTACAGTGAACTTGGGTTAATTGTAAATACATACTTTATGTTCAGGGCAGTCACTTGAGAAGAAAGTGGAATTTAAATATAACAACAGAGATGAAAGAAATCATATAAAATGTTCAGTTAAACCTTCAAAGGGGATAGAGGATGGGGAGCAGATGTCAATGATGAGACATCGGAAAAGGTGGTTCCCTAACTCATCAGTAATCATCTTAAAAGTGAAAGGTCTAAATACACCAGATAGAAGATATCCTCACATTACACCCAAAATGGTGACAGAGTTAGGAGAAAAGTCAGTGAATGCATAGTTGAGTTCAACAGCACATCTACAAGCAGGCCTGAATGGTGTCAACAGACTGCTTCATGTAATGAGAGTGGTTTACACCTTTTTCTCAAGCCTTGATGGGTCTCAAGTCTTGGACAGACTGCATGCTAGACCTTGAAACACACCTGAACCAAATTAAGGCAATAGAAATCACCAACCTCTTCACTCAAAACAGAAAAATTAAACTGGAAATCAGTAATAGAAAGTTGGCCAGAAAAATTATAAAATTTCAGTTTATGGGGTCTAGTGAAATCTGGACTTAGAGTGAAATGTAAAGCATTGACTGTTAGAGAGATGAGAGTTAATCATGCAATCTTCTGTTTTAGGAAATCAATAAGAGGTAAGGATGGATACATTCAAAATCAGCAGGAAAATGTGAAGACATTGCAAATGAGATGTTTATCAATAGAAAACTTCAGAAATATAAAGTTGTCCCTTTGCTAAAATAATCGTTAAAATCAATTAGCCTGGGGGCCTTAATAACGAAGAAAAAGGATTGGAAAAATTGGGTACAAATTGCTAATATCAGAAAGGAAAGACAGAACATCTCTATAGATCATTTGAAACTAAAAAGACAAAAAGAACAGATACACAGTAGCCAAGCAGTCTGATAACTCAGATGGAATGGGCCTTTTCCTCTAAAGACACTCTATCAAAACTCAAAAGGGAAGAAAGAATGTGAAATGGCCTGCATTCATTTAATAGATTCAATGGCCAACTAATTACATGTTCACTGGTAAATTCTACCAATCATATGGTGGGATATACATGCTCCCCACAATCTCTTTAGGAATGTAAACACAGATGAAATGGCTTGGTTTTTAGGTGAGCATTATCCTGATAACCAAAACCCCAGAGAAGGAGGATCTGGCTTGCTTCTCAGACAGAGCACCTGTCACACATGCAGGAGACCTTGTATAAAAGGAAGCCACCCACACAAACAGGTGCAAAACCCCTCTTGAAGTATTAGCAGACCAATTTGACTGTGTGAGATCTTCCCAGGAATGAAGAGTGGCTTAATATCTGCAAATCAATGAATGATTTGAATCCATCACAAGCTAAATACAAGGCTTAAGCTGCTCTAAGTAATTACTTTTATTATTAAAAAAAACATAACTGTTTTAAAATGAAGGCCTGAGAATATCAGTGATTAGTTATACAAGCTTTCAAAACAATGAGGCTTTGGTGTGCAAGATAAACAAAGAACGTGCTGTGTTCAATGGTTGGAAAAATTGGTAATTCTAACCCAACGGAAGAGGCTCCTGGAGGAAGTGGTTCTGGATAGGCACTGCCAAGTTCTTTATACATCATGTGTTAGGACTAAAAGCAGGATAAGTGGAACTAGCAAGTTAAATGTATTCAGGGGTAAATGGGTGTGATCACTCAATCAATAGTACATGCAAACACCTGCTCTATAATTTCAACATATCTATTCATGTCACCAACATCCAAATGCCACTGAAGTGCTGACTCTGCAGGAGAGGCCATGGTAACTCTGCAGAAGACATGTGGCAGGTAAGCTCCTTAGCAAAAAGCTGTTAGAAAATTAGGGTTAGTTAATAGTTAATATACCCTCATGCCGTATGTTTAAAAAGATGAAGACTATCACAAAAGCAACGGATGTTGGTGAACCTGTTTCTTGTCTTGGTCAAAAATAACATGAAAGTTGATCTTGAACCGTCACCAACTAACTGGGGCAGAAACAGGAGAAAAGAAAGAATCTTACTGAAAGGACTAGCCTGAAAGAAGGATAAGGAAGCGAAAGGCTTGAAGTGAGTCCTGGCATTGGGGTGAGACAATATGTGCAGAACACAACGTGGAGTACTGCAACAGACAGTTTATTTATAAGTATGTGCGTTTGTGTGTGTGTGTGTGTGTGTGTGTGTGTTGTGTATGTGTGTGTTATGTGTATGTTACATGCATGTACATGCATATGTGGATGTATGAATTCAAAGTCTTGTTCTACCCCTCCTCTTATTTCCTTGAGATGCTATCACTCCCTAGACCTGAAGCTTGCTATCCAAAAAGCTCCCAGTGCCTTCCTGTCTCTGCCTTAAATTGCCTAGGCTGTTGGCACATGTGCCCGTGCCTCATTTTTGAAATGGATGCTAGAAATTTGAATTCAAGTTCTCATGTTTGCATAGCACGTGCTTTTCTCCAGGCTGACCTATCTTCATAGCTCTTTTAGATGGTGTCAGCTCTGGAGGAGGAGGCTCTGAGTAATTCTAAAGGAAGGGCAATAAACTGAAATGATCTAGTCAATAAGACTTTTGTGAAATATAAAAAAATTATGAAAATGATTATGAACTTAATCTTCAAAAATACAAAAGAGAAGGAAATACTTGCTTAGGTACAAATTGTTAGAAAACTCACGTGTTGGCTCACAATATAAGCTTTATTTTCTCAGTTTATATTATACCATCAACATAGCTGGTTAGTGAGGAAGAAATATTTTTAATGCTGTGATCTAGAAACTTAGGAATTAAGTCAACTTTAACTAGAGTGTATTCTCTCTATGAGGAGTGAAATATAATATAAGCAATCAATTGTCTTCCAAGGAATATTTTAGAAACAGTGCTCTTAGGATATTTTAGGACACAATGATCTTTCCAAGGACCATTTAAAAGGTGCCATCACTGAATGCCCCCTCTATGTGGAACACTGTTCAACTCCACCTGTGCATCTAGCTTATTAATTAAGTACTTATAACACCATGGAGTTTTATTAAATTATAGTGTTGGGAGGGAAATGCTTTTGAATTCAATGCTTTGTTTTTGTTGGTATTTTTGGTTCTTTGTTTTGTTTTTGCATCCTGAATATCATGAATGGTTAAATTTCAGAGGAGAAGATCTTCATGTAAGATGCTACCCCAGGATAAATGCTAGTGCAGCGTCACTTCCAAGAATTTGCCAGCTCCCGTCTTCTCTTTTTGTTCAACAGCCATGAACCACACAGTTTATATGTGTGAAAGAAGAGGCAAGGTTGGGTGAAAAAGCGAAATTTCCTCTTTAGGTGAGCTCGATATCTTATGACAGATGAGAAAAACAAATGGGCTATCTGTCAGTTGTTTACAATACAAAACATCTTTTAAAATGTGAAAACCAAAAGTGCAAGTTCTCTACTCAAATGAAGACGAACAAAGAAAGGCGGCAAAGGAGCATGCATACACTTCTCCTCATGTGAGGGAAGGAAAGGAATCTATTCAAGGTTTAGTGGATTCCGGAAACAAAATGAATATAATTATAGTTGATCTGCCACAGGTGATGCATGTGAACTGAAATCAGGAAATTTAATTACTTGATGAGTATACATGATTGTTGAAGAATAGCAATTTCCCTCACCAATTTTGGGGGAGCAGCATACCCTAACAGAGAGGCCTTTTCTTTATAGGAGCAGAGAAAGCTGACTTGCTTTCTCTGTACCCATAGTACCCTGTACATTGATTTAAGAAAGTGTCAATGCAAATGTTTTAAAGGAAATCTATATTTGATATCCTCCCCTGAGTGACTGAAGATCTGTTCCATGGACTTTTTAAATAATTTCCCTTATGGGTCACATAGGATTCTTCAAAAATGAAAAGGTTAGGCCGCACCAGCCTGTGCTTTACACTGAGATTTAGGCTGAAGTTCTCATAGAGAATTACACACTACAAGGCAACTGGGAATTTTTAAAATTATCTTTCTCCAACACACCATTTATTCCAAATAAGATTACAGCCTCAAGGAAAATCACACCTTTGAAATAAATCATTTGTCTTGGCTCTTCCCTGAAAGAGGTTGAGTTTTCCTGGAAAGTTAGCACTCCTTGTCAGAGCAGAAATAAAAATAAACGTAGCACAGACAAAGATGACATTTGAATCCAAACAAAAGTTTGCCTTTTGCAATTTTTTCTTTACTTTTCTCCTTGATCATACAAACTGATATGCTAAGGAAAAAATTCAATTTAGCTTTACATAAGCCCTTTAAATAGTATATATATAGTCTCTAATAGGAATATTCTATAGCAAACTTTTATCAACCGGACAAACACACCACTTTAAAACTGCATTGTTAAGGATTGGGGAGTAGATCAATAGAAAAGCCACAGGGGGAACAATACCAGTGGCTTCTTTAGTGAAAGATTAAGTGTTTTAGACAGAGAGATTGAAGTATATCTTGTGAGCTAAAATCACTTTTAGGCTGTCAAACTTTCTCCTATAAGACTTAATATCATTTTTGCATATGTTATTTAAGTTCTGATTCAATTAGAAACTGAATTGCTAATTTGTGAGCAGTTAACCATTCCAAACTTTTTCCCTTGGTACAACTGTTCTATCTTCCTTATGTTTACACTAGAATCTGGCACCAAATTAATAGGTAGAGACATTGATCATTCTAGAACATTCCATGTAGTTATATTATGAGAATTGCCTCAGATGTCTGAAGGTGGAATTTTGAGCAGATGAATTTGTTTCCTGGACTTCTACACTTGTCTCAATAATGTGCCTTTCTAGGTCCTATGTTGTTTTGCTATCATTCACAATATACCTTGAAACTTTGGGGGCGGGGTCAAACTTAAACTTTTCACTGTTTGCATGTTGTAGCGCCAGTAGGTATGCAGGTCTGTTTTACTGATAACTTGAGCCTGAGTACACATGGCTTAGTGAACATCTTGTAATGTCCAAGTTTCTCATGGAAGCTCTTTATCAGACTGTAATACTTGTTGAAAAGACTCCCTGAGTATCTCATCAGCCAGAGGATAGTAGCCTAAATCTCAGGGGAAGATACACTCGGCCATACCAAAACTTATTTGCCAACCATACATGTATCCATTATTTCTCAGAACAATTCTGAGACCACTATTACTTAAGAATCTTTAGCTGCATATTTTGACAGTGCATGTTCACCCTACAGTCCCTCCTCTTATTTTAAAACACCCTGCAGCCATTCCCCCACGAACATCAAATCTCTGCTTTCTGTGTCTCATGATGCGACATCAAGCTACAGTCCGCCTGCCATTTTGTTTCTCGGGTAGGACTCATAAGTCTCGTATTAATTTTCATAGTTAGGTAGTTAGCTGGTGGTGGGAGGCCCTGTATCTAGCCAAGTATCTTATGCCCTATACTGCCACAAGGCTGTTAAAAAAAATTGTAACTACCTATCTTCTGTTGGCAAAGATCAACCTTGAAGGAGCTACCAGTCATGGTTTCTTGCTTCCTGTTATGTCTTTTATCCCTAGGCCTTCTCATATCCTGTCTCAAGAAAAACATCTGTCAGTATTCCCCCCGTGTCCTCCTTACTAGGTAACTTTAGTCCCACTCTATCCTGTACAGAGTACTCTTGACTGAAGAGATTGAAGAGGACTGCTCAGTTCCTCTCACAGGAAAGGAATGGTCATACCCCACAGCCTCTCTCCCCAAGGCAGTGCCTGAGATGGTGGAGAGAATACAAAAATAATATTTTTGAAGGGACAAATTACTTGAATCCACATCACTTCTTCATTAAAAAAAATCAAGTTGTCACTAAAGGAATTGTATTTTGAAATCCACATTTGAGCAGACACAGCAAGATCTGAGTAATTATTATCATAAGTCCTAGAGCTCAATAATTACCCAATAAGTGTTAATATTGACCATCATTGTTTATATTAATAAATTATATCTAAAGAAATTCTTTCCAACTTCCCCCTACAAATTTATACAATGATTTCCACTTAATACCTTACTGAAATAAATAGTTTGATATATATATATATATATATAGTTATTCCCTCTGTGGCCTTGTAAAGTGAAATTATCCTATAAGGACAAGAGGACTCACAGCTAAGAAACCTGAGAGCATATTATTATAATGAAAAGTAATTATCAGTAAAAGTAACTCACTCATAACACTATGTAGGAACTCGACATTTAAAAGAAAAGGTAGTGCCAGTCAGCTCTTAATGTCCCAAGCATGATCATACATGAGACTCATATGTCAGTTAATAAAAATGCCTGCAGGCACTTATCCGCCTCATTTCTATGGTTCTGTGTAACAGCTACACATATGGGTGGGTATTACTTAAGGCTAAGCACTATTTACTCTACAAATAAATTACTATGTAGCTTACATTGTTAGGGTCACATGGTAGCCCTATAGCTTAAAAGACTGAAATAACCATGCATTTATCTTGTCACTACAGGTACTTACAGTGTAATTACAAGGTCAACAGTTACCATGTAATTCCGTACTTTCAACATCGTGCTTCTTAAACAACAGGAAAGCCTACTGTCTTCCCAGTACCTTCCCGAAGCACTGTCTGTGTTCTACCATCCCACTTGACATGTGAAGCAGATGCATTGATATTTTTAAAGGAAAACAAATCAAAACATATTCATTGGGAAAAAAATCACTCAAGTTGTCAGACATCTCTTTCTGAGATTCTATTCCTTGGATTTCTAAAAGTTATTTCATTGTAGTATCACATCTAATTTAGACAGCAACTCAAGAAAAAATATAACAGGAAATGCCACTTTGCTTAGCAGTGATAATTTTATAATCGTGCTGGTTGTATAGAACAGTGCAAAGCAGCACGTATTTAAAGTAAAAGATTTCCTGCATAAATCAGGACAAAATGACATGGCATCTTAACTCATGCCACACATGTAAAGTGTTGTTCTCTTATATTGTGTATTTGTTCTTTTCTCTAGGCCTACATAACATGGTAACACTCTACATAATCTTGTTGTTAGCTACATGTTGGACAATATAGCTAAATCTCTAATATACATTCCTTCCACTATGAAGTGACTCTGAAATTATGAGTTTATTAAAGTCTTATAAAATTCTTCAAATCCTCCCTCCTTTATGAAGAGAAACAGGACATTGCTTCGATAGTCAAGATTTGAACAACTCATTCCAAATTTATTATAGGTTACTATCATACAGAGAATAATAAAGAATTTTTTTAATTACTTTAGCTCATAAGAATGGGCTGATAGATATTCCATCAATGTTATGATTCCCTTGGATGAAGAAATGCTAAATGCTAACCCAAACAGATTTTAAAACCATAATTACTCAGTAAACAAGGGAATCATAGCCAAATAATTATTCATGAGTGCAGATTAAATTCTTATAAATTTTTTTTCTAAATCTCTTTTTGCATTCTTCTCTCTGTGGCAAAGTCACCAGGCATAGCACCATCAAAATGCTGTTGCTTCTCCAATATGTTTTATACAAAAAGAGCAAGCTGTATGCTTGGTCTTGGTAGAGGGTCTTTGTTCTTTCTCTGGTGATGAGGCATAGATAAGTTAGCCATCAATGATACAGCATTTGAAAAAAGCTGTTTTAGAAAAGCCAACAGCAAGTGATCTCAAAGGGATTCTATAATCAGTTTTCATATTTAATGATTACAGAAAGTAACAAAGAATCTGTAGGCTTCTTAGACAAGTTGAGAAATGTCCTCTTCAAAATAGACTCTCAGGGTGAAGACCAGACTCTCTAGGGGGAATCCAAGAAAACCTCTCTCTATTATTACCTAATGAATTCATGAAGCTCCCTTATGGATCATTTTGGAATGCCAGGTCATAATTAGCATACATATATTTTAAATCTGCTTGTATTTTTTGCATTTTGTAAACTAATTTGGACCTTTCACTTTAATTATTAATTTACAAAGTAAACAAGAAGGTGTGGGATCTACCTGTAATGGATGCTTTTGTATTTCAAAAGGACAATGGTCAAATATAGCAGAAGACCAGTTAAAATGCTTGCAGGATATTCAAGTGGGCACACTGGAAAATTAATAGGGACAACTATAAATTGTCCTCCCCTTTGGCTTATTTTGTTCTTCTCTTTTTTGAAAGAGGTCACATGTATCCCAAACCAGCCCCCAATTCTCTGCCTAGCTGGAGATAATTCTGAACATATGACCCTCCTCTCTCCACCCATCAATTTGCCTTTTCGATTACAAAAATATATTCCTGTATTAGATATCATGTAAAAGTTAAGAAAGCACAAATATTAAAGAAAACAAAAATAGAGCATGTACAAATACAAACACTATTTGGCCCAACTGTTTAAAATGGTTTGGTAGAAGAGAGCTAGCAACATGCTCAGGTTTGTAGAAATAGGACTGCAAGCAAAAGGAACCAGCTTCAACCAGCTCACTGTGGAAATTCATGGAGGAAATTGTGAATGGGACACTCGCATTGACCTTGTAGTTGTTGAGAGTAAGAAAAATGTATATTATTAGTGGTGTACTGACCCATAGGATCTGGCCAGTAAGTGATTCACACCATGTTTATCCCACACTTTCACCAGCATGCATTTCAATGACTGTTTCTGTCCTGTTCTTATATAGTAATTTTCAGTATGGGAGAAGCACCATACCTTTAAGCTTTAAATATAAAAAATGACACTGATTAACCTTTAAAATGGTGCCATTTAATCAAAGCAAGTAGATCTTTAATGGGTTTTAAATGGACTAATAAATCACACACATTTTTTTTTCTAACATGAAAATAAACGAAATATTTTGGGGAGAAAATGTGGCATTTCACTTTTTGGAGTGTTTGCATAAATGCAGACGTGGATATGGGGGACAGTGACTCAGAGTGACTATGACTTAGAAGGGGACCACTTTGCCTCTATCTTGGTGTGCTCATAATTTCTGTACCCTTTTCTTTGCATGGGAGGCAAACCTTACAGGTTTCTTTGTAGCATTTGTGCATCCTTGACAGATTTTGAGACTAGGTCTAAGGAACACACTTGAGTATCACGGAGAAGGGAATTGATCTTCCCTTCTAGGAGAAACTGACCAGAGAAAATGAGTATGTTTTCTGCTCAAACCCCTGCCATTACTAATCCTCCTCAGGTACAAATGAAGAAAGAAGCAACCAGCAATCTCTGAAAATATAGGCTGGACTCCCTGTTTTTAGTGCTGAGTGTTTGGAAATAGTTCATTGGTATTCCTGAAGACTTGAAGTGTGTGCTCTCTGAGGATGGGCAGGTCCCTCTGTGATATCACACAGCATCTTGCCTTGTGCCTGACTTCTTAGTGTTGTTTCGTTGAAACCAAGTGACTAAAGGAATGGACAAAAAGAAAAAGTACACCTGATTATTTTGAACTAATTTGCCTATTTGGACCACACACAGACCCAGGCATGGGAAAACGAACCAGTCACAGTAAACTGAGGCTCAGCTCTGAATAGCAATCCCCCCAGAAAGAGTGAGGCAGGCACCAGAGGACCTACAGGATGGAGGAGTGAGGAAGGAATGGGTAGCTTGTTAGCATGCATGGAGTAAACAACACCTGAGCAGAAGTCAACAACAGCTTCTAGTATCTGGTGCTTATGCTATGTTAGGCACTTAAACTGAACCTTTTACAGGCGCTGCTCCACTTTATTCAGTGACTCAATTAGGATCTAGATGATTGATGTCACAATTTTATAGGTGTGGAAAGTAAAATCCACTGTGACTGTAAAACCTGTCCAAGGTCACAGGGCTATTGAGTATAAGGGGTTCCTAATATAGTACTTTGGGGACTGTTCTGTCATTTCTTTTCCACCAATAAAATCTCTATCTAAATGGCCCCCTTCTTTCTTCTGTGTGAGGGAGGGAGCACATGCCTTCTTAACAAAGGCAACAACTTGTCTTGATCACGCAGCATCCAAGACTCTCTCTTTTAATCATATCTTCCCGCTTGTCTTCTAGGTCTAATCGCTCTATTCTGATATGTCTTTTGCATCAGGCTTTGACTGTGCTCAAACCCACGCCAACATTATCCCTGTACTTCATCACTTTTGAATGAAAGAGTTGCGTACCCTTGGGTTTGTCTGTCTACACTCTTGCTTTACTGTAGAAAGCTGCCCCTCCATGAAGAACCTCCCCCCACCCCTTTTTTTAAAAGTTACCTAAAGCAGGGCCCATAAAACAATGCACACGTGTCCTCTGATATCCCCTGCTGCTTCTCCACTCCTCCGGAGGTTTCTACTCCTTGATAGGCCTCAGGTGTCTTGGTGGTAATAAGCTGCATTGAGGTCTTCCTTCTCTGCTAAATCACTTAGTGTGGTAGCTGAGGCTTAAATAATCTCATAGACGCTGTTTGTTATTGTCCTTAATTGCCATCCCAGGTATCTCGTCTGCCCATCAGACCTGTACATTTCACCGTGCATTCAGCATCATGGCCATGTGGATACACATTATAATCCTGATCCTAGGTTAGCTTAGCCTCTGCTCATCCCATTCTCTCTCCTCTTTCCCATTCGAAAACAACGCTTTTCTGTTTTCCTTTCATGGAATCCAAAATTCTCAATTCTTGATTCATCAATGTCTATTTCATTCTTTGTTTTATCTCCCAAACAACTCTCCAGAGTTCTAAGCTTCCTCTTATAGTCTCAGTTCATCAGAGGGCATTTGTCATATGTGATGGTCTAGACCTCTAAATCCCATCCTGTATCTGACTCTTCAGTGAATCCTTTCTGTTGCCCTTAGTGTGGTATCTCTAAAACACCAATCAGACCACATTTTCCATCCACTTCTGGATTTCCCACTTCCAATTTCCTTATCCCAGCTATATAAAGCTTGGCTAGACCTTCCCTTGTCACTCAGTGCCTGCAATGTTGCTATCATTTCCACACTTCTAGCACAATCCACTCTTCTTGGCATGGTTGTCTTTACCATGTCTGGGTAATTGCCCATCCTACTTTTCTTGCACCTCGACTGTCATTTTCTGCCAAGCAAAAACTCCACTTCATCTCAATACCTCTCATGGAAGAGAATCATCTTCTTACTGAGATAAGTCTTTGGTTCCTGCCAAATAGAAGGAAACTCTCACCTACTTGGTTTCATCTTCAAACTGTAAATAGATTTTAGCTGCTATGCTTTATTCTTCTCAGTGTACCTTTAAGTGATCCATCTATCACTCACAAGCCATTGATTTGAAAGACAATTTCAAAATTCTGGTATTTCATTCTACTAGCCCCACGGGACCTCCCACCCAGTAGGTACTTCATAAAGAATGCTGAACTAAAATTGACATTCGGTAGATAAGGACCTTTCCTTTTAAGCTTAAGCAAATTAACGTGCAACCTCTAATATTTTGAAAACAACTAGTAGGATTTAGTAGCCATTTAGCCATAGAACAAATGAGATTTATTTTGCAGATCAATTAATTAGAAGTCGGGAACACATATCCAGACATTCTGTTATCACTAGACAATTGGCAAGTCCTTAAATAAGTAATTTATCTCCCTTTGATCTAGGTATCTCATCTGTAAACTGAGACAAACGAGTGTTCTCCAAAATCATACTACTTTTCAAATATCTATTCCTAATGAGGGCATAATTAACCACACAGAGAAGACAGACATGGATTAGATAAATGTTACTCAACAACTGAATTATCCCAAAGATAAAACAAACACACAAACTAAATAAGTATATCTGACTTGCTATAAATAAACAGAGGTAGCTATTACATCAAAAAGCAGAAAATATTGTCTATAGACATCTGCCTAAGGTTTTATTCAGGATTTTATACAGCTGAGGCTTTTCAGCTAGAATTCTGAAAACTGCCCCCAATATGAGTCATAGAAAATTGTCATTTGGCAACGAAATGTATGTCTTTATAGACACATTAAAGGTACCTCTCTACCTTCCTACCTTTTCCAACACATTTTCAAATCAAATACATAATAATGTTATTTGTGGTTTTAACTTTTAATTTTCCTGGACCATGTATGTATGTATGTATGTATGTATGTATATATGTATGTATGTATGTATATATGTATGTGTGTGTGTATGTGTGTATGTGTGTATGTGTGTGGCTGTGTGGGTGTGTTTGTGTGTATAGTGTGCTTTGTCTTTGATTGTGCAGATCCTGAATATTTATATTACCTTTCAGGTTGATGTAGTTTATTGAAAAAAGAACACAGCTCAGTCACATCTATTAAACATTAACTATTTTTCTGGAAATTCAGAATGGGTACACAGTCCTATGATCATAACCTCCAGAGATAAGTCTAAGTACTCCCTCCCATACCTATTTGGTTGCAAAGGAGTTTTTTTTAAACACTGTGCTAAAAGAAAACTGGCTTAAGTAACACATTGAAGAGTAATGTGGTGTTAAGATGAAATGTGTTTGAAGTTGCATATTACATCCAAAAGAGCATTGCCATAATTCATAGTGATTAATGTTAATGTCAAAAATATTAAAGAAAGTAATAATGATTTGTATCTTCATGTAATGGGCTACCCTTTCTTTGATCTTTTATTCCCTTTGATCAATGAAATTAAGGGGCAATAAATTTTGAACCAATAAAGAGGAATTCATCTTCACCCAGTGTATTGGTCAGCCTGTGGGAATAACTGCCATGGGAGGTCAGAGAGACAAATGCTAAGGCTGGTGTTAAAAAGGGATCAGATAATTTTACAGCCATTAATAACGTTTGTCATGCTGCAAGCTCACACACTGATAAGCGGAATCTAGCTATCCTTCTGGGCCCAGACTAATTACCTTTTGGGTCACAAAGACATTGCTTGGCTAGCACCCAGAATGGTTGACTATGGCCCTTTCAGTGGGGACTGTGGCAATGAAGTTGAAGAATGAGATCACTGAGGACCCTCAAAGGGTCTTAGACCCAAACAGCTTGGCACATGCTCTCCTTGGTTGCATTTCTTTAAAAGAGAAACTATTAAACACACACTAGACTGAATGCGCACCTCTGAAAATTCTTAGCTTGTTTCTTTTTTTTTTTAAAGGGGGGGGCTTTTAAGCTGAATTATCCAAAATATTTTAGTCTTTCTGACTACTCAGTAGTGTGAATCCCTTCATAGATTGTCTCTTAGATGATTGGATACTTGGTAGGCAGGATACAAGTGAATCTTTCCCATAGCCAGGTGAGTCCCCAAAGAAATGTTTCCTCAGCTGTATCCCAACAGGAGCTGACTCTCTTCTAGGCACTCAACTTCTCAAGGCTTTGGTAACTGTTGTAGACTTCTGAGACCTTCAGTCAGAATGTTAGCATAAGTCAGTGTCCAGTAGCACATCCTGCTTACCAAAAGTTTTATGTAAGAAATATCTTATGTTCTATCCCAATCTTCCCAATGAGATTCATATAGGCACCAATCTTAATGATAAATGCCAATTAGCTGCTAAACATACAATACATATGGGGAATATATCCACTAAGTACTGAACCACTTGGATGTCACAGCCAAAGAACTGTATACTGTTCCCATGATCCAGCATTACTTACATACTTGTGGCCCAAGTTGTTGGTTGTGTCCTCTTCCCTTTCTAGCAAATGCCTGATGTGTCTTGGAAGATAGAATGCATTTATTAGTATTTAATGACCTACAGGTTACTGAAAACTGACCATGATGCTGCTAAATCATGCCATTCATAGCTCTCAGCAGCAGGAATTCATGAGTTTCTAATAGACTTATAATAAACAGACTCCATTTACCTTCATAAAGCTGCAGGGGTAAAACTCAGGTTGGCTGTGGTAGGAAAAATCTCACAGTCACCAGTAATTTATTTCAAAGACTCAGTATTTAGACTCCATGTATTTGCAGACTGGTAACTACAACAGAGCAAGATTAATAGCTGTGGTAAGTATCTGATAACATCTACACTTACTAAAGTTCATTCCACAAAACAATAGCTTTTCTTTAAATAGTAGCACATTTGGACATTTAAAAAGTGCCAGGAAAGAAATGCATTGCATTAGCCACATTCAGACACCATGACTATAATATTTAAATATGGATTAAATAAATATTTATAACACCAAGTAGCTTTCTTACACATCTGTTTTTATGTATTTTCACAGGAATCTCCCTCCTAGTGCATGTATTTTCTGCTAAATCTTTTATGGGCTTCTATGTTCCTAACCCTAATCTTGCTGTTGGTTGATGTAACCATGTCAATTTAGTGTCTAAGGACAGTCATCCCATCTGGGGATACCACCAATAGCCTTCCAGCAACCCACTTATAACTTGTACAAAAGTTGCCTTCAATGTTAAGATGTAAGAACCATTTCTGATCACTGATTCTGTCACAGAAAAAGACCTGGGATGATAATGTAAATGCTAATTTCAGGGTTCATCATCATTTAAAAGTATCAGAATCCTTTAGATTCCTGTGTTGCTTGAGTTCATGAAAGACTGGAATGAGAAGAACTGAAGACAAAGAGCGATCAAATCCGTCGGAAACTTAGTGTAATGGGGCACAAGGGGGTTACATTTTTGTAGAGTTTTAAAAGGGCATCATGTTTGAATGTCTTTAGATAAATCTCTCTGCTGCTGAAGGGAAGGCAGAGTCCTTACAATGAGGCAAAACTCTTATTGTAAGTACTAGAAGCAAGAGGTGAGTAGAGTCCAGTTTGAGTACTAGACCACTCAGAAAACATACAAAGTGGGACTGAGCCTTCCCCCACAGTTCCCTTCTGGATGTTTGCTGATGAGGTGTTAACTGAAGTGAGCACACATACTTTGCACTGCTCAGTTATGCTAATAAAACTTTCACATCAGCAAGGTGATGGTGGTACACGCCTGTAATCCCAGCACTCTGGGAGGCAGAGGCAGGAGGATTTCTGAGTTCCAGGCCAGCCTGTTCTACAGAGTGAGTTCCAGGACAGCCAGGGCTATACAGAGAAACCCTGTCTCGAAAAAACGAAATCCAAAAACCAAACAACAACAACAACAACAACAACAACAACAAAAACAACTTTCATATCTTTCTATAGAATATTCATTTGAGAACCTCCGGTTTCTTTGGCTATAGATATGCTTTGAGAAATTACAAATCTTTAAAGTGAAATAAATTCTACAACCGCTGATGTGAGTCTTCACACATCATAGGAGCACAGCTGTTTTTGGGAGCACCAAATCAAAATTCAATGCTGCCTCAATCCTCTATTTTTGTAATAGATATCGCATTTATGTTCTGTTTCATTTCCATTTGCTCCCACAACCAGACTGAAAAATGAACTGCATTCCCACCACTGAAGTTAGATGGGAGCTATGCTGGTCTTGGATGAATAGATGTATTGCCACCAGTGCACTTCTGTGAGCACGGGTGCCGAATCTGAACTCTACAGTAGTAATGACAGAGGTCTGCTAGTTTGGGTTTCTGGCCAATGACTCTCAGAGGACCCCATATCTGGAATCTGTATCCTGGAAAGGAATGTTAATCTTGTAAAATCGAAGATTCTCCCCCAATTCAGGCTCTACCTTGGTGTCTTTGCCTTTGTCCAGAAGTTTGTGCTTGACTTGTGACTGATGACATCAACTCCCTCTCCTAGAAATACACAATTACAATATTGAAAAGCAGCTCTGGACTTAACAAAGTTGTTATTTGGGTTGGCATATAATTCCCCATATTAAAATACTTTTGATTTGATGTTGTAAAGACTTACTGTTACCTCTCACCACTCTATCACCTTTTCCAAATGTTTATATTTCCTCCTTAATTTTTTTTTTTTTTTTTTTTTTTTTTTGGAGCTAGAGAAGGCTTCCCTTCTATAGACCAGAAAAGACAGAAAACAGATATCAACTAAAAGCTGAGTAAGCTAACCCCAAGGAAATCGCAAACTGTTTTGCTGAAGGTATCCTTACTTCTATCATATTTAAAGGCTACTCTCAATAATATCTAAATGCAGTAAACAAACAAATTCTAAGTTAAAGACTTAGAATTCTGTAATATGGAAACAGAAAAAACATGAGTCTTGAAGATTACACTTATACGGGGATCTCTGCTCTGTTTTGGGGCGACAACCTAGCCTGATTGCGGGACTTTTTATATTTTTTTGATAAGAAAAGTCCTTAAGGGACTGTAGCTAACAAAATGCATTCTTCAATAATTAAATTATCTAGGCCAATATAGTAATCAAAACCCTAAAGTTGTTTTATAACGTTAAGCCATTCCATCTCTCCTTCCTGTTCTGAATTCATACTCAAAATACATGATAAAAAAAAGGGGGTCGTGGTTCTGGGTCACTGGCAATTGCTTCATCGCTCTCCTCTTTCTCTTTGTTCCCTGTCTTAGCTCTGCTGTTTTGGCTTCTGATCCTTCTGGGTGAGGCAAGGATGCAGAAAAAAGGATAAGGGTAAAAAGAACAAAAGAAATTACTTGAGTAGCATCCATGTAAGCTGGGCTTGGAGTGCTAGGGTCAAGGAAAAGTCCAATGCCTATTTTTCAAGTATTTCTTCTGTGGCCTCTGCATGATAAGCGTCTCAGCTGCAGATACCTTGGGTTCTATTACTATCTGCTTTGTTTGATGTGAAGGATGCTCCACAAACTCCACCCCCACACAGCTCTCAAGTCCCTAGGAAGACACTCCTCTTGCTTGACTTCTAACATGCTTCCAATGCACAACTTTCACCCACAGAACCCAAAGAACTACTCCTGTTATCCTCCCTCAGAATCTGAAAATCCTTAGCCATGCCTAGAGAAAACTCTGGCCTGGCTGATTCTCTGGGCTCTGTTGTCCTATCTTCTTTTCAGTAATGAGTGTTGAGGTACATGTTGTATGTGCCTCTGCAACCGTGGGGAATCCAAGTCAGTTACTCTCTGAATACTTAACTGAGTTAGGGGAGAAGTCCAGAGACCCTGGAAGCTCTCTGAAAAATTTCTCCTTCTATGTCCAGTTCCCCCAGTCTCCCTTCCCTCTTCAGAAAGGAGGTATGTCCTCAGCCAAGTGCAGAAAAGTATGCCAGTTGAAACTGGCAGATCACAGACCTGTCTGAAAAGTTTGGCTTTGGTGGTCTAAGACCCTGTGGCACAACAGAAAACACTGGAAGCTAGGATGGAAAAAGAGTCAGAGATAGTCCTGATATCATTGACTGCGGTTGCTGAGAATAAAAATTCACCATTGATAGGCCCATATCATAGCCCTGTTATATGTCGATAAAAATGAACATGAAACTAACTGGAAAACTTCACAATATATGTCTCTAAGCCACATCAACAGACAAAAACAACACTAATAAACAGAAATGACTTATTGGACTTCTATCATTCTGATAAATTCCTCTCCTGAACAATCACATGACTGTCTTGAGAAATGGAATGACTGTAAGACAATTTAAAGATTGCAGCACAGTGGATACAGGGTATATGACTTCTACACAGAGTGGAAAGTTGCAAAGAGCTTAGCTAAAAATCCTTCATAAGATCCAATGAACACCAACCTTGACCGAATTGCAGAAATAAGTACTTTCATTAATTAACTGTGTGTAATTTTTAAAAGCAAGAACTAAAGATTGGATAATAAAAAAACAAAAACCAAAAAACCAAAAAGGGAAGCACAGATAGAGTCACAAATTCTTATCTCTACTCCAGAGTGAGGCTAAAGAGTGAGATTTTGTTGAAAAGAGGGTTGAAAAGCCAAAGAAAAAATAGGACTGAACTGGCAAATTATATTCAGTGTACGGGGGTCTTTCAAGTCTTGCTCAACATCTTCATTATGATCTAGGCCATAGAAATAAACATCAAGTTAATTAAACCTACAGGTAGTATTAATTTAGTGTAAGGGGCAAAGACTAGTGAGATAATAAAAAGCCTTTGGAGGTTAGGAACAGCAGCAGCAAACAGAAATTTGAGAAAGTACACGTATTTAACAGAATGAAGCCCTTAGAAAATAGGACAGCTAACAGCAAATTTAACTGATTGTGTCAACAATTAAGTATATCCTAGATGCAATGGTTTAAGAAAATAATTACCAGCATCATTTGGCTTTCCTACTCTGGATTATAATGATGGATACAGGGAATCACCATTTATAAAATTATACCTGTGCCCTGGAGGAAAAAAAAATGCATTGGCTACAAGATAGTATATATTGATAAAATTAGAGAATTCATGAGAAAACATAAATGGAATGGACAATATCTTACATATATGACTATGATAATTCTTTTTTCCCCTATCTTCCAGGAAAGTTACATTTTGAAAGGATATAATTCAAAAATGAACTATCTGGCAAAGCTTGCTGATTATTAAAGCAAAGCAAATGAGAAACAGTAAAGGAGATGTAGCGTGTAGACCCTGATCCCCAAGTGCCTGCTTCATTTCCTGTCCTTCCAGCTGTAGCTGTGTGATTATTAGAGCACCCCTTCACACTTAGCTCCTCCCTAGGGCCTTTGCTTGTTCTTCCTTCAGTATACAACACTCTTCTTTTCCAGGATTTGCCACATCAAAAGTTCTCTCCTCAAAGTGGCTACAAGCATCATACCTGAAGTTGGTTTTCCTACAGAGTTGGTGTCCCATGTTGTGTAATGTTGTTACAGGTCTTACCATTATCATTACCTGAAACCATCTCACTAGGTCTTATTGTTTGTTTACTGCTAAAATTTCTGTCTTTCTCATCCTTAGATGTAAGATGTATGACAGTAGGATTGTTTTCTCCAATGCCACTTTTTTCTATGCTTTAATACTAACTCATGGCAATTGGCCATTATGTAACTATGCGTATACTTGATATGTGATAATCTATGGGATGTATATGTAATATATGTAGTATCTGCAATATATTCATGTAATAGATATAATAGCTAAACTATGTATGCATGTCTGTGTATTGCTATAAAGGAGATTGTGAACACACTATAGAAGAAAGGAGACCCAAAATAGAAAATATTGTCATTGTCAGAGGATACAACCAGTGAATCAAAAACCAAGACTCATTTTTTTAAACAAGCGGTTGCATTAACTTAAGTTCTTCAGAGTGGTTAAGCTTACCAATTCTGTAATTATATATTTGGTCATATTAGGCCCCGATAATGAAATTCCAAGGATCACTTCGGCAGAAGCTTCAAACCAATGTGTATATTTACTCATAAAAATTCATATGAAGTTAACTACCGTGCGGTTCCTTCCAGCTTTCTTTTTTCTCCAATAGAGTGAAATTAATGTGTGCAATCTAATGAGATATGCTGCAATTAGAGAACGACTATGCATAGTGATATCTCCACTTGTATATGTTTCAAATGAAATAGAGTCTGTGCTGACATTTCAGGAATCGAAAGAATGAAAAGCAAAATTAAATTGCTATTAGATTTCAAATTGCAGCAGGGTACCTGAATACAAAGTCAATCTGTGAGAAGCTGATGTTTTAATGGACCTCTGCCCATATTAAAATAATGTGGTATGTATATAGGTTTAATGTATATTCATGAAGGAGTATAGATTAGCTTACAAACCAAGAAATATTAAAACCCTACCGCTTATGACAGGAAACCCACCAAAAATTGTAATGTATCTATACTCCCGGACCTGTCTACCATTTGAAGAGGGATGCTTAAAGAAAGTATTAATCCTGACTGTAGCTACGGGTTCCTGTGAGCCACGCTTATAATAAGTGAAACAGAGTCCAGTAACCCTTCACAGACTGAAAAGGACTCAGTATTGCTATATATGGGAATACTTGGAGGAACATAAAAACAACAAAACCAAACCATTTTTGAAAGTTTTACATATATCCATTTCTTTCTTAAGTTATGTGTTTTCTGTTTTGTTCTTTTGTTCTTTTTTTTTTTTTTTATTTTCAACCGGACGAAAAATGAGTAGAACAATCTCAGAGGTTAATATAAAGGCATTAGTTATATTTAATTCTAGCCTCTTTTGCGTGACATTGGATAATAAACCCAGAGTTTTATATATACTCGGCAAACACTCTGTCACTGAGCCACATCCACAGCCTGCTTTTTACCTTTTGATTTCGACATGGTCTCACTAAG
The DNA here is from genome assembly GCF_947179515.1 of Apodemus sylvaticus. NCBI lineage: Eukaryota > Metazoa > Chordata > Mammalia > Rodentia > Muridae > Apodemus > Apodemus sylvaticus. The sequence continues at coordinate 88,396,756 of NC_067481.1, read as the reverse complement.
TTACCCATGCTTACCTTTCACACTCTGTAACTCAGGCTGGCCATGAAATTGTGATCATCCTTTCTCAATGTCCCCATTAACTAGGATTCATTACAGGGCTCTGATCTGGGCTGTCTTAGCTATAATATCTCTAAGTTCAGTGAACCTATGAAAGGATGAAGCTATCTAGGTTTCTGCATTCTCAAGCTGCAACAGCCAAGAGCCACTAGCAGTTAGCTAGGGTACCATGAGTAGTCTGTGAAAAAGAAACCTCATGGAGATGGTTCTTACACTGCTTCTGTTTCTTTGAGATAGTTGATGACTTTTTTGATGTTCCTTAGTTATCTCTCCTCCCTGCATCTCCTACAATTTATCAAGCACCAACTACTCTACCCAACTATGATATATGAACCTGTATGAAACCTCAAGTCTTACAGAGGCAAATAATTATTTCTATTATTATTTTAAGGATTTTTTAAAAAAAAGCAAAACACGCTTACAGTAAACAACAGTTAAATGTTCCCATGCAGAATATTCATGGGGGCATGCTTTACAAAAGTCTTAATTTGATTTCATTTTTAAACTGGAAAAAAATAGTAAGATAAAAATCCTACTACATGGTAAGACTCTTATGTATAGAATGAAAATCTAGCCCGTGGGCAGATTATTTCTTGCATATCCAGGGTCTTGAGTTCAAACCCCAGAATCATCACAAAATAAAAGACTCCTAGGTTGTGATAGCAGCTCCTGAATCTAGAAAATGTGAACACCAAATCTTTTAGCTACAAAAAAATAAACCAACTCATAAACCTTGAAAGATAGGTGCAGAGTTGCAGTGTGTGTACTTTTACTTACTAAAGACAAAGGCTTCCTCTAATGAGTATCAGCATTCCAGAGGAAAATACAGCTAAATTACTCCTGTTGGTATGCTGGCCTCATTTCAGCTGAGGCCATTACGAAGGCTCCATGGCCCTCTCTTTTAAGAATTAGGAACAAAATGCCTATAATATATTTTCATATGAAAGACAAGAAGAAAATGTACAAAATCAGTGTAAAATAAACCTAAACTGATTAGCTGTCTTTCATTTTGTCAACTGCACTTTCAACAAAAGGAAGTATCGAGCGAAACTGCCAACGAGCTGTTGAGAGGGCCACTCGTCAGTGCTAAAGACCACAATCAGCTTGTCATAATTAACTTCGCATCTAAGGAAGACAAACATAGGCAACAGTTCAATGCCCAAGCCTATAGCTTGAAAGATGGAGTTCAAATGGGTAGAAATTGAACTTGGGCCAAACTACTTTATCCTGCTCACCTTGTTCCATAAATCAAGCAGAAAAAAAATAACTGTACATCAGCAGTGTTGTATATTAGTTCAGTTTTATTGGACTGAATTTCATTATTTCATAAAGTGAATTTCTCCACAAAATAGCATGAATACAAAGATATGAATTATATATGTGCTTCATCACAATATACTCTTGCCTCTAACTTTAGTGCTGTTCCTGCAGATATTAGTCTCTCTCTCTCTCTCTCCCCCTCCCTCCCTCCCTTTCTCTCCTCTCCTCTCTTCTCTTTCTCAATCTCTCTCTCCCTCCCTCCCTCCCTCTCTCTCCTCTCCTTTCCTCTTTCTCAATCTCTCTCTCCCTCTCTCTCTCTCTCTCTCTCTCTCACACACACACACACACACACACAACATACACACACTTGTACAAACACATGCACATACACACTCATGCCACATGCATGCACATATGCATGCACACATACACACACACAAGTACACTCGAATACACACTCTCAAACATACTCATCTATACACATACTCATACACACATATGCAAGCGTGTGTGCAAACACACACACACATGCACACACACATACACACTCCCATGTACTTCTCTTTTGCACTAGCAATTCTGTGTCTTGTCATCTACACTGTGGACACTGTTCCAAAAATCCTCTGTGCTTTCTGTGTTCCACATCTCTACCTTGCTGATGGTTTCCTGTTACACTGCTTCCATGAACTCACTTGATGTTGATTCTAGTATTCCCACTTCAAAGATTGTGCTGGGAAAAAAAGTCCTTTAGATAAACATTTTTTTTCTTGTGGGATTCCTGTATTCTACTATAGAGCAACTTGACGAAAAATGGATAGAGCTGACAAAGATAACGGTGATAAATTCCTTCAACTGAGTTAGAAAGAAAATACATAAATGGCTCTGCAATACCCCCATGATTTCTACAATTATAAAATACTGAAAGAAAATCAAGAGTATAGTAATCATAGTTTCAATGCAGTTGGAATTTGCTGCCCCCCCCCCCCCGCCCCCGGGTGAAGGTGGAAAAGGGAGAGAGAGGTGAAGGAATCCAATTCAACTTTTCATTGCTTGATTCATAAACATATATACCAGAACAGTTCTCTTGGCCAGGTATTTATTAAAAATCCTCACCCTGTCTGATTATAAACAATTTGAGAAGTCAGACACTACAATATGCATAGCACTGTTCAAGTAGTGACCTTCTCAGCTGACTTTATTATGAGCTATGAAAAGCACTAGCTAATAAAACACAAGGGTGTTTAGTTTATTTGAAAGATTTTACTTTCTGAGGGGTTTCATCCCTTCATCAAGTTCTCCCACCAATGACCCTAACTCTTTTATTACTCCCCCTGACAATACAAAACCCCAGAGCAAAGGCTCCAGGAACATGGGCCCCAGTAAAGCTCAAGGGATAGCATTCAACCAAAATTGTAAGGGCAAGATTTCCAGTTGTACCACTTGGCATCTCTACTGTGGTTTATTTGTTGTTCAATTATATACATGCAATTTCTTGCTGGTTTTACCCTTGAGTATGCATTCTACAAAAGCTCATAAAGTTCTTAAAATTAGCTATACCTGTAATCTTATAATATTCCCCAGACTGTGAGTGAAATTGTACTTATTCACTTAAAATTAATATCCTTTTCTTGGTTCTCTGCGGAATTCTGACAAAACACTGAATGTAATGTTCCCATACCTGGGTATTTTAATCCAACAATCATGGCTATCTATCTTCAAACTATGGCAAAGCAAGATTAGACAATGCCCTGCTGTTCACAGCCTGATCCTGTGAAATGGACCTTCCTGGAGGTCATTTCAGTTGGAAGTAGACCTGAACACTCCAAAGCTTTTTTTCCACAGGATTCATAATAGGCAACAAGATAAAATGAGGCAGGCTGAAGAAGGATCTCTGATCTGAGAAACACGTTCATTTTGTTCTTGCTGTAACTTTAATTACATATATCTGAAAAGGTATTTCATAACTAAGGCTGAGACTCAAGCACGCAGACAACTGCACATTTATTAATTCAAGCAGGACATGGAAATCATGGCTCAAGATTGCCATTTATCAAAATTCTGAACTTTTAAAAATCTGTACCTTTGAACCTCCTTCATAGCTTTTGTGGAAATCAAAGCTTCCCCAAATTAGTCATTAAACTGAACAAACAAATACTCTTGGATACCTCAAATGGATGGTTTTTATGAGGCAGATATTTGGGGTTCTGGGGATAATCACTACTGTGGAAGGCACATTTCAGAAAATCTTACCCTTTTTCTGGGGCTGAGCTTTTCCATACTTCAACAGCAATTTTAGTGGGTATGGGAACAGTTCTCTATGAGCTCCTGAAGTCCTGGGTGACTTATAAAGGCTACATGTCCCCAGGTCCAATTCGAGTTTACAGAGTTAAGACTTGTCAGAATGATGGCATGCAGGTTTCTGCAGGGTAGACAATGCCCAGAGCAGTCTGAAGCAAAGCTAGGAGACAGCCAGGACCAAGACTAGATGACCAGGGATTATGACTGTCAGTACAAACATCTCATTCCACCCCAGAGGACACTGCAGGTAGTGGTCCTCAAAGCAAGAGGAAAGAGAAGGGGAAGGATGGGGAAGGAAGGTGCTCAGCAGGCATCAGCAATCATTCACACATTAAGATGGAATCTCTGGCTTCTGCAAAGCTCCTTCCCTGATCTTCTCAGGACTCTCCTGCCCCCTGCTGATAGAACCCAGCATTTCTGGCTTCTCTGTAAGGTTTTTGTTACTATAGAGACAGAAGCCAGGAGAGAGGCAAAGATGTAAACAAGGAGCTGGCTCTTGAGTATGGGGGAAAGAGAAATGTCAGGAAGATGAGACAAACAAATGAGGGAAGAGGAAAAGAGTGAGTTCATAGAGGGCATAGCCCACAACTCTTGGCATCAGGATCTAGGCAAGTAAAAGAAAAATAAAGCTGGATACCTAGAAAAGACAGAGGACATGGTGGTAGTAACAGGAGACAGAGTGTGTGAGCTAGTCAAGGGCTAACCCATTGCAGGTAGATGGAAGGAAAATGCAGGAATGACACTGGCTTCTCTTCTATCGTTTTCCACTTCTGAAATTTCATCATCGGGGTGGGGGGAACTAATTAATATGGTTTTGTAGACTCCAAAAAACCCAAGCTGGCTTCTAGCTTGCACTGATTCACCTATCAGAGGTGCAAGCTTTTGCTACAGCGATGAGTAGGAAGAAATGGGTCATGAGGAAAAGGGCAATCGGTCATGTGGTCCTGGAATGTGGGTTAGAAAATCATTATCTATACAGGATGTTCAGTGGATCTCTGGGAAATCTAAAAATTCACTGCTTTGATTTTGAGAAATTATTGACTGTTTTTCTCAAAACCTAGTACAGGTAACTCACCCAGGTGACTGTTTCTAACTCAACACTAAAGACCAAACAAAAGGATTCAAAGCTTTTGAGACTTAATAAGGTCTAGCCAAGTTGCTGAGTGGCATCTGCTTCACATTCATTGTAGGTAGCAGCTTAGGCAAAGCAAATTACAACTAAGATTGTTGATTGGGCATTGGAGACATGTTTGTGAAGACAATAAACCCATGCTGAGTGTACGAAGGTTGTGAGAATGAGCAAAGACCCTGGTCACAGGATCTCAGACAAACATTCTGCAATAGTGGCCATCTCCGTTGGCTGTGATAACTTTGTCATGAAGATAGAAATACTATTGTGACTTTAGAGATGTATAGACTGGGTCTTAGATAGCAGAACAAGAGACTTGCCAGGTATCAGAAGGGCAATGAAGAAAGGTTTTGGAGCTGTTGATCACTTCTTTGGACTCCAGGACTGGATTTGGAAAATAGGTAAACATTTGATAGTAGAGATAGGAAACTACCTGCCCCAAATCTGCCCTGCCAGAATGGTTCAGATAAACTAACATCTTAATGTGACCATGTAGATTCATTAGAGAGCAAAAGAGAACATTTAAATTCTGAGGCTGTTCCTTTTACCTTTTATGAGAAGAACACATTTATTATGACTAATAGTTAAGGCCAAGGGTTGATATGACTAGGTAGGCTATTTGAGAGGGAGGACATAGTTTAGCTCTATTCATCATACTAGAATTTACCGCATCAGAGTGGGATTTACTCAATCAAAGGTCATGATACCACACGTGCCCAGAGCATATATGACAAACAACAAAAGAGAATTCGCTTTCTGAGGTAGAGTAGGAAATACTGAAACATAATTCTGCTTAATTAAAGCAAGGAGAGGTAATTTTTGTTAGTAGCTGTTAAGAAGTTTAAGAATTGTTTTTCAAATCTCCAGTGATAACACCAGAAAGTGCATAAACATGAATATGGATTCAAAAAATAAACTTGAAAGGGTTCTACTGGGTATTTTCATAAAAGCATTCTCATGTAATAAGTTACACAATGTAGATCTAGAAAGAAGTAGAATGCACTCCCCAACAGCATGGCACCATTAGTGATACTGATACGGTGGAGATAGATGTCCCTGAGCATAACAGGATGAATGTATGTGCATATGTAAGGAGAGGTGAGGGGAAGAAAAAGTGTATTCATATATATTCATATATATTCAATGATATTAATATTACATATATATATATATATTTAACAGCACAAAGATTGTATTACTCAGAATTCAAGAGAATTATGGTAACCTATGGTCAAGAAAAACAGGTGAAGATGTGTACAATAAAATGTCTAACTTCAAGTGCAAATTTTTATATCTGCATAGATTATATAATAAAAATATTTGCTTGCATGATTTTTGATATTTATTGTATTCCTTATACATTATCAAGTTCTTTAAATCAATTATAATATTATAATGAATGTGTACTATGCTCAGGACAAAGTGTCAGCAAATATAAGTTGGTTTAATTTTATCCTGAAACTAAATTTTTAAAAAATTAATAGAAATAATAAGAATAGATAAATATAAAAAGCAGATATAAGAGGCATATATGAATAACATATATTCATATACAATTATTTGTGGCAAATAGCTCTATATACAAACAGATTTTTTTCAGTCTTTGTGCATATAACCTTTGGCAAATCTATTATATTGATTTCATATAAATTTATAAGAAAAATTCAAGAGCTTTCCTATAATTCTTTATCAAAAGAATTTTAGAAAGGAAAAGGAAGTATTAATCAGAGAAATGAAAATCAAATATACCCTTTTGTGTGGCTCAGTTAAACATTAACCATGCTAGTGAAGTCATAGCTAAATCAATACAGAGTGTACTATAGGGAGAAATCTCACAATATCTACTACAGTGTCAATGAACAGTGCCTTTTCATAAGCAGAGACTCAATAACTCCAATATTAGGAGGTGACTTCGACCAAATACAGAATTCCCTAACAAGACATGTATGAGGAAGCTAGCTTTACTGTTTCATAAAAAATAGAACTATATATGACAGATTGACAAAATAAACTGTAGCATATTCATTCATTCCATGGAATTTTAATGCCAGCATAAAGATTGTATTATTCTGTATTCAAGAAAATAATGATAACCTATGGTCAAGAAAGAAAAGTGAAGATGATAAAATAAAAATACATAGTCCATATGTAAACTGTTATGTATATAAATTAGCATGGTTAGAACAAACAGTAGCAATAATTGCCTCCAAGTTTTTGACATTTCTTGTCGTACTTATTCATTCATAAGTCCTTCAAATCAACTATAATATTATAATTAACTTGTATTATACTCAAGGTAAAATTTCAGCAAGTATAACTTAGTTTGTTTATTTTTTTCCTGAAGATCATTTTCTATATATATATATATATATATATATATATATGTATATATATATATATATAATACACACATATGTATATATGTATAAATATGTATATATATGTAATTTCCCAAATAACTTCATATGGAACATTGATAGGGCAAGTAGAATTGTTTTTATAATTTTAATATAGTTTTACATACAAATTAGTGTAATGTATACACATCTCCAGAGCTTCAGTGTGTGACAGGGTATTTGAGTTCAGAGAGACCTGTCACAGCTATCTTGTTAAATGAACTGGGGTGAGCCAGGGAACATTCCTCAGCCCTTTTTTCCTAAAGCCTTAAATGAGAAGCTTAAGTTTCATGACCTCCAAAGGCATTTCTGCTTTAAGAAATAAAAAGGAAAAAAATGCTGAAAATTGAAAATGTAAAATAATTCCTTACAGAGAATAAAATCATACTTCAAAGTTTCTCAACAGGTAATGAGAATCTTGAAGTCATGAAGTTACTATAGAACTGAACAACGTATTCAACTCTTCTGAACTCTTAAGCAAAAAAACAAAAACAAAAACAAAACAAACAAAAAAACTCATTGTTACTTGATAGTTTCTCAGTTTCTCTTTCCTCAGCATCTTATATACTATTCTGTCTCTAAAATTTTGACTGGTCTATTAGAAGTGTAACAGTGTCCTCTGCTTCCAGAAGCTCATTCAAAGCCTGCGTTACTACTAGACTACCATGAATGAATGAATGAATGAATAAATAAATAAATAAATAAATAAATAAATAAGTATGTTTTGCGTTTTTAATATGACCTAAATTTGAGGAGGAAAAGTCTCAGACATTTCTAAGTAAAAAACAAAGAAACAAATTGCAGGACATCCATTCATCCATGTCACCAAAACATCCAACTCTAACTCCAGAAGCCAACAGACAGCTTGGTGAATCAGAAGGAAGCAATCTTTTGTCAGTTTAGGCTAGGGAACCTCAGGTCCTTTGAAACAGACTGGGAATTTAAAGTGTAGATTTAATGATAAAATGGACTAGAATTCATATACTTCTTGGTCTACTTTCGTTAGCAAAGTTGGGTCAACGGAATGAAGCTGTTAGTGCAGGGTGATAAAAAATGACAGATGATGAACAACAGCAATAGTTTCAAAGTAGAAAGAAAGGACTTAGATACCTGGGAGCATAGGAGCACTGAAAGGAACAGTGTCTGCTCAGCTTCCTATCCTGATATAGAAAGGAGATCTGTTATACAAATTTCCTTTACTTTTCATTAGAAGAAACTGCAGATCTAAGTGCTGGGCCCATGTCCTTATTCTGAAATGCTAGCAAATGAGAGTTGAACCCTGTACACACAGAACTGCATTTGGCACAACAGGACAAGATTGTGGACTGGGTTGCCCCTGTGGGCAACCAACCAGCAACTGCCAACTTAGACCAAGAATATGGTATGGCACGTAAGCATATCTGTGGTATGCGTGAGTGTGTGTGTGTGTGTGTGTGTGTGTGTGTGAGTGTTGGGTGTGTTGTATGTGTATGTGTGTGTGTTACTGTCACCAAGCCAACCATCTTAAAATGTATTCTAGTGGGTCATGATATTTGTTGGGAGACAGGAGAAGAACAACATGATAAAATTTAAACAGATGATCACAAGTAAGAGATACAAACAAGGATGTCTTTTGTCATTTTCATTACAATTTTTCTTTTAATATAAAGATTAGATTAGATGGGCTGCTTTGTTAGGAGACAGGAGGAGGGTTGTAAGGTTGGAAAAAGATCTAAGTAACCAAAAGCCTACTCTATAGCAGGTGTCAAGGCAGGTACTTGCTTAATTTCTTCATATTTCATTCTAATGGCAATTCTGTAGAATCTCATAGACTGCTATACACAAACAACTCTACAACTATAAAGAGCTTGGTTATGAGATTTTATTTTTCCCCCCAAGCGCTCCTACACATCCTTTCTTGCTCTGTTTCAAAACCATGGCCTTCTCCTTTCTCTTTTTTTTATTACTATTGTCATATGCAACACTATAACCCACAAAACCATTGACGTTCCTAGATATGAACTGCTCAGTCTGTAAAATGTGTATTTTCAGGGTTGATCATTTGGCATTTGATAACCAATTATTGTACTTGTCCCTGGGAAAGACTAGATCTCCTGCTCTCAGCATCCCTTAGCTGCCTGAGGTTGAGTATGTGTGTGTGTGTGTGGGTGTGTGAGTGTGTGGGTGGGTGGGTGTTGGGTGTGTTGTATGTGTGTGTGTGTGTGGGGGTGGGTGGGGGTGTGTGTGGGTGGGTGTGTGGGTGGGTGGGTGTTGGGTGTATTGTATGTGTATGTGTGTGTATGTGTGTGTGTGTGTGTGTGTATGTTTGTGTGTTACTGTCACCAAGCCAACCATTTTAAAATGTATTCTAGTGGGTCATGATGTTTGTTGGGAGACAGGAGAAGAGCAACATGATAAAATTTAAACAGATGATCACAAGTAAGAGTACAAACAGGGATGTCTTTTGTCATTTTCATTACATGTTTCTATGTCCTACACATGGCATGTCTACCGTTGTTATCCTTTTTCAGTTCCTAGTTAGCAGTTCCTAGTTGTTCAGTTCCTGTGGCAGCCATGTGGCTGACACAGTCTCACCGTAACCCCCTTGGCCCTTCCCAGTTTTTTATTCCACAGTGTTCTTGGTGGTAACCAACAGCTCTCTAATTGGACTAATACCCACCCAGCTGGAGGGAAAATACCAGAAACCTTGCCAACTACTCATGGCTAGTGAAGTCGTAGATCTTAGAAAAGAATATTCGACCATTTACTGAACCAAATTAATCTCTAGTACTGCTCTAAATATTTGTCCTTATATCCACAAGTAATTGTATTTGTGACCCCTCACCAGGAAATATAACAACAGTAATGAAAAAAAGAAAGGAGAAGGCCATGGTTTTGAAAGAGAGAAAGTATATTGGGAGGGGTTGGAGGGAGGAACGGGAAGAGGAAATGCCGAGTTGGGGGACCCAGTCCTGAAGGATGCGTATATAAAACAACTCTCATACTTAAGGTTCAACTGTATATTTTATGCATTCCAAATATAATTCAAGTATTTCTCATGAACATTTAACACTGAAAGTAAAACATGTTCTAAGTTTAAAACACATGTTATACATTCCAAAAATTAATTATGAAAAATAATGCAAAAATATTTTCAATAATTTTATATTTATGATACATTAAATGATTATATTTTGGACAGGACTGAATTAAACATATTATTAAAATTATGTTTCACCTTACTTCTTGAAAGGGGTCAGAGGACAATCTGTAGTTATATTTTGTTGGCTTGTCCAAGTGTAATTCAGTGTTTCTCAATATTAGAAGTTATTGGAAGCTTAGTATACGTATCAATGCCAACTGATTCCATGAGATTATCTACTGGGTGGACCTCAGTGCACTTGGATTTTCAAAGATGCTCTGGCAGTTCTAAACTGTAGCCAGAATTGAGGTTTAATGCTGAGGAGATTTAAATTTCTTGTCTACAGTGAGAAGACATTGAAAGCTTTGGAAACTGTAAGTCACAGAAAGCAATGCTAATCTCAAGTCTCTACTAGAATGTAACCTCTGAGAACAAAGAGAGGTGGCTTAATTTATAATATCCATCATTTTGTTCCACATCTAGCACAAGGACCAGAAAACAAGGGGACCATAATAACTCTTTTCTGAGTACAGTAACATAATATTTAACAAGCATATATATCCATGATGTCTTAATTTCCTGATGATTTGCCAAAAACTTGAGGTAAGTTTTTAAACTCTTAGACCTAATGACTAAATTCATAAGAAGTTATTAGAACATTGATTCACACTTATTTTGGTAAATCTCTGTTCTTAAAGTTAATTGGATTGGTGCTATCCTATTCAAAAAGTAGACACATTAAAATTTATCTAATCATTTCTCCCTTGAGTGAGTGCTAGACTTGTAATTTTTCTTAAAAAATAATCAATTTATATGTATTTATTTGCTCCTAATACCTCTGAGCAGTCTTCTTGAATAATTTGCATTTATAAGTATAAAACATTTGACCTGAGGACAAGACACTATTCAAATACTGTTCTCTGGACCAACAGTGAAACAGAAAAGTACAGTTAAACCCAGATTCTACACATAATTAAAATGTGGGTCAATTATTCCCAAATAATAACTTGGATCCATTCACAGGGCACTTTCTACTTTGGACATGTGGGTACAATTCCACAGAGCATGCTGGCTTGGGGGTGCTTACTACAAAGATGGTAACAGAGTAGTTTTGAAAAGAGATTATTTTAATTCATTGACTCTCAGGTTTTTTTTCCCCTGTAATTCTGGTCAACAATGCAAATATATACAGTCATCCTTAAGGGACACAAGGACAAAAGAATGACAATTTTATTAAATGCATTTTTGCTTTGAAAATTATCTACACTTTTGCACTCATGCTGAGTTTGTAATATTAATATCACATCTAATTTCTTTGAGTCTCAAAAGATTTTCAAATAACCCTCTGATGGTTTGTGTCCACACAAACCAATAAAAGGATTATATTCATCCAGGCATACAGCTTTCTCATCTGTGTCAGGTATAATGTGGGTAGGACTCTTCATATTTTAGCAAAGCATAATTCTGGAATTTACCAGTGTAAGTTAATATCCTCTACTTCATTTTAACCACTGCACAATGTCATGCATTAAAAATTTGGAAGCTGCAAATTGCTAATGAAGTTTAGTTGCAAGGGAGAGTAAGAATTCTTGTTATTGTCCTTGGATTGCACTCTTTCAGGACTAGCAGAAAGGCTCAGTGGATAAAGTGCTTACTGTGTATTTATGAAGACCTGAATTAGGGTCACCTGAACACACAATATTCTATGCCTATAATATTAGCATTGCTATGGGGAGGTGGAAGAATGAGACAGGGGAATGCCTGGGAGCTTGTGAGACAGCTAGCCTGGCATACACAGTGGTCAATGAGACACACGATCTCAAGGCACTGACTAGTAGGGCCTTGAAAGGCCAGAGGATACACACCTCAGAGCACAGTAGGGGAAAATGACTGCTACCTGTTCACCTTGTTTTTTATAGCAAAGAATAGCTGCACTAGCTAGTTGAGTCTTTCAAAAGATGAAAACGTGTTTCTAAGGCAAAATCTCCTGAAACTTAGGGGACAACAACTATACACTTGAATAAAGCTATTACATACCACTGCCCAAGTTGAAATGTGAAGATGTTCACTTGAATTTAAATTGCTAATATTTCAGTTTAAGTATGTCCTAGATGTAGTAGGAGCCACTTTACATTTAAAGCTTTTCGTTATTTACACAGAAATTTAGATGTGATGGCCCTTCCCTTCTTGTGGTTGAGTATCACTGAATCTAGCTCACAACTTTGTGCATGACATTATATGTTAGTATCACTCTCTGTCTCCTTTATTAACATGTGTTCTGATGCTCAAGTCAGTGTTCATGTGAGTCCATATAAAACCTCTTACTTAGAGCCTCATACTCAGTTGCTGTTAGGGTCTTGTTTGAGCAAATACAAATTAAGGTCTACTTCTCTGTCTATAAGTACATCCACAGAAGTAAGTTCTAAAATAGGTTAATTGTGAAAGATTCTTGTATATCTCAGTGTTGAAGGACAAAAAATAAAAATAAAATAAAATAAACCTCATAGTCTGAGATAATTCAGACAATTTGATTAAACACAAATTTTTACAGCACCCATGACTATCACCTGTTTAGCATAAACTATGTCTTGGGTTTGGATCTGAGAATAATGTATCATGTCCAAGGTGGTGGAATGTTTTGCTACACAGCTTGGGGTACACAGTTAGTAGAATAGAACCAGAATTCTAACCTATATCTTTGATTCCAAAGCATATTTGCCATATTATCTTTTAAGAAAAAGCTGAAATTCATAGATCAGGGGTCTCTCAGAGGTAAGCAAAGATGTGATTAAGACATTTGATTCAGGCCGGAATCTATAACCAAAAAATTACCAGATACAGTAAGACCATCAGGGCTGCTAAGATGGTTGAACAAGTAAAGGAAACCCTAGCATAACCTGGAAAGCCTGATTTCAGCCAATGCAACACACTTGCAAGCCCCAGAGAACACCAAGTGTACAAAGTTTTCCCACACAGATGCTTTGCCACACATGCCCACAGAATCATACCGTACACACACGAAAAAATAAAACTTTTAAAGGTATATGACAGGGTACATAGCACTGCTCTTTTGGCATGCACAAAATAAAAATAAATGTTTTCAAAATCATTTCTCCTTTCAAAACCCGAGACAGCTCAAAGGTGACAGCATATCCTGTCCAGTCAGAATAAAGTATAGCCCTGGTTTTATGGGTCATTCTGTAAGTTTTATGGTCTGTGCATTCTACAAAGCAATGGGTAATTAAATTAACACAGTTGTTTATGGCATTTTAAAATTTTATCTTAATGAGTACCCTGTATTTTGGTTCTGCAGCCATTATTTAAGTAAATTTACCACAGGTACATGATTTATTCCCCCAATCAAAGCCAGTCACTTTTCCAGACCTGACCTATGACAACCTACTTCTCTGCCATTTTTTATGTGAAAAGTTACATCATGCAAACAATTTTCCTCTTCAAAGTGGAGTGAAATCTAATGGTGCTCTCTATCTTGAATATCCCTCTGCAGAAAATATTTTCATTTTAATTATTTTGTATGTTTATAATGAATAGCATACAGCAGACACAGGACATAAAACAACTTCCATCTCTTATTGGTATGCATCTAGAAGGAAGCAGCTCTCCAAAACCATTGATAAAAGTAGAAGGAAGTGGGAAATGGTTCACTTTAATTCCATCTCAAACTAACGAACACAGTTCCTCCAAGAAGGAAGCCTCAATCTGTCCAACAGAGTGCGCTCTTACAACCCATCTGTTCCACATTCTTAATTTTATAGAAAAGAACCTGAGGTCCAAGTAATTAGGTAACTTCATAAACTTTCACCTACATTGAAAAAGTTTCCTGAGGTTTCATTGTCCCTCTCAGCCAGGTACAGTTTGCCCATGGGCCTAAGCCAGGAAGCTCCTTGGGCGGCTCACACTCTCTGGGAAGCATATCTCGAAGCCTGCATATCTGGAAGCCTGTCTTTCTTTACTTATAAAGACTGAAAAAGATGTCTCCTGAGAGGCTCGGCCAGAGCCTGACAAATACAAAGGCAGATGCTCACAGGCAACCATTGGACTGAGCACGGGGTCCCCAATGGAGGAGTTAGAGAAAGGACCCAAGAAGCTGAAGGGGTTTGCAGCCACTGGAGAACAACAATATGTACCAACCAGTACTCCCAGAGCTCCCAGGGACTAAACCACCAAACAAAGAGTACACATGGAGCAACCCATGGCTCCAGCCACATGTGTAGCAGAAGATGGCCGGCCTTATCAGACATCAGTGGGAGAAGAGGCCCTTGGTCCGGTGAAGGCTCAATGGCCCAGTATAGGGGAATGCCAGGCTGGGGAAGCAGGAATGGGTGAGTGGGTGAGTGGGTGGGTGAGTGGGTGAGTGGGTGGGTGGGTGGGAGAGCATCCTCATAGAAGCAGAGGGAAGGGGAATGGGAAAGGGGTTTTTTGGAGGGGAAACCAGGAAAGGGGATAACATTTGAAATGTTATTAAAGAAAATATATAACAAAAAAAATTTAGAAAAAAAGACTGAAAAAGGAGGGAAGAGTATTTTACAGTTTCTTCCTAGACATTTTAGCACCAGGAGACTTTTAAAATCCTTTCCAACATTTCAAGGCAGCAAGCACAGGGTGGTTTGTACCCACTCTGGTGCAGAAAGCAAAACCCACTTGGACCTCAGAGCTGACAAGCTGTTGGCAATTATGAGGGGTTTCCAAAGTGTTTGTAAGCAAGATTTTACTGGGAATAATTTGCTCATAGAAAATGTACTCCACATGCAGTTGTCAGGACAGGCAGGGAGATGAAGAACTCTAGCCTGAGTGAGTGTCTGATTCCAGACACTATAATGCTCACTAATGAATTCTTTCTGGAGACATTTTATTAATCTACATCAATCCCTCACCATTGTCTCTTTATCCAACATAAACTACTTCCATCATAAAAAGACCAGAATTTGGTAAACTGCTAAATGTTTGCCTTGAATAGGATTATTATTCCATGCTTGTCCATTAGTGGAGCCTAGTTTAGAAGTCAGAGGCCCCAATCTTAATAGAAATTGTCTAACTTTTCACAATTTATACAATTTTCTTCCTGAGAAAGTGAAAACTGCCAGATAGGTTTATGATAACTAAGCTTTATTGTTAACCCAAGATGGGTTTGTCAGCTAAAGGACATTCCTCTTAGGTTTGTAAAGACAATTCCAGAGAGGTACGAAGGAAGGAAGATCTACCCAGAATGTGGGAAGAACACTCCATGGGCTGTTGTCCTGGCGTCCTGGATCCTGGCTGGAAGGAGACAGCCAGCATTTATCACCCTTGCTCCCTAACTGTGGACACAAGAGGACTCGCTTTTCCCCCTGTAATGAAGGACTGTTTCAACGAGTTCTGAACCAAAGGTACCCATTCTTTCCTAAACTTGCTTTTATTTCATTGCAGAAGGAGAAAGGTGACACACTGCAAGGATAGTCCTCAATCCTTACAGGTCTGACATGCCTTGCTGTCTCATCAGGTGATCTACTCTTACCAACTGGCTTACTGTTCAAGTTCTCTGGTGATCTCACCTGTGCCTGCCTCCCACCCCCCTCATCAAGGTGGTGAAAGAAGCTGTTCTACCTTGAAGATTCACTCTAACATCTCCAAAGTACAGGAAGTGCTTCTTCGGTGAATGAACAGATTGGAGGGTGCATGGTACATCAGTAGATGCGGCACCCCTTACCAAGTTTGTGGCACACAGCCATGATAAAAGAAGAGAGACAGCACTTAGGGATAAAGGGGCAATGATAAGCAGGGCAAAGCTTAAGGAGAATATATTCAGGCACGAATTTTAAATCCTACCCTTCTGTACCATATAATAACAGATTACAGATTGCATCCAGAGGAGTTGTCTACTTTGACTTTTGTAGCCTTTTGAAGCATCCTAGGTGGTATTTTTTTTCTTTTTTACAGGATGGTCATGGCAGGTAGTATTAGAGGCTACCCAGATCTGATTGTCTCCTTACAAGTTTATATAATGCTGGCCTGATGTGGGGGCGGGGTGGCTCTGAAATAAAGCACTTGCCTAGCATTCTTGAATCCTTGAGTTCTAGGGTCCAAATCCCAGGACCAAAAGTTTTTCTAAATTATCAATTCTTGTCTAATTTTTTTTATTTGTATAATTTTGTCAGTGGTCTGATTCCCCCTTCCCTAAGATTTGTATACCCTTGCTGTCTCAGGAGCTCTAGGGCTCTCACTGAGAAATTCTCAGTGTCATCAGATAGTGGTTTCAATTTCCTACATATGGACACATGAATGACCGGTTACCAACCTACAATTAGATTCATTTTCCATGATGTATTGTTCTTGATGGAAGCAAACGAATATAGCATGATGAGAAAAAGAAATTGTTGATTTTTATAATTTATGACTCAAAGGGGATATCCGATTTGCATTCCCTATTCTTTTCTAGGGTTTTTTTTTTTTTTTCTTTTTGAACAAGTTGAGATGCCTTCTAGCTTCCAATGAATCAAATTTGTTTTATTGTTGTCTGCAGAGCAGGACTGAGTGCCTGCCTCTTTGTTATAGATACAACAATGGTACACTGCAAGGTAAAACTGACAGTGGTTTAGTTTACTTTTGGAATGACAGGGATGGTGATATATAATTTCAGGGGAAATTGACTATACATATCTACACAGGTGTATTATTTAGGGTGATGTAGTAGATGGTTATACCTTTAACCTACCTGCGCATTTCATAAATTAAGGAAAGAATATATTATGAGCAGATTGAGAACCTTAAAGGAGTTTTCAATGTTTTCTTTCCACGCACAGTTTTTGCTTCTTTGGGAAAAATAATAATCATATGTTGGTCAGTTGCTAGTGACCAATCTTTTTGTTGTTTTCTCAGACTCTTTTTTCTACTTTTATCCCACGGATATGCCTCAGTTTCCAAGAGTTTACCATACTAGTACCTATGGGTTAACATTTGAGCGAGTAAATGCCTCCTAACTTGAGAGAAAAGGTTTCTAGAGTGCTGTGAGATCACAAAAGACAAATTCCTCATATGCATCCATATTACAGAGGGGAAAAGTAAATGATATAATAGGAAATGTCTAGGCTAATCATTTAAAACCAGGGATTCTAAGACCTCAGCGCTATGATCTATCTAGTATAGGAATTTCACTTGTTTAGGAGCTCAGCTATTTTAAAAGCTTTGGATTGAATATGAGTATTAAGACACACAGAAGGTACATAATCTCAAGCTAAAGCTCTTTGTGGATTGGCTACCTTGAGTCATGTGAAGCACCTACACTGGTAAGAAGTTTATCATGGCGGAGGTTTGCTCACAGAGACCTGCCAGGCCAAGAAACAAAGCTGAGTTGAATGTTAAATCCTTGAGTCACCTACTTTGATATTTGTAGTCTGTTAAAATATCCTAGGAAGGTGGTGGTTGTCCCCTTTTGCTGACTAGCCATGACAACTAGGATAGGCGATCACCCAGGTCTCCTGGGCCTGAGTGTCTTCCTACAAATTTATGTAACTCAGGCTGGAGAGTGTGACTCTGTGATAAAGTATATTACAGATCCTTGTTGGTATCCACAGCCTAACCATGTAACTCCCTCATTCTTTCTATGCACAGGGAACGAAAGGCCAAGACAAAATCTACTGTGCAGGGTTATAAAGATACTCTTACTACGTTATTTAAAATACATCCTTTCAAATTGAACACTGACCCTTAAGATCAGAGATAACCTAACTGGCTGGCTCTTGAACTAAAGTTAGAACCAAGTTTGAGTACCACAATTAAGTATATAAAGACCTTAAGTAAAGGAGAATTCCTTGCATGGTAAATGAGATATTTACCCCAAACCAGGCTCCTTCTTCTCCTTTTCCTGAGTCTCAACTGAATTCCTTTTTCCCCCTCTGAGCACAAACTATGAGTGAACTACCAGCCACTCCGTATCTGTATCTAGGCCTAAATATAAAGTGTCTAGTCCCAATTGTTTGCAAAGTAGGAACAATAGTCTTAGAACCAAGTAGAAATAGAAAGGCAGATGAGAGAATAGAACGAGGTCAAATATCAAACTAGATAGCAAGCACTATGCCTAAATCCACCTTGTAAACTGTCAAAGTTCACCCATGTTGCCATATATTGCAGAATTTCCTCTTCTTCAAGATTTAATATTATTCAAATCTATATGTACAGATGATGTTTTCTTCCTTACCCTGAAGGAAGCAGCTTAAATAAATCTACCATCATTCATTTGACATGAAAGTTAGGGAGAGACAAACTATCATACAGTGATGTCAGTCAGTTTGTTCAGCATCATTTTATTCATATGATGGGTAGTTTCCTGTGTTTGGGTTCAGTCCCTTTCCTACTGAAGCAGCCAGAAGACAGAAGATAGCAGGAAGAGGCTCTGGTCACTATGACAACCTGGGTACACTGAGGATACCCTAGAAAAGGCAGAACATAGCATACTCTTCCAATCCTGCAACTCTTCTTTTAGGATTTATCACCTCAGAGGAAGGAAAAGAAACTGGTACCAAAAAGACAGAATAGTAAGTCCACAGAGAATGACTAGAATGAGCACTCAGAAGACCCAGCACCAAGCACACAACACATAGCACCCAGTGCACAGCATCCAGGACCCAGCATCCAGCACCTAGCACCCAGCACTAGCAAATCACCTAAAGACAATAGCAAGCAATTTACATTTTAGAGAAGCTCAGTGATTCCCTGTAACCAGTGGGAAGCAGTTTACCATATTCTTGCTTTTTGTTCAAGTCAGAAGACAAAGACCAGTGAAAGGCAATCATTGTGAGATGGCAAGATGCCCAACAGACAATCAAATGCATCTATAGATATAGAGAACACTTATGGGAGGTAGATAGAGAAGGTGCCTCGTTGGGTAAAGTGTTTGACATACGAGTGAGTTCATTATTTGACCACGGAAACCTACATAAAATACTAGGCATGGGTATATTTTTCTATAATCCCAGTACTGGGATGGGCAGAAATAGGCCAGCATTGGGGCTCACTGGCCAGCCAGTCTTGCAGCAAGTTCCAGGTTAGCAAGAGATTCTTAATAAACAAGTGGGATAGTATCTGAGAAATAACAGATGTAACCTCAGGCCTCTATGTAAAAACACACTCAGGCACACATCCATGCACATGTCCACATGCACATATGTGTGTCCATGCATAACACACACACACACACACACACACACACACACACACAAATATGTATCTGATATAATTAAAATCTCTGGTCATTTAAAATAAACGTTCTGATTTATTTTGTATATGATTCACGACTGTAAAGATTCAGCTATGCTGTAGTACACATGAATATTTCCTAAACATCACAGAACTGTACTCAGGAATTTGCATTTTACTATAAAAAAAAAAGTGCTGGTGTTTAAAAGCGATTTCCAGACTGCAACCTCAGCCAAACCTCCACATGCTAAAATTATCATTATGGAAAGAATTTTTACTACTCCTAGTAAAATATAAAGATGATCATAAAGTGTCCCTCCTCAAAGCCAAGACTGAAAAGGAATTACTATATCCCCGACACAGCCACCACATTTTAGAAGAGTGTTACATTTTATGGGGGGAAAAAAAAGATCTGCACGCAAAAAATATTTGGATTTTTTCAGAATGTAATGGGAAACCAATAGGATGAATTAGTTATTCCCTCTTTAGTTAAAAATGATGATTGGGAGCTTCATGTGTGCTAGGAAGTATTTCAACTCTCTTCTCCCTCTAAATCCACTGAGCTGTACCCAGGAATGGCTTGTGTAAAAGCAGAAGAAATTTGTAAAGTGGCTTATACAAAAATCTCAGACCCTTTTAGCAGACAGCCTGATCACAGAGCAAAACCACAAGAGTTCTTATGTATGCCTTTTAAAAGGGGATCCATTTAGGCTGACATGGCAGGAGCATTTATTGGGGGCAGACTGTGTAAGTCAGTTCTGAGATTGCTAGAGCTCAGCTTCCCCCTGGTCTTGGGTGTTAGCTCTCAGCATCTGAGCAGCGTGCAGCGTTGGATGCTCAGATGTTTGGTGTAATGAAATGGACCAGGTTTAATTCCCATAATCGCCTGGTAAGGGCAGCTGAATTAAGCAGCCACATCTGTTCCCACTGGAGGGCCTGCTCTATGTGCTTCCTTTTGTATGACAGGCTCTCTGGAGTGATAGATGCACTTGGCCTGCCTTTCTGCCTTTACAGGGTCGTCATCAGAGAGGAAGACAGGGTTAAAGAGGATGAGGATTAATAAGGCTCTGAATATATCACTTTTTATGCTTTCGTCTTTCCTGGGTAGACAGGACCCCTTTCCTGGGATAGGTCTTTACAATATGGTTAGAGAAATGAGAAAGGAAGTGGAAAACTGGATATGGGGGTGGAAGAAGACATCCCAATTTAATGAGGGTGGGTTTGGCTTCTTGTCTGATTTGCCTTTTGCTTTCCTTTCCTTTCCTTTCCTTGGGACTAGGAGCAGACCACTGATATTTTTCTCTATTTTTAAACCTAAATTCTACCTTGCCTACCAATCAGAACCATGAAATTTTAAGTCCCGCAAACACATATCATTTTCCAAATGGTCCTCATGATCCCACTAATTGCTTTGTCTTCACAAAATAAACCTTTCCACTGTGCTTGCATCTCGGTCATAAAAGTGACCAGGAGGGACCAACTCTCATTCAGGTGTCACAGGACATCTGAGATGTCACAAGAACCTAGTCATGATCTCCTTAGATGTGTCACTGAGGTAGAAGGCTTTATCAAGCACTCATCATCACAAGAATGTTTGAAATTAGCAATCCTATAATATGCAAAAATCCCCCCCTCCCCCAGTCTCTGTCGGAACTTGTCAGTGTGGCTGAGTTGCCAGCCAGTCAGAATCCTACTGCCCAAGAAAGAGATGCACATCTGGGCACTAGAGAGCAAAGGTGGCAAACAGATGTTTTCTAAAGATGCTCTGTCATTTTCACCTGTTAGAATGTTATACCACAGACTCTTATAGGAGACATTTGGGTTGTCTTTGGACAAGTCACAATCATTGAAATTCATCATCAGAAATCTTTCAAGTCAGAATGAAAGGAGGGTGGGTGAGGGTTTTGAATGTAAAAAATTAACTTGATTTTCCTCTCCTTTCTATTTTTAATGTTTGGTTCATGTAAGATTCTCTCTACTTCACACATCAGAATAACCTTTCTATAGCACTATTATAGTTACAACAAGTTATATTACGTTTTCTCTCCAGATATTATTCATTAGACTCTGCTTACTGTAATCCAGTCAGGTTTCTTAGGAAAAGGCTAGCCCTTTCTTGTCCTTGTCTGTAATATGTACCAAGATATTTTTATTACTTCTAGATGTATTTTCCTGCTTCTCAAACAGACCAACATTAAATATTTAATCTACTTAATGTAAATGATAGTCTATAGAGTTACCTTTGTGCGTGCATGCACACACGCACACACACACTCCAAACCATACATACCCATGTTAATGGACACAGAACTCCAAGAGAAATGGCTAGGTAAAAGAATTAGCTTAAGTCCTCCAAATTTTCAGAGACAATGTACCTATGTCCCTGAGAGAACATCCAGGCAACTTTGTACAATGCAAGTACTATACAACCATTCACTGCTGCCTGAGTCCCTGTGCCCATAAACTCTCCCTCCAGAATTCCTGCTACTGGTTCTTATCAGTGTTATATCAAGTCAGACTTTGTTCCATCAGAGGCTGTCTCATTAACTATAATGTACTCTTCCTTCTCTGCTACTATTCAACCACATATTGTGGTTTTATTACCTCTGAAATAGTACTACCAGCTGGATTATCTTAACAGATATGAGAATGTCTATCATCTGTGGCCTCCATAGACTATGAAACCCAGGAGTGAGGAGATATGCAGCTATAGGTATTTCATAGATATGGGTGGACATGACAGGTAACTGCACACAATGGACAATGTAAATGGAGAAATGTGGCAGAAGAAAGGTCAGCAAACAGCCAGTAGAAACTCTTTTGGCTCTGTTATCCTCCAGCAGGAGAGAATTTGTAGAGGCTCAGATCTAAGGCCAGAAAATAAATAGAAGGATTTGGTAGGTGTGTGTG
Organism: Apodemus sylvaticus; assembly: GCF_947179515.1. Taxonomy (NCBI): domain Eukaryota; kingdom Metazoa; phylum Chordata; class Mammalia; order Rodentia; family Muridae; genus Apodemus; species Apodemus sylvaticus. The sequence goes on along the minus strand of NC_067481.1, from coordinate 88,374,393 downwards.
TCTGCGAGTGGGGGTTTTATTAACTTAAATCTTCAGCTAATTAATAACCAATGGAAAATTCCAATATCTTGTTCCTCTACCAAGCATGGGAAAAAATAATAAGAAAGCATATTCTGTACCATATACGCATAGTACTGACATTAGTGTCTCCATAGGATATGAAAGCAGGATGCATGTCACCTAACCAGTGAGACTGTTAAAGAAAACAACAAAACATCACAATGCCTGATAGGAAGAAGAAGTTTCTGGATGACCTTAGATTTGCCTGTTCACAGGACCAGGATCCTCTAATGCCAAGACCAGTGTATAAAATAAGCCATAGTGATACATACAAGACACACACACACACACACACACACACACACATATACACATACACAGAGAGAGGGGGGTCATGTTCTCATTTAAAAGAACTTAAAAGAGGAACACGAAAAAATTGGATAATTCCTATAGTAAAAAGTATTCGTTCTCACCAAATGCTAAATTCACCAAAATAATCAAGTGGCCCTAAGAGGCAATTTTATTAGGTCTCTAAGGAAGACATCCTGTTCATCTTTTGGAATAAGAAATTACTTGTCAAAGGTAGCCTTCTGCTTGTTCTCACATAGCACTGCCACTCTCCCTTACATTCCCAGACAGTGTCCAATAAAGTTCCACATGGCTTGCATCTTAGCTGCTTTGTAAAACTATACTGTGGTTTTGACCACAACTTATGTTACATTCTTTACTTGCTATGGTTCATGTGTGAACTGAACTGCTAAGAGCTATCTTCTAAAACCAATAAAAAATTCAATTACATTTTGGGATAAATTCCAGTGATATCTTTAATATTATGTTGCCCATTTAAGAAGTGTAGTAGAAATCTCTATGAAAAATGCTCTCAATTCAGATACTTTTCTGGCTGACATTACCAGCAACCTAAAACCCAGTGTGATGGATGGAAAAAGTTAAAAATATTTCACTCTGTGGTTCCAACATTTCAGAAGGGCAATTGCAGGGAACGAGATTTAAGCTTTAATTAGGAAACGTATATATCATCAGGTTGCTCCTTCCCTGTGATCAAGGGAAATTTTTTTTTTATGTGCATGAGTTGAAATGCAGAGATCAATAAAAAGCAAGTTTGACAACCTCAGGGCTACAGAATCTTTGAGGAATTCAGAGATTAAAAAGATTATCTTCATAAACCTGGGACCATGCCATATAATTATTCTATTGCCAGACTCGAAACTAGATTTGGAAATCCTCTGTCTAAATATTATTAATTGGGCATGTAATACCTTACTCTAAAGAAGAAAGTGTATGTCACAGTAGTCTGTCCATTATGCAACCCTTGCTTTGTTTTAAGCAGTAAATACTTCATACTTGTGATGATTAAATATTGGCCCAATGGCATAGTACTACGGGAAGAACAATGGCTCAGAAAGGAAGAGAAAGGTAAAGAGGATGAGTGGAAGAATGAAAATTCTGCTATTTCTTTGCTCAGATAAATTACAGGAGAGGATGGATAAGGGTTGTGCTTGAAAAGGGGTTGCAGTGTGTGTGTGTTTGTGTTTGTGTGTGTGTGTTCGAGAGAGGAGGGAATCATGTTACCAGAATAAATCATCATACCAGATAATTCAAGTCTAAATTTTAATTTTGAATCTCACATCTCTAATAAAGGGTCGGAAGGCACAGAGGTGAAGTCAGTCCTTTCTTGTTTTCAGAGGGATGTCCCTTCTCTTGCAAGCACTTCCTAACCATGCACCTGGACAGCCCGGTTTCTGATACATTTCCTCCTTTAATGTTCTGATGTGGAATGCGGAGCTGTAAGTGGGGCAGCCTGCAGGTTCGATGCTAAGAGCTTTGTCGTGGGGATCCCTGAAGCACCGGTCTATAAATAGGACTGTCTAACTCCTCTCAAGTCGTGCACATTGACCCAAATAAGAAAGATGCATGCGTATGATTTACAAATGTGTATCACAATATACTGTGAGCTGCTCTGACAGGCGTGGTGCCCAATCTGCACAGGGCTGCTTGGAAGCCACCTCAGTACTTCTATATGCCTGCCCTCTCAGGTGACAGTGACAATATCTGCTAAAGTCCAAATGAAGTACAACTGGAGGAAAATGCTTTTTAGCGTGCATGCATATACAGAAGTCACATGTCCCAAAATAAACATACTCTACAGCTACATTAGAAAATGCCACCCACCCAATAGCAAAAAACAAAACAAAACAAAAAAAAAACAACAAAAAACAACAACAAAAAACCCTAGCAAATGAAATAAATGGCCTAGTTACAACTTTACTACAAATAACTAAACCTCGCACTGACAACAAACACACAGTCCACAGTAGAGTAGAAAGTACACTCTAGCAATCACGGAAGCCCAAGTAACAGGGAAAAATATTTTTGAGTCATCAAATGAAAACCAACTAAAAAGAGAGCTGAGGAGGAGGGGGACTTTTTATGTACTTAGTAAACTAAGGACCTTGAATTTGATCTCGAAACCACAAAAAATAGTAAACAAGCAAATAAATACATATCAAAACAGCTAATAATAACAGTGGTGACAGCATTGTAAGAAGCAGACATGTCTGTCCATTTTTGAATGATGGTACAGATTATGACTCCTTTTTGTATCTTATATTCAAAAATGGCATCAGCGATGCCCCCATATGATGACTTCCTGAAAAAAAAAAATCTCTGCTTAGTGATGGTGGCCTCTGTTCCCAGCTAGTACTTGGGAGGCAGAGGCAGGTACGTTTCTGAGTTTGAGGCCAGACTGGGCTACAGAGCTCCAGGATTTCCTAAAAGAAAGGTAAGCAATTGCATGTGTGGGCTTACAAGTTTAGACCTTGGGGGAAAAGTTGCAAGAGTGCAAATTGAACTATGGGAAGGTGAATGTTGGCGAATGACATTCTAGCTGATCTGAGACTGTGTGGTTGCAGGAATTGGTCCTGATAGAGGATTTCTATGAAAATGATTTATTGAGAAGTGCCGCTGGGAAAACCACATGGGAAGGTAAGAGGACAGAGATGGGAGGAAGATCCATAGTATGCAAGGCAGGTAACCTAGATGCACATAGTCAGATTCTGTGCTGTCCCTCAAAGATCCCTGCACATGTCAGTCCTCCATTACAGGCTGTTCCTGAGAGATGATAGAGCAAGTTCCCACAGTTGGAAGCATATGCATCTTTGCGTGGGAAGAAGAGGAGGCAGAGCACCCCAAAGGCATGAAACCAAAGATGATAGGAACAGCTGACAGGTACCAGCATTTGATAGTGTATTGTGTACACTGTTAGAAGTAAGAAACAGACAGGACTGTGAAAGCTATAAGTTGGGACAAACACCTTGAGGAACCATTTGAATAAGACCTTCAACTTGGGAGTAGGTTTAAGCAGGGGAGTCTGATTTATACAATACTGAACTAATATGTCAACTCACATCTTTGCCATATTTATATAGGCTTGAGTTACTTATATGGGGTTCCTTAGGGTGCCAGACAAGGGAGCAGTAATGAGAAAGTGAACAGAGAATATGGGCACTTTTTCTCTTTGTCACTCTTGTGCTCTTGCAAGCCTATGCACACACAACATCATAAATTGAGGAATAAATTCAATAGAGCAAAAATTAAATATGTCCTAACAAAAATTAACTTCACAAGCTCTCTTGATTAGATTGGCTAAAGCTCAAAATAATATGGTCCCCTGAATCAACAGTTACCCTTTTAGCTGTGTCCTCCAAAATGCCTCTGGGATGAATCTCTCTCTTTGTTACCCATAAAACCAACAAGTATCCACAGTGTTCCTGGGCAGTGGATGAATAATATAGTAGAAGATGGAAACATGTGTGTTAAGGCATTGAAAAGATAATATTTGAAATACAAGCATTTCCATTTCTTATAAAACTAGAGGCCATCTCTAGTGGTAGAATGGGCAAGTGAATTTAAATGTGCCAAAGAGAATTATGTACCATACAAGCATTAAAAGATAGATTTGAAACTTTTATTGAGTCAAAAGAGAAACCTGAGATAATGTAAGTTTTTAAAAATGAAACGTGTACTCCCACATAAATAAGTGACTTTTATTACACAAAGTTAAATGCATCGTGTTCATATCCCTGTATTCACATATGCCCACATGTTCAGAAAATGCATTTTTCTGAGTGAATGGATAACTAAAATTATTAGTTGTTAAGGTTGGGTTATAAGACTAAGCCTTATTTCAAAAGACTTTTCTCTTCTACATTGTTTTACTCACTGACAGTATTATCCTTTAGCATTTTCTTTTGGTGAGGTAACCCTACCTAATAACCAAACAACCTGCCTTGGGGGGCCACTGGCTCTTCTTTTCTTAATGAGTGTGACAGATGGATATTGGAAAACAATACCAAACTCTCCCATTGAGATGACTGAAGTGAACTTCCTAAAAAGTATCTGGTGCTTAGTTATTATATATTAGCAAAAATCACATGAAGTGGTGACAGAATGTCAAGGATTTGAGTGGACAATGTCAGGACTTCTAAGTCGTTTACAAAGACATATTTGATAGCAGACCCAAAGCTACAGACCCTTCAGTGGGGGCTGAGAAGGCTAGTTTAAGATCAAAGATCCATATTTGTATTCTTCATTCTATGTCCTGTCACAATTATCTTAAAGTCTTGGCAGCTAAAGAGAAAACAAGTCTTCACTGTTGCCAGTGACATCTATAGAAGACATCAAAATAAGAAAGAATTCCTTTATGAAAAAATTAAGGATCTCAAATACTGGAGTTAAAAGTTTGCTAGAGCATGCATTATTTGTAGCAAGAGATTATCTCTTCTTTACTACCAGAAATAAAGGAACCAATTCTTTAAAAAAGTCCAAGATAGTGAAAGAACCATAACCCATTATTACAGTTAAAACTTAGCTGATTCTCTAAATTCTGTCCTGATAGATCTCTATCCAATGCCAGAATTTCCTTTACTGACACACTGGTGAAATGCAAGAATTTGGTACCGAAGTTGAGGGGGCAAGCTGCTGGCCTCTCTACATTTCTGACACTGCCTATCCTCAAGGTGTTATTCTGAGAATTCCAGGCATCTTCTGTACATGGCAGGCAGTGATACTGAGGGACAGAGAAGAAGGAAGACCCCTGTAGTCTCCAAGTTGCATTGCTGCATTGTCTTGGGGACAGTAAGGTAATACAGACTCTGATTTCTAAGAGAATAACAATTATTAAAACATCCTTTTAGGCCTTTGGTTGTTTTCAAAAAAAAAAAAATGTCCCTTGATTCATTTTTTTCTTAATGACTTGCTTTGCAGACATTTTATTGACCTTTAGAATTGATTTATTTATTCATTCAATTCACTCATTTATTTATTCACTCATTCATTTATTTATGCTGACTTGGTATTCCAGCCATCTAAAGGAAAGAGCTGCAAAGAAAATTCAGTTCAAAGGTGAACTCTAGGTGAATAACACAGTTCGAGAGAATTCTTTGTATTTCGGCTGAAAGAACATCTACCAGGCTTCCTTCCCCATTTCCTTCTGCACAAGCCCATTAGACAGCTGAGGAAAAGCTCCTCTTTGACATTCAACAATGGAAGGCCCTTCAAACAGGGCTCGGCACATTACCTAAAATGCACACATTGTAAACTCAAAGGCCATTAAAAAAATCTTTCAGGACATCACATTTTCTCTCATCACTAACAAGCCCACATGTACCATAAGGCTGAGCCACATGCCATCCACTCAGTGAGCCCCTGTCCCTTCTTTAGTTTTGATACATAAAGATACCTGAAAAATAGGCCAGAGAATCTCGCTAGTACATTAAAAATTTGTAGATAGCATCTTTTGCGAACTTCCTTTCAACTGTCCCACATGTAAAATGAACTAGCAGATTACTTAACACTGCTACAGGTAAATAATTTTTCTGAGAGACAGTTTCTGTCTGTATTGTAGAATGAGCCTTTACTGAGGGGTAAATGAATGGCTAGCTTAAAGCCCTTATGGTACAAGTTAAATAAAATACTACATTTATAACAAATTGGACCCAAAAACTATACCTGTATTCTGCCAAAAATATAATGCAGTTTTCTATTTCTCCTTATGACATAAAAACAAGCACATTCTCAATAAGAAAAAAAGAAAGAGGGGGAAAACAAGTATCAAATGCTTTCTTGAGAAATACTTCCGTGACTAAGCTTCAAATCATCTTCCAATGCATCAAACTTGACGTATTGTGAGGAACAGCACAGTGCGGTGAATTGCCCATTATGTTGGAAAATCCAGAAGTTGTTTTAATTGGTTTTGAATGAAGGCATTATTCTGCATTTCTAATCATGTTTCCACCCCTAAGGCTAATATTAAAAATGAATTACAATTCCTGAGCAAAGGAATTGACTCAAAATCATGGTTGGGATTAACACTGTGCTACAGATAATCTGAAAACAAGAGGGCTCAGAAGTTGAGTGTGTTTATAAGGAGCTAGAACGCTCATTAGACACACTCCATGTGAAGAATGAACCATCTGATCAAGTTCACGTGTGTGTGAAGCATTTTACATTTTTTTGAACAAGGAGTTTCTCTTCCAAGTTCATCAGCATGAGCATTCAATAGTTACTCAATTTGTCCGTTTCCAGAAATAAGACATATGCAGATTTATCAACTGTCTCTCCCTGAAGTTCCAGGCACCTCCAGACTGCTCTTTCAATTTTAAGACATAAAATTTAAATTTCCACTCTACCAATGGGCAGTAAGTGGTGATTGTCACTGACACAAACACTGGAGTTGCAAGCAAGCCTGATCTCCAGGTCACAATAAATTAAGCTAATGCTACAAGATAGAAGCTTGTCACTTGTGCTATGAAGTGGTTTCTACAAAAACTTCAAATATTAATGAGGAAATACAAACTGACCTATTCACTGACAATTAAGCAACTCTGACTGGAGTACCAGGAATCATTTGCATAATGGAAATACCCTTCCCCCAATTATTCAAATTATAGTTTGAAAGGGAAAGAACACTCAAGAAGAGGTTTTTATTGGTAGGGACGTTTTAATGAGGTGATAGGTATCTTAATAAGTGTTCTTGGGTGAAGACACCTGGATTATTAAGCAGCAATTCTGCTGTGTCCTATATTAATTCACAGTGAGATTTTATCACGTCTGTTTAATTTATTAGCGACTTGAAGGACTTGGAATCACTTGCATGGTTTAAAGTAAACCAATTTAAACAAAAGATGAAATAAATGGTACGATTTGAAGAGTGGAGTTTTTCAGGTATTTTTCTTTTAGGTTAACAGTAATTCAGCAAGAATACAAATGAGAGAAATCTTCATGAAATTAACTTCAAAGGAGATTTTCAAATGAATCCTAGAGGATTTATTGTGGGGGAAGGGGGGACATCAAAAAGAAAGAATTTTAAATATATCCATTGTATTGAACTAAATTTTATGTACAGGGACATTACATGAAGGGGGTATCATTTATAGTGACCTCTTAGTCCCCAGGAAAGCCAATACTATCAGACATAATAAGACATTCATATTATTAATAACAGATTTTGAATGCTTTGAATGTTTTACTTCAGAGTGTTAGAACACATCATCATCTATATATTTAGTCAGAATAAGATTTTACAATATAGGGTTAATTTTCTACTTCAAAATTAAAAAACAAAACAAAACAAAACAGTGTATCTAATACCATATGATTTGTTTTATTTGGATAAGGGTAAGTTGACAGATTTTTGTTGTTGTTATTATTCACTTCTTTAGACCCAAATTTCTTTTTTATACTAAGTGTTCTCCTAAGTGATTTAGAATTCTGAAATGGCTATGTTTCTCTAGTGATATTTTCTCTGAAAAAGACCATTTTTTGCTAGTTCTTTTTCACATGAACAGGAGACTGTCCAAAAATATCCCTTGTCATTTTACTGTTACAAGAAGGGTAGAGTATTATTGTGAATAATAGAATCAATTTGATATAAGTGCAAAAGGAATTTTTATACGATATGAATTAAATCAACTCAACCAAGTAACTCTTTCTGTAAGTGACTCACTGAATACCTAAAGGCAAGAGCAGAAGAAAGCGAGGTGAAACCAGCCTTTGGAGACTCTGCAGAGATTTGTCGACAGAAAAATCCAGAGTATGAAAAGGGCAATTGATATCCAGCTATCAACAAGCTCGTCCTATGTGCTTTTGGCTTGAAACAGTCATCACCGAAGATGTGATGATATTATTTCTTTGATCCAATGGACTGTTCTTATAGTAACACAGAAAGCAACATCCACAATCAGATGTGACAGGAATCATTGTGCAGCCTGCCTCAGAAAGGCCTAAAATTTGATTAATTCTCTTGGCCAGAGACTATATAAAAGTAAAGAACTATTAACCTGGTTTTTTTGTCAATTTTTTTTAAAAAAAAATTCTATTTGGGTAAGTCCTTGGCAATGCTCCTTGAAACACAATGGAGTCTAGTGGCAGATGCTCACACTTGACATCACATCTCCTTCAGGAGCATAGGTCTGGACCTTCCTGGTGCACAAAGAAATCAAGAGCAAAGATCAGTGTCTTTGAATAAGAATAAGAACATGATATATGAATGTCTTGAGAGTGATTTTTTTTTCCTCCATCAGAGCTAAGAACAGAGAGAGAGTAACCCTATGGAATTTAACATTAAGACATAATTATTTATTCCTTTATTAAACATCAGTAATTTTTATCAAGGCTCACCCACAAATACAAGAAAGTCAAAAACTTCCCATTAAAAGTATATAATTCCAACAGTGACACTTAAGGGTCTCTCATCAAATCAGGGGTGGGAAGAATTATGCTATTTCTACAGTTGTGGAAAGTATGGAGGTATCTTTTACAATAGCTTATTTGCTGTCTCCAAATTCCTACAGAACAAAATCCCAATCTGTCAATAATTAATAAGCTCAGAAATAAGCTAACATACTGGTTAAATGAACAAACTATTACTTAGTACCAGGAAAAAATAGAAATTATGGGAGATTTTTAAAAAGCATTACATTAAAAAGCAACCAAAATAATAAATAAGCAAATAAACAAACAACCAACAAATAAATAAAAATGACCAAACAAACAAAAACTCAAAGTGACTTGCCTGACTTTAAAAGAGTCTGGTGCCCAGAGAAGTTTCATGTAAATGAATTCCAAAATTGTTTCAAATCACCTAATCAAATTTTGGAAGCAGATATCTGTGAATAGAACTAGTAGATCAAAAAGGCACTTATCTGATGGGCAATCACACATTCTACCATTTAGTTATTCTTCAAATTAAGCTTTGCACAAGCTCCTGGGATAACATTGTGTGAAAAAGCATTGCTTTAGAGTTTTCAGATATATTTACTCCTCTTTATTGCTTCGTTCCTCACTAAAACGTCAGATCAGAACAATTTTGATATCCTCAAAGAGCAAGACTGTATTGAGATCCAAACATCTATTATTTTCTTCACACAGAATACTTTACCGATTACAGTCTTGTCAAGTTTTCCTTTCAGCCACAAACACACAGGAAAATGTCAAAGTTGGAGATGAGTTTTGCATTATATGGTTCTAGCCACAGAGTTCTCTTAAACACAAGCTCCATTTCAAATTCCGATGTGTGATTTATAACATAAAGCTTCTGGCAAATACTAGGATGGAGAGAGCAAATAAAAATAGAATTTCTGAGCATTAATTGTGTGAGAGGGAGCATCCTAATAAATAAAAATGTATGTTTGGTAAAATATTTTTCTTTATAACCTGCCTAATGCATAGACAGTCCTTATCCAAATGATGTAGCCTCGTTCTTACCATGTTTGGAACAAATTACTCCAAAGAGGCTGTACCTTCTAAAGAATGGATCTTGTGAAAATGAAGTGGTGTCATTATGGCCAAATCACATATATACATCTGCGGAGTATAAGCCAGTATGATGTCCTACTTTAGTGAGACTCTTCTCTGCCCCATTATGAATGCCTCACTCTTTCCAGCCCTCCCCCACTTCCCTTAGCCTGTGCTGTAAGTATGGATCCTGCTCAGTATTCCACCTCTAGCCTTGTTCTTTATCATTTTATAGCTTCAGTTGAGAATTTTGTCCACACTCCAAACAGGGACTTATACACGTCTCACCTTTAAGATAAGATCTACACTCACGCTGCGCTCTCATCCTGTCCCACTAGCTTTGCCCTGCTGCAGCCTCTTTGCATTGCTTCTTTTCCTTCCTGATTCTGCCCCCTGGCCCCCAAAAGTCATAACATCATCAATCTCCCTCACCGCTCTAGCTTTGAAAACTTGCATCACCATGCTCACTACCTCTCTCCATATGCACACGTATCAAGACTCTCTGCCTCCACTGCACATCTTCTATAATTGCCTCAGATAATCTGCCTATGCTAGATACTCTGGACTTGTAAGTGTGGCTCTGACCTTGCAGTCCTACTGCTATTTCTTCTCAGGACATGGAATCAGTACTTATTTAATGATCGAGCTACAACCCTAGAAGTCCCCCATGCTTTCTACCCACTTTTCATTTATTCTATCCAATGTATCAGCAAGAGCTATGGTGTTTACCTAACAATTGTCTCCCATGGGACTGGTAAGACTAGTAAGTGGGTAAAGACACTTGCTATTAATGTTGATTGCCTAAGTTTGATCACTGGACCTACATGATAGAAGAAGTAAACTAACATCTAAATGCTGTTCTCTAGCCTTTGTATGAGTACCATGCTATGCATGCACATACACAAAGGCATACACATACATACATGAAACAAATGACTGTAATAAAATAATAGGCTTTTATAAATAGCCCTCTTATATAACCCAAGATTGCTAACCCCTTTCCCTTTCAACCTCACCAACTCGCCTCTGGAAATCCATGAATCTATTATCTCTTATATTCTCGATATCTTATTCTACACTCTCAGCGTAATATAAATTTTTAATGTAAACTTAAGGAAACTACTAACACATATACACACACAGACACACAGATAGGGACAGAGAGACACCCAGAGAGAATCAGAGACAGAGACCAGTCTTCAATGTAGTGCACATAACAGCAATGTGATGGCATTATGAGTATTCCATGTGTCATTAAGCCGTTTCAACATGGCCAGACCTGTCTTCTCTATAATCTCATCTCCTTGATTCTTATTTTACTTTGAAACAAAGCAGCAAGCCATAGAGATATTTCATTCCCAGAGCTTTGGCATGGATTTTTTAAAATAGAGGATTCTACTTTTGAAAAGATCGCCCATTCTGCTTTCAAAACATTGGCTTCTTAATATTACACTAATCTGTGTCATTTTCTTTAGTTTTCCAATTTTTTATTTGCTTCTAATAAATTAATGAATTAATTTAAGAATCTGGATAAAAATCTAAACATGTATAATAGACATTTAGCTCTTAGGCCTATTTTTTTTTTCTTTTACCTTTGCTGGAAAACCAGGTACTTGGTCTTGCAGAGCTGGGCAAAGACAGCATTACTCCAGTTACATCCCACTGTACCATTTCATCAAACTTCTTTTTCCACATTTCCTACACATTGATTATAGTAGGTGGAAGTATGATAGATGTTCTTTTAAAGTCCATTTCAAAGAACTATAATTTAGTCTTAAAGGAAGGTGATTAGCTTTAAAAAATTGTCACAGTATTAGTCTAAAATATTTCAGTAATTTTTTTCTATTATGACAGTAAAATTTAAAATTCCTTCTCATGGACAACAGGGACATCATGATCTGGTCAGTGGACACCTTCTAGCTCCTGCAGACCAACTCTCACTCAGCATCTGTTGAAAGAATCAATGACTAAACAGATAATTTGATTCTGGCTCTCTTACCCACTAACTTTGTATTTTTCCTCCTTGTCTCTTCTTTTGCTTTTACCCCTGGGCCCAGGGCTTCCTATACTCCCAACCACGATGAACAGGTTTAAAAGTAATAGCAATGGGACGATTGACCACAGAAACATCCAGAATGATAAATGGAGATATTTTCACTTTCACAGATCCATTGATGTTCCTGCCTCCTTGCTCATTTGCATATGATGTATAGTATAGCTTTGGGATCCATTTTTTTTTTTTTACATTTTAGCTAAAAATAATGGATACCCATTCATACCTTATCAGTAGCATGTTGTATATATAAATTACACTGTATATTTTTCTGTGGGACCCATGGAGCCATGGGTCAGTAGAAGATTTTATTGACACATTCCTGGAGTCTATTTTCTACTTGATCACTTAAATACCCAGATAAATAATATGAAATATATTTCCTTTATTTTTATCTCTTATAAAGTATAAGATTAAGGAAATAACTTCCTTGCAATCTGCAATGGCTTAGATAGGTGTCCTTCAAGCTAATATAAGGTGAGGAAGACATGTTTCCCAGCCCCTGATGGAAGGTTGCAATTATTGGGGGCAATGATTTCAAAGAGGGTACTAAGGCTCTGGCTTTCTTTTTGGTTTAGCTTTTGATTCTTGTTATGACATGAGAGCTTCCTTAAGATTATACTCCTGATGTTTAAACACTGGCCTAGAGGCAGTGGGATGAATAACCAAGGAATGAACATCCTCAGCCATGAGCCAAGTTGAACTTATCATTTTTTAAACTGGATTGCCTCATACATTTCTTGCCATAATGGAAAACCAGTACAGACCCCTGCTAAGAAGTACAGAAGAGAGTACTTATAAAATTCTTAAAATGTTTGTCCAACATATAACATTGGTTCTTGTTGATTCTTGTTATATACTCATATTGAAGGGATTTTGGCTATCTCTGTGTCTTAGTACTAAATAAAATTGCAGGACGCATTCTCATTTTCTCCAGTCACAAGCATGTACTGATACTCCACAGTAGCCCATACTTGCTTCTGGACCAACTGTAAGTCAAGCTTTTTCCCACTGGGAAAGACATATCCTGAGAATGGGAACTGAGGATTAGTATGAATGACTTATGGTTTATGAATGACTTAAATCTCTAATATATACTGTGGAAATTCTGAATGAACGAAAAATAATTCATAAGTAACTATTTGTATTTGCCTATTTTCAGAAGCTATATGTATATTTTCAGAAGGGGGGAAGGGAGCAACTTGTACCCATATATCAAAGAAGTAATGGAAAGGTCAACACACAACCAAAGCCATCTTCTTTGTACCTGTCTCCCTTGGTAACACAGAGGATAACATCTGTTCTATAAACAACCAACTTTAGGAGCAGCAGCATTTCACCCAAGTAAACAATCTTTCTTTGCTTTATATACCCTCTCCTACATCAACTTTAACACCAAAAGGCAGGCCAAACAGCAATAGCATCTTGAAATACAGAATGAGGATGATAGGGTTTGTCTTGTTGCCTTTGAATCACCATGAGTCATACATTTGATAAATGGTAACAAAACTTTTCTGTCAAGGCCCAAATAACACTTTATTTTCTCAACTCATAGACAACCCCACTGTCCTGGTAAAACAATAATTGAATGAGCATGGATGAAATATAATCATACTTTATTTGTAGAAAAAGAATGTTTTTAACACAACTGTCGAGTGTCATGAAATATTATTTTGATTATTTTCAACCATTTGAAACTATTTTCTAAAAAATTATTCATAATCATAAAAATAGGTATGAGGTCAACTCTGGCCCACAGAGTATTCTTTATGCTAAACTAAAAGGTAAACCATCTAGATGCCAACTCCACCACTAAACTAATTGTAATTGATGTGATTCTATTTTTCAAGGATCCTATTTTCCATGGTTATCTTTGAAACTGCAAAGTAGGAAAAAGAATGGAATGTTCAGAATCCAATCCAAAGTCTATTCTTTTGATCACAACTTCCCACCTCAGAGGGAAGGGATTTTCTCCTCTGTGAAATAGAGAATGCAACTACAAACTTATAGTACATATCATGAAATAAAGAACACCAATTTAAATCAGTCACATACCTATACCCCCACTACATACAGACACATATATATATAGTTTTTATACACACACATGTATAATATATACACAGAGAGACATATGAGGTGTGTGTGTGTGTGTGTGTGTGTGTGTGTGTGTGTGGTGTTATAAGGCACACTTTTCCGTGTCCTCAATGGAAAAGGACAACATATTGAGCTCACTCAACGTAAGTTTATTGGGCACATACTGTATCTGTGCAAGACAAAAGAACTGAACCACTGACAGTTGAATGAGAATTATCTGGGTTTTTTTTTTTTGTCCATTCACAAATAAGTGTCTGAAGCAGTTAAATAACTTTTTATAAAAAAGGAACATCATTATTTTAAGCCTCAGAATAAATGCAAGTACCTTCCCTGCCGGATCAATATGACCAAGAGATTCAAGATTCAAGTTCTTCAGGGTGTTGCTACAAATTGACACTCAGTCTCTTAGCACTTGACTTGACATGAGACACAGTGAAAGACACGCAGACCATAGAGTGGAGAGCTTCATCTCAAACAGTTCTATCCTGGCCAGACAAGCACAGTGGCTCAAGAAGGCAAGTCAGCTCATCCACAAGTCAATTGTGAATTACTCTCTCTAAATTGGCTCCACAGCTGTGGTTTACAGTGCCTGGAGTACCCTCCAAATCACTCATTGTATGTGTGTGCAGGGAGAATAGACGCCTGCTTTCCCCACAAACACACACCTTTTGGCTAGCTGCCATGTCAACTTATGGAGACATGCAGATCTAAAAGGACCACTTCTGGAACTCTATCAGAAAAATGTCACGTCAAGGGTTTGGCATAGGAGCTGCCGGCAGATACTCAGACATATCTTATTCCTGGCCTGAGATCTACGAAGGAGGTTTATAAAATAACTCTGTTTGGAAACAGCCTAAAGTTCTCAGTCCCCTTTCCCCCCAACAGCAGGAATCAGAGAAATTGTGTCATGACTTATTTATTTTCAAAAGAAATAAGGGCCTCTTGTTTTTAAGAAAAATATAGGGAGCCAAGGACTCCCTATATTTATATACTCTTAGCCCCTTCCTTAAGATATTAAGGAAACCTACAATCTGGCAATAGATACAAGTTATAAAAATTCTATTTCACTTTCTCTCCAACATCAGATACTCCACTTTTATCCAATCAACTTTTATCTAATCAATGTAGGTGCAGATTTAGATGTGGAAGTGGATGAAAAATGCAGCTGGAGGGTGATATTATAGGGTACAGCAACAACCCTTGCTCCTGGTGGCATGGCATGAAATTGTGCTACATATATATGCCTCTCTCTCTCTCTCTCTGTATGTCTCTCTCTCTCTCTCTCTCTCTCTCTCTCTCTCACACACACACACACACACACACATTCATATGCATGTATTTGTACAGGAGACAGGCAAGTAAACAGAGAGAACAAAAGTCATCTGAGACACACAAGTGTGACACAGAAATTCACCAAGGCATAAAAAGAATGAAGAGGACACACCATCGTCACAGAGAGATGACTCTTGCCCCTGCTGTCCTTAGAGGAATACTTCTTGAGCCTGGATCACTGGGAAATTCCCTCATTCCTATTTCACACAGATATCCTTGGGGAAAAGGTGTCAATCATTTTAGCGGCAGGTTAAATGTGACACTGTCATCACTTGACATAAGCTCTCAGCTCTGTACCTGGCTTCCCAACTCTCCTGGTTTGAGCCAAGTTTCCCGGCTTGACATTTACAACCATGGCTAAATCCTAAAGAGGGCTTAAAGGAAAGATTAATTTACTCTTTCTTTCTCCCCACTCTCAGTCTTTCTCCGGTTTCCCACATGAGTCATGGTTGGCCATCTACAAGAACAAAATATCTAACTGAAGAATAGTGTCTTCCAACTGCAGCATCTGTCTCCCTGGCAGGCTCTACTGACAGTTGGGGTCTGGCTCTGGAGCTGTTCCTTCTAGAAGCTCTGTGGGGCTGAGCTATTAGTGGGCTCTTGTCTTCCTAGGTGCTGTTTCCTACTGGTTCCTCCCAATTGGAAAGAGGGACTTGTATATATTTATCCTTCTGAGAATCTGCTATTGTGTAAATATCTCCAATTGAGACCCCAGTGGGAGGCCACAAGGACACAGGATCCCCTGCATCTCTCTTCCTGCAGAACATCCATCAAATAGCTTACCAATTCCCAAGGGTCTGCTCCTGGGTATTATGTAAGCAGTTTCTCCTTCAAAAAAAAAAAAAAATAAGAAAAGAAAAGAGATGCTTGGAGACACTGAAATAAAAATGCCCACAGCTCTCTAAGGGAATTTCAAAATAGCAAGTTTCTTAAATACCAAGGAAAGTACCTGGTTCTTCTCCAAATCCAAAGATAGCCTGTCTTAGATGGTGAACTAGATGTTGGAATGGGGGAGGGGAAAGAGGCCCAGGGGACCATGGGACACTAGGGAAAAACCGTACCAAGTTATGCAGCAACCTATAGCTGAGGAAGGTCTGTCACTTTGGAAATTTAGTGAAAAGTATTTAGATAAAGCCCTTCTGTATTTTGTTTGCATGCCTCAGATGGGGGCATGTTTACAGAGCTATGGTATTCTAGGCATAGCACATCTGCCTTGCTCTAATTTGGAGCCTAAAATACTTCTGTCAGGCTCTCCCTCTCCTTCAAATTTTCTTCTAAAAAATTTTTTTCTTTCCAAACAATGACTCAAGCCTCAGAACCCCTGGAGGCTCTGGATGCTTACAAAAATTAGAGACCATTATCTGTTTTCAAGTCCCCTTATAGCACTGAAAAAAGGAGG
The DNA here is from genome assembly GCF_947179515.1 of Apodemus sylvaticus. Lineage (NCBI taxonomy): Eukaryota > Metazoa > Chordata > Mammalia > Rodentia > Muridae > Apodemus > Apodemus sylvaticus. The sequence goes on along the minus strand of NC_067481.1, from coordinate 88,357,699 downwards.
GAGCAGCTAGGGAGGTCACTTCCCTAGCCAGGGAGGCTTGAGTACATCTGAAAGGCTCATTTGAAAGCCCGAAAACACATGGCACACCTCTGACAAATAAAAGTCTCTGGGATCAATTATCAATAACCTTCTCATGGAAAAGGAAAAGTCGCTCAAACTCCCCTTAAGACCTAAAGCATTTAAGAGAATCCAGTAGTTCCTTGTATTCACTGCTGTCTAAGAATAAACACAGAGAAAAAGATTAAACCTTCAAAGATCTCACTTATGTAAGTCAGACAACAACACAAAGTACACTGTGGAAGGATTAATCTAAAACAAAATTGGGAAGTGAGGATTTTTGCACAAAACTGCTCCTCTGGCTAGATTGCTTTTGTTTACAATAAGAAGTAGAATTTGGACCTATTATACATTCCTTCCAATGTTTTGCTTGCGAATTGATATTGTTAAAGTAACATTGTAATTATCTTTTATCTATGGCATGATTTATTCAGAATATAAACTCCCTTTTTACATTTTTTAAGTCATAATAAATCATGTTCTCCTAAATAGTCAAGATATAATATTAAAATATGGAACAAATATTTATTTCACCATTTTTTCACAAAACAATCTCTGATTAGGTTTTGATAATAAATATCACATATATGTGATATATATCATATGCATATATACACATTTTATTTTAAAGATTTAAAGTTCTTTTTCCCCAGTTTTAAAGGTCGTATTTAGAGTAGATTCAACTATGAATATAAATGAGTTGGAGGCTAGGCCCAAAGCTGGTGCCTTTTCAAGTAAAAAAAAAAAAAAAAAAAAAAAAAAAAAAGACTTACTAATAGTTCCATTTGTTTTCCATTAAAAATCTCCTCATTGTGTTCATGGCGAACCACACGGCACTATCTGAGCCTGCTTGGACAAAGCATTTGCTTTGTGTGTATCTGATGCAAAATTTACTTAAATTCCAGATAATTGCAAGTGCATCTGCTAGGCTTTGTCCCTGGTCTATATGAACATTTCCACAGTGTATACATAGAGCAATTACCCAACAACCAAAGAAAAAGAAACAGTGATTTCTGAAAATTATAGCCAGCTCCTTTATCAAGGAGTAAGTTTGTGCTAAAAGAATACAACCCCCAAAACACTTTTAAACGAATGCTTTCAATCACCCCACATACATTATCTACAAAGAACAAAAAAAAAAACGAGCTTTTCAACTGTAAAATTACTAGGTAGGAAACAAGGATAGCTGCAATTTTAAATAAAATCATCTCACAAAACACTAAAGTTTTCCCTGGAAGGGGAGGGATCACCAAAAAAAAAAAAAAAAAATCCCCAACAACACAAATATTCTATTTAAAGCAATGTGATGCAGTGGTAAATGGTCTCATTCTCTGTCCGTGACAAAACGTTGCAAAAATAGTAACGTACCCTATTTCTCATCAGTTGTGAGTTTTCTAATCCAAAATATGAGCGTACAGAAATGAGAATATCTAAACAGAAAATTTGAAAATAAAGTTGAAAAGTGTTGGCTTTGTGTGTTAAATATTCAACTCCGGGCCTGTCTGTGGAGCTCCGCATGGGCCATTTGAATCAACAGCTCCTTCTCTCTTCCCTTCCCACACACTTTCCCCTCTTTGCTTTCTTTTAACTTCATGCACAATCCCATTTCAGCTGTCACACTCTACACAGCTTCCCTTCCTTCAAAGCCCAATCCAATTTTCAGACTTTTACACCTCATGCCAGCTAAACAACATCAACGGCACTCCTGTGCAAGCGCCTAATAGAGTAGATCTGTTCTCCTTATTTATTTATTTTAAGAATAAAGCTATCTACAGTGGGCAAAATAGTAGCATAGGAATAGCGAGTAAGAGAGAGAGAGAGAGAGAGAGAGAGAGAGAGAGAGAGAGAGAGAGAGAGGCACACTACTTAACATTACCAAATTTTTGTGACCTTTGTCTTATATGGAATCCATCAGTTTCCTGGTCACTTATTTCCTCTTCCATCTTCATTTAAATATCTTCATTATCATTCTGTAAAATGTATTATGTTACTGACCAGAGCTATTCGTCAGTAAAAAGCTATCTCCATATTCCCCAAACTGGAAAATCATCATTACCATTAATATTTCATAGAACTGCATTAAATGAGACAATATTCAATATTTAACTATCTAATCCTACAGTAATTTATATTAGAAAATACCAACCATGTGAGAATTCAGCCAGTCAGATTATTTTATTGGATGAACCTTTGTCTTTATTAATAACACTTCAGTGTCTCATATTTTTTTCAGCAGAGTGTAACATCCAAGGACTGAAAGTGATTTTGTTTCTAATTAATTCTCAAAATCCTTAGGAGACAGTGATGGAAGGATAAATATATTAATTCAGAATTGAAGAATTAAAGGCTGAGCCTTCAGATGCAAAAGTTCTTTCTGTGATACGGATTACTTGTGTGGGCCCTGTACCTCACTGGGTTTACTAATAATTTAGTAAGAGGCACAGTGCTTTAAACCTTAGAGAATCTGAAACTACAAATAAAAAGAAATGTAGTTTTATCCCTTTGAAATGCTACAGTTACTTTTATTCCAAGTTGATAAGTCAATTTATAAAGTTCTTCTGATATTTCACACAGAAAACATGTTGCTAATTTGTTTACTGGCCATGATTAGGCCATACAGATTAATTCCTCTGTGCTCTGAATTATGTCTAACTTCTGTCTACCCGTTTGAAAACTTCGAATATTTATAAAAGATCAAAGATGGTTTAATTGCAGTTAAATTATATTCAATTTTGGGATAGACAGAGTTTAAGTCAATAGCATTTTAATAGGCTCTTGGTGATGAGAAAATAATTTTATAAGTTCCATACTATAGATTGTGTTTATTTGAAAGTCAAAAAGCATTTGGGCCTAATACTTTTATAATCAGGAGTTGCCTCTCATTCTTTTTAGGAAAAAAAAAATCTTCATGTGGCTCTAGACCTTTCAAGTGCATGCTGAGGTCCTTGTTATACACCACCTAAGATCCCATAGCTAGATATAAAGAATAATAAAAAAATATTGGAGGCTTTCTGTTTATGTGTTTTATTGACTCCTATCTTTCAGACTGAAGAAATTCTGTTTATCTCTTATAGACCATCAGCTGTTGTCTCACTGAGCAGAACACAAAGGAGTTAGCTACTATGTCTTGGAGTTCTAATAGGAGGAATGTGAGCATCAAATAAAGACAGACCCACTTCAATCAAATAGGAATGCACACCATCCTGGAATTTTGAGTAGAAAACCAGGAAGCTGGAAGCAAGGGCAGAGTGATTTTCTCTTTGTACATGGTCGATACAAACCTGTACATTTCTAGTCATAACAGCAATGGAGGTTCATGGGGAATAGCTAGTGTGAGAGACATGAAGGGTTTTTACTGGGCAACCTGAATCTAGCCTCAGAAGCAGATGGCCTGGCTACCTTTCTAACCCAAAGTTCCTGAGATTCTCAACAGCCTTATAACTTTTCACTAAACCAAGATTACCCTCTTTACTGCACAATGAGAACATGGCCTGGCCCTGAAGTTAAAAAAGGAAAGAAAAGAAAAAAAATCAAATTGTTTCAGTTAATTCTATAATACAGTAGAGAAATAAAGACTTTATAATATTATTGATTAAAATAGAATATCTCCAATCACAAAGACTTGCATCAGAAGAAGCACAGCAGCCACAGATAAACTATCATATGCATCCTCGGGCATTCTCAACCCAGAAGACATCAGCCAAGTCCCGAAGTTTGAAGGAAGAGCATATCCCCAATGGCTCTACATATTTTGTTTTTTCACCCTTTGCTTCTCCAATTCACACAGACAAGGAACAGACGATGGAGGAGAAATTTGGATGGTTTAGCGACTATTTGTTGGAAATGAGATGTGAACATCTTGAAAGTCACAGTCAAAATGAGCATTAATGAAGAAGCTGACAGGGGATATCAAAAGTCAGAGCAGACGGCCCAAAGTCCAGGAAGCTATTACCTGGGGCCATGGAAAGGGTCAGCGCCTCCAGGCACTGTTCCTTTGCCATCTATTTTCTGAGCTATTCACCTCATGCTTTTCAAGAATATTACCCTTCTGGTAAATGCCCAATAAAGAGTTACATTTACCAGCACGAATTTGTGAAAAGGAAACCCAAGAACATGCATTATTAACCCTGTCCTTTCACGGTTCGTGAGGAAAGAATTCCTTAAGAGATTAATTTTCACCCTTGGGATGTGAAGAATGAGTTAACGTTTTCTTCTCTTCCAAGTTGCTGGAATTATCAAAAATTATCTTCTTTATCCCCCTTTTAAGTTTTAGAGGAAATAGTAAGTAAATGCATCACTTATGGACAACATAAATGGGTAGCTTGGGGTAGGAGGCAATTTAGCCACACACCTGATCATTAAAGTCACCCAGACAACAGGCACGCATCCTGAAAAGCTTCAGCACTGGGATATCTTCTTATTCTGAAACCCAGAAGTTAAGGACACCCTAACCTGTGCAGCCAGAGACACAGTTTAATACTCACCTTCCAGCTGCACCCTTTAGGTAAACATGCCCATTACTAGATATCTGAATGTTTTTTAATACAGAAATAAAAAAGAAAGAAAGCTGACACATTAGATACCTGACCTCGCCTAAAGCCTTTCAGAGAATAAATACATTCGAGGTTGCAAGGAAATGCTGCAACATGTGCACTGTACACATGTACCAAGATAATAGGTAAATAAATAAATCAGAAAAGGGCAGCAACACGGTGACAAATTTTTCTGAACGACTTAGGTTAAAACCTTATTTTAAAAATATAGATATGCATCTACATAATATTCTTTTACCTATAAACTCTAAGCTTCTAGACCACAGGGCAGTAATCCTCATACACACATACCCTAAACTGTGTGTGATTCTGTGTACACCCCATGAGGGCTTAATAACACTTATGAATTGACTGACAAGAGAAAAACCAAGAAATGACAACCTTCGGGGTAGCTGTAACACAATTTTAACTTGAAAATTGCCCAGAAATAGACTTCACAATCTATGGGAACATACACAAATCTTATAAAAAGAAGCAGTGCCCCTCATATACCTAGACTGGCCTTAGGGAATAGCTTAGTGAAAAATTGCTGCTGTGGGAAAGAGAGTTCAGCCTCTATATCTATTCACTAGTTGGCTTCTGCAGTGAATCCAGCTACAAGCAATGTTTATTCTGCAATAAAAGGTATTATAAGATAATGTTTAACATTAAGATTAGAAGATCTATAGAGTTGTGCTTAATCTTTATCATGCCTCTCACTGAGTCTACAAGTATTACCCACCCATCCTTTCAATACACAAGATTCACGTTGCCCTTTTAATTTCTTTGCAGACAAACCTTAAAGGAAAAAAAATCCTAATCTCCAATGCTGGAGTAGTCTCTTTGACAGAAGCTTCCCCAAACACATAGATATTAGCTACAAATCACAATTTAGCCAGCATTTTCTCCAAATGACATTCACAGTGCACCACTGACACCAAACTTTGTTCAGTGAGTCCTAGAAGAAAGCTTTCAAATATATGAAGTTCCAAAGGGTTGTTCATCCCTGAAGTTCATATTCACTTTCTACCTTGGAAGATCAGAATGGGCCAGACATGACAATGTACCTGTCCTTTCAGGGAAAGAGGGATATAAACATTTCTCTTATCGACTTGGTTTTGTCAAGTCTCCATGAAACAGTGATCGGTTCAGCCTCTGCCTACTTTGAAAAGAAATTTACACCTTAGTTAAGTTTCCAAAACTATGGTGGCATGTGGATGGAAAATGAAGGGAGAAATGACACTCAGGATTCTTTCTGTAGGAATAACAGAGTAAAAGATGAGATAACCAGGGTTGGTTGCAGAGGGGATCTAAAGCGAAAACACAGAAGAATAATAAAAACCTGCCTGCCTGCCTGCCTGTATCTGTACACCAAAGGCCAACTACAGCATCCTCCTTTAAGTGTAGCAATGCTGTCTTGTTTATCTGAGCCATTCACAAGCTATTCAGTAAAACTTTGAACACATCATCTTTTCTCCATTGTCTACTATCTACTTATTCTCTCTGCCTCTCCCATCCCAGAACTGGAACTAAAGATCAAATGTAGAGACGTATGCTTGCTAGGTAAGTGCTTTACCACTGAGCTTCCCTTATTGTCCAGCTTCACATCTTACTATCACTCTTTCATTTTGCGCCCCCCCCCCCCCCCGCAATTTATAAACCCTCCCCGGGATGGACCAGGACATCTGCTTGGTTAGAAAATTGATCCTAATTTCCACTCTCCACTTTAAACCTCTAAACCACTATATGTTTCCAAAAGTGTAAAGCATTTTAGACTTCATAAGGGTATGGATTGCAGAGGAAAGTCCTATCTTCCAGTTTTTCTGAATTTTCCTATGTCAACACAGATGCACCTTTATTTTCAAATGATATCTTTCCTTCAGGCTTTAGATTCCTACCATAAGAAGAAGGGGGAAAGGACACGATCATTCTGTTCCCTCTTCATTTTCATAGCTGTCTTCTGAAGCTGGAGATTGATGATTGATCTTTGTTCCACACTCATCTACAGCCTTCTCTGTAGCCACATGTAAATTTGCCAATGGATAATTAAGCAACAGACACATCCAATAAATATAATAAATAAATTTGATTTTTTTCCTCTTAGTAATTGGTTTCATCTGACTGGTTCTGATGGTGTGCAGGGATATATAAACAGGATTAGAAAAAAGAAATAATAGATGCTGGGTCATACAAATTGTATACCCCCTAAGCACTGTGAGATATCTTTGCAATAACTATGTTATTCGTAGGGTTAAAATTGAAAGAAGCAGTTTGTGCTTCCTCAAGATGTTTCAGTGAAGTCAAAACTGAAACTGCAGGAATGACTAATACAAAAAGGGTAAGCAATCACAGAATATATTTCTTCTCTTATATACCCTCTGCCCCCAACTCACTCTGTCCTTTCCTGGTACTCCTACTTAGCTTGTGCTGATAGCCCCGATCCTTGACTGAGGTCTCCAGTCCAAGTTATCACACGAGACAAGACTACATGAATAGAAACATCTTGGACATACTAGAAGACAGAGAATGCACAGATATCTGTGTATAATTACTGCCTAAGCCAATGCAATAAATGAAATTAAATTAAATAACTTTTCCAATATACCCTACACAAAGAACACAGCATTATCTTGCTTTGTAAAGGAGCATCCATTTCTATTCCCATTTGATTTCTTGGTTATCATTTTGACATCAGATTGTTCCTACCACCAAAGGCACGGGACCTGGCTTGTCTGTGGGATCACAATATTGATCATTCAGAAATAAAGTAAGAAAAACTAAAATGCACTCTAGTATAGTTATCATTTTTCTGTATTTCTTCTAAGTAATTTCTACTGAAATGTGTGGTGCATATTCAAATGCCCTGATATTTTGATATTTTTAATGCTTTAAAAATGATCATGGTTAATATTTTAAACCCAGTTGCAAAGAGTCTGTGGTAATAAGTGTGCTTTGGTTGTTTTGATATCCAGATTTCTGTAGACATAGATAAGGAGAGCTTTTATAGTACTGCTTCATTCTTGGAAATTATTTAAAAGTCTAACTTAACTTCTTTTCAACATTTAAAAAGAAATTTTGATGTAGCTTTAAGAAATATTCCAAATACAGCAAGAAGTGCTTAAATCTACTTTTTAAATGATTATTTTATACTATAGGATGTTCTTAATTCTTAATGTCTGCCAAAATGATGTCTGTTTCATTATATACTTTTTCTACATATACTCTACTCCTCTCCTTGAGGCAGGAGAGAGATCAAAACATTAGGTATCAGCTAAACTGTAGGCAACAATAAAAACAGCATTTAAATATAAGCATCTAGCAAATGAATCCTGCCTCTGCAACGATTTACAATCAATACATCACTCTGAGTTTCAAGTTTACCGCTTTCATATAACTAATACTCTGGCTTTAACTCTTACTTTCTAATAAGTAAAGACTGAGGAACCTAAATAAATAAATTAATTAATTTATGACTTATTCTTTTGAACCACATTCCTAAATACATTATGACTTAACGGGGTACACATTTCTCTTTTCTATAAATACAAAGGTTATACTAACTGAGACATATAACACAAAATGTCTAGTCTTATTTATAAAACAAGCCCAAGCTCATAAAGCACTAAAAGGAAAATACTCAAGCAATAAAATAGACTTTCTGAAATCTGAGTTATAAACTTTTGGAAATCTTTATTGGGTTCTCCTGAAATGATAAGAACAAGCAAGCAGGAAAACTTCCTCAAATGTATGTCCCAAAATATGCGGCAGAGCTATCTCCAAGAAGACAGAGTAGCAGGAAATACAACCCACAAGTCAGGAGATCTGCAGATTCATACCCCTTCCAGACTGCAGACCAGTCCTGGGACCTGCACACCTCAGAGGAACTGGCTCTTTTCCCCCACACATAGCACTGTATTTCTCCAAGACTGACTTGGCTGTTTAGTACTTATCATGCATGTATATTCTAGTAGGGGCTACACACTGTTAATAATATGAGAGATGTTGTCAACTGGTCCATCTGGACCACATTGGTCAGAGGGGTAGGGGGCAGAAATCTTTCCCAGGAGAAACAGATTTTACTTTAACGTATCACATGTATTGTTTTGTTTGGGGTTTTCTTTATTAAACTTGTAGAGCTAAAACACCTGCTCTCTTCTCATTCACAGCCCAGTCAACCAGCACATAAATACTCCACACACCCCATCAACTCATTTTTCCTATAAGGACTGTCATTCTATGCCAAGGGCAGAGGGCAGATAGACCAATGGAAGACTTTCAGGAAAAAAAAAAAAAGGAACAAACAAAAAACCAAAAGGAACTTCATTTTGTAGACAGTTTCTTAGAGTTCTTCATGGTTTGCTATGGAGGAACTGATTTTGAAAGCTGTATCGCTTCATGCTCAGGATCACACTGTGGGATATACAATATACTGAACAGATTTTGCAGAGACAGATTTTAGTGAAAGAGTTGTATGCTTTTTTAGCTTAAGAAGCCTTTGGAAATAGCAGCAAGACAACTCTTAATGTATCTAAAATAATTACATTAACAAGTGCAATGTCTTTCTTAGCAAGGAAAAGTGAGCAAGAAAGTAAAACCAACTACATGTTGCTGGTAGTACACATTCTTAAACAATGTAACCAGTTCTTTTCTAAATTAAACTAAAAGCCAGAAATATAAAGGCTACTTTGACAAAGCTGCTATACAAAGAGCAGATACTTCTGTTCTCAGAAGAAGAAATTCTTTAAAATGATTGGTAGGGTAAATAAACATTACATGCAGTATTACCTGGTTACAAAATTTATCTCACTTCATCAAATATTGCTACCCATCTTTTCCCTGAAAATACCATTCTAAAAGGCAAGTATTTAGGTGTTATCTTTTGGCTGAAAGTCTCCTCCACCTCCTTCTGGGTGTGGAATGGAGACTGTGAGCATATCAGGGTTACCAAGAGTCAGTAGCAGATCAAAGACTCTAACTATTGCTCCATGCAAAGTAATGAAGAAAAAAAATGCTTTGTCCCTAGGCATGTGTGAGATAAGGAATTGGACAGTAAGTCTTCCCTATCCAAATCTCACTATCAGTTTAACTTTTAGCCCTCAGATGGAGAGGGATTTTTTTTTTTTAAAAAAAGCCCTTGGAAATGACCTTGATTTTATTTCAGCAGAAATCACTTCTAGAAATCAGTCTGCACAAAAGGAAAAACTACGAATGGGCTGGGCAATGCGGGTCCTCCTATAAAGTACACAGGTACATCAGTGTACCTTTCACTCATCCAACAAAAGAGAGTGGCAATCAATTTTAAGAAACATCCTGTGGGTCTAGCAGAACCAACACTTTGGACATGCAGAGAAATCTCCATTCCTATAAAGATGGAAACAGACTCTAACAAGAGAGTCAGACATGACTGTCAAGGTCTGTGAACCCCGCAGCCTCAGACACCTGTCTTTCTACATAGCTCTCTTGTCAAAAAAGTTACCTTCTCCAGGAAGTGCAAGGCTTTTTGCACATGCTGAAATACCACTAGCAGACCAATTGAGAGTGAACCCCCTAATTTACAATCAAGATCATGACACTATTTTTGATATATTAACCTGAAGTCAACATCAGGCGCAGAAGGTAAAAGGCTCTTAGTGAAGATTTAATAACAAGCTTAATGATAATGATAATAATAATAATAATAATAATAATAAAAGAACATAGCAATGATGCCAACAAGCCACAGAAATGCTATCTATCATAGAGAAGCACGTCCTGGTAATGCAAATGCAGCTACCTGAATGGTACCATAGCTTACCATTGAGTCGAAAACATAGATGTGTTTAATAGGTTAACACAAAAACATCTGAGCATTTTAGAAGTTGCCAGGAAACTAGAAAGCACACAGAGGGTTGGGGTGGAGAAACAAACCAAAATAAGATAAAACACAAAAACAACTCTGCAGGAAAGAAACATGCTCCTTAAACACAATCCTGGTCTTCGTAGGTAGTGAAGCAGCTGTAATGGAAGCTTATTGTGATGTTTGTATTTAAAGGTATGCTTTGAATATGCAACAGTTGCATATTTGGCCCCATGGACTCATCCAAAGAAGCCCTCAGCCTGCTCAGTTATCCCTTAGTGCCCGTGCACTGTGTGTTGTGGACTACTAGCATAGCTGCTCTGCGTGGGGTACACTGTCCTAGATATGGATACAGGAGGAGGATAGAGGATAGTTAGAAACCTTACGGTCAGAGGACTGGGATTCTCTATGTGAATGCAGTTTTGTTTCTTTATGATTCATACAAGCAAATGCTCCAGTCAAAAACTGTTCTAACTGAATGGAAGCAGAGTGTTTTTTCTCCTCCAATTTAATCAAAATGGTAAACTTAAGGGCCCACAAAAATATTTTAAAATGGCATTATTGCTATCTCAAGAGAGTCCTGAATAGGAAGTACTCTCTTTCCAAATAAGATGCCTCTTTTTTATTAGAAGGATACAAAGGCAGAAATACTGTTCAGATCTCAGGAATTTTTGAGAATAGCTTTTGTCAACCCAAGGGGAAACAGAACAGGTGAATCTGCGTGGTGGTTTAAGGTAGATTTTTCTTACGTAAAACAGAGTCTGAAGAGTTGACTTAATTTACAACTGGTTTCCTTTTCCCCTCCTGAATATACTATACTGCCTTCTGCAGTTCTCATGACACCAGCTAAGTTTGTCTCAAAGCAAAGTTTAACAGTATTACTGCAAACCAAGCTTCCTACACCTAGGCAGATTACTACTCTGGAGGTGGCTGCCGTACAGTAGAGGCAGTCTTCGTGACAGAATAATATTCTCCCTGTGCACAACCCATGTGCCTCACTTATAGCATTCCTGACCTGTATCTTCTCACCTGAGTTTAGAGCCCATGCACCTGGAGGTGATAATGCACAAGCACGGCCTCCCTTTCTGCCATACAGCTCCCATGTACCAGTTCATTTCTTCATGGCTTAGCAGATATTTTACAAACCCTAAACCCCTTTCCTGCTAAATCGCTGATTTGCCTTCACTTATTGACCCTTCATTTTTTTTTCTACTGAACTAGAACTGAAAACTTAAGGGGAGGAACAAGGAAGACAAATGAAATATCATATTGTAACTACTCAAAATCCTCTAAAGGACTCAAATTATTTGTCTGCATCAAAGAACTATTAAATAATGATATTAAAAATAATGTTGAACATGGATCCTGGCAGCAAGGGTGACGGAGTGAGGAGTGAATTCTGTTTTTTAAAGAAAAGAGTAAGGGTCCAATTTGCATGCATTATGCTGGATATTCTAAATAATTTCATTCCATGTGTACAGCAGAAACTATTCTCCCTCTCCCCATTTGACAAGAGCTTCAAGTAAGAGCTGAGAAAGGGCTGGTCTGAGGTTAGCAAGCTCTGCATGTTTCACAATTTTGAATAAAACAATACCAGCATCCTCCCTGCTTCTTCAAAGCCCTAAATTTATTATTAAGTAAATTTAGCCAAAGCTCAGTCAGTAGAGTAGAAGATGCACTGAGCCACTTATCTGTTTATTATCTTTGCAAGCCACATGAAAACCGTGTCTATTATTGCTTCCTGCAAATCTACAGCAGTGTAATGCAAAACAGCATTTTTAAGAAATTCTCTTTCAGAAAGCCAAGGATTCTTCCTGCAATTTTGAATATTTTAGCCAGCGTGTACCGTACAGTAGGTCTGGAATCACTGACATTGGTCACGCTGTTAAAACTGAGTCAAACCGCCTTGTAATCCTGGAGAGCCGATAACCTTAAACATCAATGCAATGTTAAAATGAATCCTAAAAGAATCCCTATAATTGCGATGAACATTAGAGAAAAAAGCGGCAAGTCCTTCTGCAGGGAAATAACAGCCGACTCTAACAATCTTTCCCCTCCCCGCCCCCAAACTCATGCAACTAATGATGACCTCCCGAAGTGCCGAATTTAAATGTTCCAGCATTCATCTGAGGATGAAGGGAGAAAAAAAAATACACAGAAAACCATGAAACAAGTTGCAAACTGCACAAACGCAAGGCAAGGGAGAGAACTGCAGCGATTCAGGAGCGATTGCAGAATGAAGAGCAACAGAAAGGAAAAGGGGAAGAAAGAAAAAAAAAACGAGGGGGGGAAAAAGCCTTAAGCATTAAAGAGTAAGAAGTGAAAAACATTTACCAGCAGCTCGGTCAGTAGCTTCGCTCCCTGACACCATCTACATAGAGAGAGAACTTAGCCTAGAGTCTTCGGTCCCAGCTCGCTTTGGAGCAAAATTCCTTCACTTCGAGGGGGCAACACACACCCTCCAGAAAGAGAGAGAGGGAAAGAAGGGAGAAAAAAAATAATCCCAAAGACCTAGCCAGGCTTTCTCCCTCCTCCCTCTTACCCGCCCCCCGGACTCCCCAAACGGTGCTCGCTGCTTCTGCACAGTTCAGGCTTTGCTGCGGAGGCGCCGCTGCCGCTGCCGCTGCTGCCGCGGCGGCGGCTGCTGCTGCTGCTGCTGCTGCTGCTGCTGCTGCTGCTGGAACTGCTACTTCAGAAACGATTAGGAGGAGGACGCCCAAGCACGACCTGAGCCTGCGAGCCACCCAGGACCAATGTGCAACCTGCTCTGGAATCAAACCCATAACACACGCAACGCACACCCTGTGGCTCCTGCACGCGCACACACGCGCCCGCCCGCGCGCCGCACAGACACACACGCGCGCACACACACACATATGCACTTGCGCGGGTGCGCGCGCGCGCGCGCACACACACACACACACACACACACACACACACACACACACACACACATGCAAACACACGCGCACACTGAGGCGCAGAGCTCCGCTCTACCGCCGCCCGCCCTCCCGCGCTGTCCCTCCGTGGGAAGTGAGAGCCAATCTCCTGCCCCTAGCGCGCGCACAGGCCTAGGCTGGGTTGGTGCCTTTACAGCTGACCCCCAGAAAGGGCTCTTGGCTTGGAAAGAGGGGCACTAAGGGCACGTGTACCCCTTTGTCTGCAGAGACACCCCCGCCCCCCTCTTCCAGCCGGGCGTTTCCAAGAGCAGAAACTGAGCGCGCCAAGCCCGGGCCTCATAGAGTTCAGTTCGGTTCTGGGCTTGTCCCGGGCAGGCCCGGTTCCCTAGCTGCACGCACCGAGGACTCTGCTCTGCTAAACCCGATGCACCATGGCTGCACCCGGGGCTCTGCGAACTGGGGAGCATCACCAGCCTACGCATCCTGCGGGCTCCCGGAGCCTGCCCCGGCTGGCGAGCATGCCCAGTGCTCCGCTAGACCCAGACCGTTTCTTCCAGGGTTAGGAATGCAGAGCGAAGCAGAGGAGAGGGCAGAGCCCAGGGAAGGCAGGGTTTCCCCGGAACCTTCTCAGCTGCAGAAGTGCCTACTCTGGATCGCCAGGTGGTGGCCCTAAACCTGCCCCGAGGGCGCGGAGATAAGGAAGGGAGGCTTCCAAGGCTCAGAAAACAGTTTCTTTTCTGTTTGTCAGAAAGAGAATTCCAAAAGAAAGGGCTGATTCCGTTTTGGAATAATTGGGGGAAAATGCAGCAGGGCCTGGCAGTTACACTAGTAACAACAGCTAAACGTGTACTGCCTCATTGCCAGGAGCAGGCTCAGGCTGTGTGCTGCCCATGAATTATTTGATTTTATTCTGTCCAGATAGTTTACGGTTAACCCAAATGCAAATGGGACCCCAGTATACTATACCAAAAGCCAGTCAATTATAACAGGATGCCTCCCTAAATCTAAACTCCGGGTCTGACTCTAAGCCATTGGAGAGAGAATGCAGCACATTTACAAGCCCTGGGCATTTCCACCAAAGGGAAGGTCTGGTGGACGGCTGGTGATAGCATCCTCTGGTCTCTAGCTGCACCTGGCTGGCCTCCAGCAACGCACAGACCTTGAAAAACTACATGCCTGATTTTTGCCAATGTTTTCATAGCAATGACATTAATGCTGCTTATGGTTTGGCTAAGTAGTGTGAGTCCTTTCCTACACTGCCTGTACACAAGAGACCAAGACCCAGAGAGGATGTTACCTTCTTTCCACAACAGGAACAAGGATGTGGTTTACCACAATCCAAGGACCATGCTATTTTGGCTGAAATACATTTCATTCTTAATTGCATCCCGGATAAAGCCATGAGACACAGACATAGTATTTTACTTTCATTCAGCAAACAGGGCGATTTTTCTACTACCATTTGTTCCCTTCAAGGCTCTAAGAGGTGACGGAAGATGACAGACACCCTGCCTGTATTCTTTTGAGTTCACATTCTAGCAAGAAGGTGATCAGATGCTTGTCATGCTAATGAGGAACATATGCAGAGAGCTTGTTAGGAAGTTCTTCTCCTCCCTGCCTTCATCTTAAAAACTTGTATTTATCCTTCGTGCTCAGGAGAGACCTGTGATCTCTCTCACTAGGGCAAATTTTCCTTATTATAAGTTTTCATGACATGTTTGTTTTCTTTAATTTTTTTATAGGTGCAATTTTCCACTTGTGATATGGTATACTTTTTAAGTCCTCTAACAAAACTCTTCAGACTGTAAGCTTCATGCCCGCCCTCATTCCCTGACACACACACACACACACACACACACACATACACACCACACTACTTAAGAAGAGAAATCATTCTTATGTTATGAACATTTTTTTGTATTGCCATCTAACAAATGAGAGGCTGGGCAGGATGTCCAAATCCAGGGAAGTGGTAGAGAAGGACCCTCACTCAGATTTGCCTGCTGCTAAAGTCCACATGGCTAAGGTCCAGGACAAGCTGCCTCTCCTGTTACTCTGCAGCTAATGAAAATTACACGAAAGGGGCTTTAGGGAAGCACCGTAAATCCAGGACTGTGTTACAGAGAAATACAGAGGCAAACAATTCAACATAGTAAGCAGTATTAAGGCAAGCACTAAGATAATTGTAATTCTGTGCTTCCACTAAACACCAGGCAGGCCAATGTTATCTTGTCAACAATTCTGTACAGGTGCTAATACTATGATTTGAGAGATGAAGAAACCAAATTGCCTTATGACTGGCAAAGGTACTGGATTGGGAACCCCAAAGGAGACAGGACACATTAATCTCACCCTAGAGCATCCCCATGATGCCCCCTTCTCCATTTTCCAAATGTCTTATGAGTGATTGGAGAACTGGAATGTGAACTGAGCTTTATCTAAGCAAAACCTCAGAGCTGCCTGGTGTCGCAGGCAGCCTGTGCAGTGTTTGCAGCTTGACAGTGCTGCGGTGCCCAGGTGCATTGGATGTTCACCAGCAGGAAGATCTCCACAGGTGCTTTCCTTTTGCCATTAAAGCTTAAAAGAATCAGAGATTCAGAGACTGAGAGTTGTCTCTCACCCACCATGGCCATCTCAGATGGCAGAGCTCAATTTTAAATGCAGGTCTCTCTTATTTGTTCAGATTAGTGGTTCCCATTGTCATGAATGGGAGAGGCAAAGCAATGGGGCCAACGTGTTCAGAGGCTTCTGGCTGGAGAATAAGGGAATTCTTCCTCACCCTCAGAGGAAGCTCTGTGCATCATCCCTTCCAGCTGCTACTGTTGTGAGCATAAAAAGAGAAAGAGGTTTAGAGAATATGGTATATGGAGGTGTGGGGGAAGGGGTGTCCCAGCAGGCCTACGCATGCCTTCCCCTGAGGGACCAGACACACACCAACATAGTATAGAATAGAGTTTATTCAGGGCATGGGAAGGGGAGTTAAGAGGGTAGTGGAGGTAGAAAGAGGCAGAGAGAGGGAGAGAGTAGAAAAGCAGTGGCCGGCCATGACCATGTAGAGAGAAGGGGGAGAGGAGGAGAGCCCAAGAGGGTCAAGAGAGAGGCTGAGAGTGAGAGAGGCGAGAGTAAGAGAATAAGAGAGAGAGGAGGGGCTAAGCAGCCCTTTTTATAGTAGGCCAGGTCTAGCTGTTGCTAGGTAATGGTGGGGAGGAGCATACCTGGTTGTTGCTTGGTAATTGTGGGGTGTGGCTTAGACAGAATCCTAACAGCTACCATCTAAGTCCCACCTTTATTTTGCCTGGTCCCTCTGTCTTTGCACGTGAGAAATTGAACCCAGAGGCTCACTTCCTTGCTGGTCGGTCACTTGCACTTAACAGCAAGGGGCACAGACCACAGGAAAGACAAAAGGTGCGTTTTGTTTAGCTTTGCTTGCAGCAGAGTGTTACGCATACTCAGTGACAAAGGGAAGGTTTGATTACAAACAGGAAGCTTTTGTTAAACACCTTTGCATTTTGGAGGGTTACCTCACAATGGGCTTGGCGAGTGGGCCTGGGCAGGGGTGACTAACCTATATAAGTCAATCTTAAGACTAAGGTTTTAGATCTTGAACAAAAACAGTGCTGTCTATTGTATTCTCTACCTTATCTCTAGTATCCATCTCCCTGGTTTTTATCCCTTAGCCACACACCTACAAATTGTATCCACTTAATGTACATACTTTACAGCTGTGGGTTTGTGCATCTGACTATACATATGTATCAGTCCTTAACTGTAGATTCATCTTTTGCAATTGTTTAGCTTCTACCTTGCCTTTTACTAAAGTTCTATGAATGAAGCAGGTCCAAAGAAAAGAGTAAACACAAGCTCTTCTTCCCTTTTTTTTTTATCAGGAATAAATATATTCACAACAGAATGCTTCGATGGATAGTAAGGTCCCTGGGATTCCTGATAAGGCCTTCCTGTGTATATGTTAGGTTGATTTTTGTCATGGGGCAGCTGAAGGTTTATTCGTGCTGAGAATAATTCATTAAGAAAACCATGAAGGGCAGCCTGCAAGGAAAACAGCCCTGGACACTTGAAGTATTTCTTAGTTCTGTACTCTGGCAAAAAGATAAAGATTTCTAAGCCTTTTTTGAAAAGTCATTCAGATTGTTTAATATTGCCAAGTTGACAGCATATACAATCACCTGGAACTATTGGAACAACCGAGAGGGATTACCTAGACTGTAGTATCCTCTGGCAATGTTTGGGGTGGGCTTTCTTGATGAGGTGAATGGAAGTAGGAAGAGGCACTCTAAATCGCGGCAGCAGTGTTTTAGGAGGTCATGGACTAGAAAAAAAGAATTTAGCAGCACCAGCTATCACTGGCTACATCCTGACTGCTGAAGCTCCAGGTCCCTCTCCATGATCCCTGCCGTGGGGATGAACTTTCTCCTCAAACTGTGAGCCAACATTAACCCTTCCTTCCTTAAGCTGATTTGATCCTCTGTTCTGTCGAAGCTTGGAGGAATGTGACTGATACATACTGTAAGGCATCCTAAAGTTCAACCTGGTATGCTTTGCTGTTTTGATGGGGAATGAGAGGAAACACTTGGAAATGCGGTCCCCAATCAGCCATATCAGTCTGATGCTGTGGTCTTCACCCACGAGCTCCAGCATTTGCAGTTGTGTACAGAGTACCTCTATAGAAACAGATAGCTACGAAGCATTGGCCATGAAACAGAAGGTGATGCCTCTTTTATGATAATGATATTTCTTTTTCAAGAAATCAGTTAGGTAAAGAAAAAAAATGATGTCTAAGCAGATCATATAAAGGTAAAAATATCAGGGCTTTTAATTTTGGAAAAACTCCCACCCCCATACATTTACCCAGAACCTATTATTTTAATTTTATGCAGCATTCTAACAAGTTACAAGCCCACAGGGAATTGAAAGACAAATGGTAAACCCCTATTATTAGAAAATTAATAACAGAAAGAAACTGAGACTAAGAAGACCACATTTAAATATTCTATAATGCATTAGAAAGTTTTAATTCATAAGCAGAAAACCTCCAGCATACCACATGTCTGTGGAGCGTCTGGTTAGCCAGGAGTATAGTAGTGTAGAATATCACATGATATTAATGACATTGACTTTAAATCTGTGCTTCAATGCCTATAGCATGTGACAAAAATAAAGGCTGGATTCTCAGCCTGTCACTCCAGCTGTCTATGAGATGGCAAAAACTCACATATGTGTTTCCTCTCATAACAAGTACTGCCGGTCTAGTGTTGGTTTTCATCCAGCAGGATATAGGCTGGTTTGTATCTAGTGGGTCTCAAAAAAGGTTTGAAGACCATTAGTAAGATGTTTGACATCATATTGACTAATGAGACTGAGCAGTTACGGCTAATAATGGCAGGAACAAGTATAATACTGCTGAACCTACGCACTCCCAGAACATACCACCTAATTACATTCCTTAATTCATTTCCTGCATCCATCTTCCTACATTTAGATCCTAGCTAAAGTCTGTGACTCTAACTGCCCTTTCTTTGGTCTTCTTTCTGTGCCTTTTTTTTTTCCCACCAACCAATATTTCTCCTCCTCATTCCCACAGGCCAACTTCTCTTTCAATATTCAAATAATGGGCCATTTACTCCAGGAAGCCTTGCCCTAAAGTCCCACCCAGAAAGCGGTTTTTAATGCCCCCCTCAAGACCCTTTGTTCTTCAAAGACCATGTCTTCCTTACATTAATATTACTTGTGTTCTTACTGGACCAGAGTCTCCTTGACTGCAATAACTCCATCTAGATCATCCTTGAATCCATCACTGTGATTCACAGAAAGCCTTGCACTGAATAATATGTGTGCTATAAGAATGTATAAATACAGGAATGGTGGGTGGTCAATATTTGCTGGATTAATGCACATAAGAGTACTGTTACTACTCCCCTGATGTGTCACACGAAGATTAAGTTATGTTTTGTAGGTTAGAAAATAGGCCCAATGTTCTGGAGGCTCTATGAGTAGCCATACTTTTTAAGAATATGATATAAAACACCAGCTTGAGTGACTCTCACAGCACAGTAGATATGGGCAGTTGGTGACATTAACACTTGAACAACAGGAAGGTGTTGTCATGAATTTGTTATGGGGTCAATAAACAAGCAGGTAAGAAAAGTAGCTTCAAGAATCTTAAACAACATTTGGATGTGCTTACTCTCAATGGGCACAATCCTAAAGGCTTATTTGTGCTTGTGGGTGTGTGTTCACATTTGTGCATGCTTGCTGGGTGCACAGAGTGTGAGGGGTGAGCAGAGTTTCTACAAGATCTGAAATGTCTCCAAAAAAAGAAACTGATTCCCTTCAGCGAAAGAGAACACATCACTGAATAAATAATACCTTTCGAGAGGCTTTAATACATTGTAAAGAGCATTTTTACTGATTGGTAGAAATTCTTTTTGATTAATTAATTAGTTAATGTTTTCAAAGCACTTTCAAGATGAAAAACATTTTACGAGAGCTCCATAATTTTTTATTTTTTCCATGCACATCATTTTTCCACATTACTGGGTTTGTTTTTCTCTTGGATTGCTTACCAAACCACGAACCCTAACAGAGGCATGGTGTGGACGATGCTGAGGGAATAGAAATGGAGTTGGGATGACAGTGAGCAGGGAATAAGAAAAAAACAACAATAACCTCAACTAAAACTCTACCAATGTAGTTAGAGTTATGTTTGAAATACAATCCTCTAAGCAAATGACAGGACTGGTGTGCCATATCATTTATTTACCAACCCAATTCTGTTTGTGCCCTAGCAAGCACTATGAACATCTTTTACAAAGTCTGGATTGATAGCTGTGTGTTTAAGGAATGGTGATAACCAACTTTATTAATTGCTTCATACAGTCTGGGTCTTTTTCTAGAACTCTGCATATATTAATCAATATTTTTTCTCTCCAGCAAAAGATACTATTATGATAAGCATTTGCTAATGGAGAACATGAAGATCAGAGAAGAGAATTCAGTCATCCCAGCCATGGGTAGCTTTTATGAGGCACACTCCAACACTTAGCACTTCCTCCCCACTGTTATGTGGGGAGGAAGAAAAGAGTTAATGAATGGGAAAAGGGAAGAAAGAATGAAGAGTAGAAAGTAGAAGCGAGTCTACTACTGAGGCAAGAAAAAAAAGGGCAAATAAGAAGAATAGAATATGAGAGGGAGAGGGAGGGAGAGAGGGGGAAGGGAGAGAGGGAGGAGAGGGAGGAAACAAAGATGTTTATTGTTACTGATAGGAGTTCTGACTATGCCACCCCTCTACAATATGTGAAGCCCTCACTGTTATGGTGAATCTTCAAAGAATAATGATGTAATTTGGAACCACGTAGTGGACATACTCCAGGGCTTTTGTCAAAGAGCATTTGCAGAAATGGCTAACTGAACACCTCCTCTGAATGTGGCAGAACATGTCCTGTACTGAATATCAAGGAGCCAGCAAGCTCACTGCCATCTATTCATGCTGTTCTGTTTCCAAGATGCATACACAATGTTACCGGCTATCTTGCAGTGCCCCTGCCGCCAAGACACAGCAACCTCAATGGACCATAACTTCAAATGGCCAGTCAAAATAGTAACTCTTCTTTAAGTTGCTTTTGACTACAAGATATTTGGTAATATATATGAGAAAAGTAACACAGATACTAATAGATAATAAAGAGAAAATAAATGTGACCAATCTTTCATGTTGGCAAAACTAATCTACTTGGCAAAGATAAGTTCATTTCCAAAAGTGGTCTTTATTCAATGAAGTCTCACTTGATCTGGTATTTTAAAGATGCTTTCTGATAGAATGAAGAGGGAAACATCTTAGGTTTCAATTACCTGTAGAATCTTTTCCTATCACTTGATATCCCACTGAGCCTACGCTGGGCAGTGGTGGTGCAAACCTTTAATCCCAGCACTTGGGCAGCAGAGGCAGGCAGATTTCTGCATTTGAGGCCAGCCTGGTCTAAAGAGCGAGTTCCAGGACAGCCAGAGATATACAGAGAAACCCTGTCTTGAAAAACTGGGAAAAAAAAAATCCCACTGAGCCTGAATCAACCTGGTTATAAAATGGGGCAATACAACTCCAAATCTCCCTCAGATTTATATTTGTTAAAATACATGGGAAGTGTTAGGACCCAAATACTGACAGCCCAGGGTATACCTCTATGGAAACTGACTACTTTGCACTGACGGACACTCAGAGGCCTCAGGAGCAAGCAGTAGCAAGATCTCTCCTAACATCCACACCTCTCCAATCTCCTGCCTCCTCCACTCTTCCCTGTAGAGAGTCCCAGAAGTCAGAATTCCTCTTCCACAAGGTGACTTACGGAAATTAGAAGCTTTCCTCTAAAGCAAGCCATAAAAACAAAAACAAAACAAAAAAACAGAACAAAACAAAAAAGCAAGTTATTTTGATCTCACACTGCCTCTGTAAGAGCTGGATGGCCACAAGAACATTCTGATCCACCAATCTTAGATTAGGAGGTCCTAAGACCCTTATTCCAGAAAGCTTCAAGCCTACACCCAGTAGGAAGGAATAATCCACAGAGACTAAACAGGAGAGCTCTGTGGCTTTGCCCAGTTATCATTCTATGGTTGGGTTAGACTCTGTCTGTTCTATCAATTTTGCTCTCTTTACCAACTCTAAGCATAAGCAGAAATTTAATTTTTGGTTTTAAACATTCATTCCAAAACATTCCTGGTCATATAAAACTACGATGAGACACATTTACAATGCTTTTTTCTCTTACTAGCTTGTTATTTTTTATGGGGGAATTAGCCATGGCCCTTGTGATGGGTAAGGAATGGGATCACTTCTTCCCTCTCCTTAAAAGAGACAAAAATCAAAACAAGACCTAGACAAATAGTCCATATAATGTGGCAATCCTCACAGTTCCCTCCATTCTTTTTTTCCTCTCAAGTACCTGTGGATATACCTATTTCCAAATATACCATCTAATTTAGAAATAATTATGGAAGGAGCAAAAAGTGATGTCAGGCCTTTACCATCACACACCTTAAAACCTCAGTGAAATGGAGAGTGTTGAGGCTCTGGGATGGATTAGCATCTCAGAAAACTGAGAACTGAGAACATGTATCTAGCACAAGGACAAAGGGGGGACATAAGACAGAGGTGCATAATTTATTGGCCATTTTGGCTGCAGGGTTCTCATTAAAGTGAGTATAATTAGCAAATCTCTTTGCAGAGGCACACAGATGCTGCAGCCCTAAAATCAAGAGAGAAATATAACCTGAGCACATCTCCCTGATTTCACTGATCTGGTGATTTGAAGCCCAGGCTATGGCCACCTAATGGTCCTGTCTATCTCATCAGAGAAATGGTTGCTCACTTTCTGGATCAGGGTTAGGGTAGCAGTGATGCTTAAAGTCCTGAGTTAACCCACTTCCGCTTCTGGAGAAATGGTGGTGTCATGAAGCAAGCTGTCCCTGGTAATGCAGGCTGTACAAGGAGATTGAGGGGAAAATGGCAGCAAAACTGATCTTTGTGCTGCACATGCCTGGGACTGAGCAGCAAACATGTTGAGAAGATACCTCACCATTTTTGAGTCTTCAAGAGGCCCTAGGACTCTTCCTTGCTGTAACTCTCACACACTCTACTCCCTAAGAGCTACAGTGTACTGCCTGCTAGCTCAAAGTGTAGATATTGGATATTGAGTGGGTTAGAAGTCAACTATCCATCTTCTTTTCTCTTTTCCCACCTTATATCCTTTGAGGAGTTTGTAGGAATCAAGACACATCCTCAAAGAAGTAAAAGGTTAAGGGCAAGTTAAATCCCTGCCTAGAAACCTGTGTGGAGGCCAGTTAGAAGAGTGTCCAATAGACTATACTGTTCTGACCTTCTCTTTGCTAAAGGAGATAGTCTCCACCACACAGGTTCCAAGAGCATTTGCAAGTATTCTGTGATTATGTCATTGTGACCCAGAGAAGAATGCCTTCCACGGTAAAACGATGTTTAAGATACAAGGATTTTAGCTCTGAAATTAAGAAGCTTGTACGGATTCCTTGCCAGGCCTAACTCTACCCCGCCCCCACCCAGCATACTTTATAGATGCCAAAAAAGGGAAAGGTGCCAGATAATTGTCAGAGAGGATTAGTGTGATCAGTGACCAAGCTGTGAGCCTTCAGTCTCCTGGAAATCCAAATGGAAAGCAAAGCCAGCTCCAAGAAACAGGTTCTAAGGCAAATAGAGAAGTGGCCTTCATCCCAGGGTGGCTGGGTTTAGGCAGCATTTAGCACCCCATATGAACAGACCTATTCTTAGGGCAGACCGGAGAGAGGGCTTTCTGTGAGAAAGACCAGACAGGCAAAGTCTAGGCAAGCCATAAACAAAGTAGCCATTAAGGGATTTAGATTAGGATATGTAATTGCCCCATTCTAACCCCCAACTGAATTCCAAATGCGTTCCAAAGCTTTAAGAGGGCTCAAATGGTTCAGGGCACAGGCATGGCCACTGGGAGGTGGGGGGCAGAAGGGAAATGGGCCAACATGTTTCCAGCTACATTTCAAGGAGAGAAAAGGTAGGGAGAAGAAAGACAAGTTCTACGGAGGAGGGCCTATTCTATATGTCAATGCTCATAGAGTAAAACACACGCGCGCGCGCACACACACACACATACACACACACACAAATAATAAGTAAATTAGAAAAACAGCAACAACAATAACAAAACGGCAGAGATTGATGTGATGGCCTGCATGATAGTGTGGGACAGAGGAAGTAGTGACCTCTGCTTCTTGACCAACCATCTGCTTAAAAGCCGTGTTCCTATCCCTATCGAGCAAAGTTGTAACCATGTGTTTATTTCTTTGATTGCTCTTCAAACTACCTAGACATTTTATTGTATTGTTTTTCGCCATATTTCCAAAGGGCCTTGCCTTTACTAAAAGATCCACATCTACAGGTGCAGTAGGACTTTAACCTTATCTGTTGCAAACTTGAGCCTCAGCAGTGTTCCCTCCCAGTTCCTACTCTTAGACACCCTCCTCCCTCTTTCTAAGTTTAAGAACTCACTGGCAAGGCGTGTCTTTTCTCTTCTTTCAAAGGTCTTTTTGTTTGTTTTATTTTGTTTTATTGTTTTTGTTTCAGAACATTAGTTAGGAGAATGACATTCCTCTGGTCCTTGGGGAAAATTCAGAATCCTCTCTTCTGTATTTCTTATGACTGTACATCCCACTGTACTCTATGAAGCTGTTCTCTTTCTTATTATGTAACTTCTGACCTCAGAGATATTTTTCAGTGGTTTTGCTTATTCAGTTTCTCCCACTGTGTTTAGATAAAAGAATTGATTGCTATTCTTATAGTTCCATGTGTTTTTCTCTTACACAAATTCCATAGTTTCAAAACTTTATTGACAATACAACTTCCACTCATATAGCGTTTGTTTCTGCACTTATTGCTTAACTATTGAATCTACTAAATAAAGACAATGTACTAGACCCTGTGTTATAATTCTCTTAGATTAATCCATGTGCCCATCATAGCCAACCTAAATTTCTATACAACTAGCACATTTATAAGAATGAGGTGGTTAGTGTCCCTTATCAAAACAATTCTAGGGTACAGTATATTTTAAATCTATATTCAATACAGAGTTAGGATTATGCATGTTTATTTGGTACAACACAGGAAGATATCATTTCTCAAGAATTAAAAATAATCTTTCTCCACCAGAATATTTTATCAAACATAATACTTTTGTCCAAGATGACATGGAATAGTTATGACATGATAGCTATCATACTGCTGCTAGATAACCATACACATCTTCCTCGATCTATTAGAATTCCCTTTTAGTTCCTTTACTCTGTCTTCCAATATTCTTGGGAGAAAGTATATTATAGATGAAATAAGAAAAGCCATTCTGTGTATACCGCCTGCCACTCGGGAAGAAAATGTAGCCTATATCTCTATTCAGATACATAATGTGACTCCAAAGTCAGGCTGCTGCAGCAGATAAGGATTCCTGAAAGTAAAACAAAAATGTTTTGAAGATAAGAACTCGCCTACTGAATCTAACCCCAGTCTTGAGTTTCACTCTGCCTATCTGTGAGCAAGGATTCACTCTGAAGCCTCCGAGAACTGCCACACGTCTGCCCCCTCTCTTTCCTAATCTCGTCTGCAGATGGTCCCCAGATTATTACCTTTACCATGGCAGCACATATCACTTCTACCTGGAAGTTTGCAGACATTCATCCTTCGGCAGAACACAAGTCTAACTCCTTCTTTTAACAGTGGAGACAGTGGGAGCCGGGCTGTCCTGTTTCTCTTGCCTGGTGTAGTGCTATGTTTTCCTTTTTTCCTACTAGTTTTGGGATCCTTTTTCAGGCTCAGATAAGCTCTGCTGTTTCCCAGGCAGGTAGATATTTATTGAAGGAGAGGTCCAAGCTGGACCTTCTTCCTCCCTAACAGATTTGAGGGAATAGCAGCACGGTACAGGACCCAATCTGAACAGCAGGGATAGAATGTTCACCTCTTTCTCCCACCCTGACATTTAAGACTACTGTTTATTCTTCACAAATTCTGAGTCTTTGTCCATCCCAACTTTTGCTTTAGTCCTTCCAGCTCTGTACTTTTCAACTTGGCTAAACATTTAAATGATTCGGGGTTGGGGGTACAGTAAAAATCCAACTGTCTGAGTAAACGCCAGGCCAACTGACAGGCACTAGGGTTGGGACAAAGAAGGCCTCAGGATTTATTGTTTCCCCCTTGAAAGCCTTAGGCAGAGACAACCGGCAGCCAAGTTTGAGAACCATTGCATTTTGGATGAAAGTCATGTTTTATTTCAATTATTTTTAATCCTGTGTTTGACTTGAATTTGCTGTAAAGTATTATTGGCTGTGTAGATGGTATCATGCCTGTTTTGAGGATGAGATGTTTCTCGTCTCTTTCCTTGATGAAAGTTTTAATGTTTGTGTAGGAAGTCCTTGTGAATTTGAGTACCAATTCAATATCCAGATCTACCAGGTACTACCATATTACATAAGTCTAGGTATCCTTGAATTTGATTTGGAGTTCCCTTGTGCCTTAGTTTTCATGAATATAAACTTGAAATAAATTTCAGCTATATGATAAGGTATATTTAATGACTTCATGAGATGAATGATATGAAGTACTGAATGCTGGCTCAGTGTCTACTCAACAAATGCTAGCCATTATTGTTATTAATTAGCCTTCTTTGTACATTTCACATTGTATAATAAAGCAGTAAGCAGTCAATAATCATTTGCTGGATGAATAAGTCAATAAATGATGGAGAATAAATCATATTTAATTGCTCTAAAATAAGTCCAGAACAGCCAGTGTTCAAATACACAATTCCAGTTAATGTATGTTAACTATTTACAAGTGCTTGCTGGCATCTTTGTGGCCAGTGTCTTTAGGAATTCAAATCTGAGGGAAGGCAGAAGATATCCTCAAAGACAACAGATCTAAGCCATCTCCCCAGCAATGTTTCATTCTCATTAGTGGGCATCCACCAAAACTCACGAAACTATTCATATCATTGGGGAAGCTGCTTTGATCCTGTGCCTATCTAGAGGATAGATTTCAAATTAACCCAGTGTCAGTGAAGACTGTATTTCATAATTCTAAGAATGCATACATAACTGCATTCATAAATACTGCCTCACCCTTCACTGAAGAGACATGCTAGACACCACTAGAAAGATCCCTGCTTCATATTCATTCTTACACCCACAGAGCATTTAATCACTATGGGACTCTAAAGTCAGGGGGTAACTGGAGACTGTAGCCACACTACATCATGTGATGGAATGGATGAAGTCTGACTATTACCTGTTTGAATAGAGCCATTTTGTTGGATTCCATCCTGGTGGAATGAATAGCCTCTGTCCTGTTTATTGATTACACCCTGAGTAGTGAAGTAGAGGTGGCGAGCGCTGCCCAGGAAAACACTCAGATGCCATTGTGTGCCTTTCATTTTGGCCAGGCCAGATAATCAGTCAGAAATTTACTTTTAAACTCTAAACAACATGTTCGATATCCTTACATCCCACAAGAATAAAATCACGCAGAAATAGAAATGTCTTAAAGTCACTCATTTCCAAGTCCCTTTCACTAAAGCCCAGGCTGCTTCCCTAGTTTACAACATCATTGACCTTCACCTGAGGGGTGGCTCTTGGGTCCCTGCCCCCTCTGCTCTCTTCCTACACAGTCAATAGTATTTTAAGAATTCTATCTGATCGTGGCACCATCAAAAGACTTCTTCTTGTACTTTGAATAAAACTCAAATGTTTGCGGTCCTGCTAGACCACAACCCATGGAGTCCTGGCTAATCATCTGACCTTGATATAGCCTGTGGAGCCCCTCTAATCATCTGACCTGTGTCACTCTGCCTAGATCCCTACAGAGCAGTTGCATGTCTCTCTTCCTGTAACCTAACAGCATACTCATTTCTCTCCTCCTACTTACCTGGAAAACTTTTTTCTGGAACCTTGAAATCCTTCTTCCCCTCCTCCCTAACCCCACCCCCGCCCCAGGCATTATCCTACTTTTCTTTATTTGCTCCTTGGCAATTAAGCACTCACTATCTTTAAGTATTTGTTGTTTCCTGTGTTTATTTTTTTTTTGTTTTTTTGTTTTTTTTTTTTACAAAATCCCATTCAAAGGATAAAGGTCTCATGATCATCTGGCTCACTGAGCAGTCCCAGGAAAAGTTTTGTTAAATAAACAAGTGCCTGCTTTGCAACATGCTTATCTTTGTAAAAGCTATTTATGCACAGCACACTTGGTTTTTAACAGTAGTTTTAACTGAAACTTGGCACTTTCTCACTCAATGATTTTCTGTACCTAAATGGTAATAAATTTTCTGGTGGCTGGGACTATTGTTTAGTACACATTTTCAACCAGGGATACAGAAAAAAGAGGACCTGTCAAGTCAAAAAGAGGTGCCACGAGAACCAGAAGTCTTTCCGTTCATTTCCTGGTGCTTTCATCTCTTTGAATATTGTGTTTTCCTCTACTGTGTGCTTGTATTACTATTCATTTGATAATATGCAACTATATCGATAATACGCAACTATATCAGTTTTAATGACATTGGCATGGAAGTACTTCATTAACTTCATTTATATGAATATATTCTTGTGAGTTAGTTTTCCTTGATTACAAAAAAAATGCTGAGAGGACTTCATGATTCGGGGAGGTAATTTTGGGTCAAAGTTATAGAAGTTTCTCTCCATGGTCTATTGCTTTCAGGTTGCATCATTTTGTACCAAAGGCTGTGTGATGGAGCAGTGTTCATGTCATAGTGACCATGGACCATAGAACTACAACAAAATGAGAGGATCTCAACATCCTTTTGGACGACATTTTCCAAAGGAAATAATGTCCTAACACTGGACTCCATCTCTGTCTCTCCTCCTTCCCTTTTCTTCCCTTCTTGCCTCCTCTGTTTTCCTCTTTCTCTCTTTACTCTCTCCCTCTCTCTATTTCAATTCAATTCTTCATGACATGTTTACCCTGTGTGGCCCTAGATGTTCTTGAACTTGCTCTGTTGACCAGGCTGGCCTTGAACTCAGAGATCTGCCTCTCTCTCCCTCCCAAGTGATGGGATTAAAGGTATGTGCCACCACACCTGGCTTGGGGTCCCATCTCTTAAAATTTCCACTCCTATAATCCTAATATTCCCAGAGTCTGAGGACTAGGTCTTTCATATGTGTTTCTTTGGAAGGATATTTAAGATCCAAACAGTTGTAACATTAAAAATATAATACTTAAATTATGAACAGTTTAAACAATTGTATTAAAAGGAGATATGGTGTATGAGATCATGTTGTGCAGAGTCAGAAAGCAAAGAGGACATGGTCCTCTTTCAATTTATACTACTGTATTACTGTGTCCTATCTGAAAGTTAGGAGTGAGATTAGGGAGGACCATTGCTTTCACTAGCAGGAAAATGGCAGATGATTCTAGAACTAATGAGGGTTGAACTGTCTACTCTCTTTATTTTAGGCAGTGCTTATTCCTAGAAGCATACTCTCATATTAGGCTCAGACACACATAATCTTCTTTACAGGATTTGTGAATTAGAAAAGGAAAGAGATATTTAAAAATTGGAGCATGGAGCAGGAGAGATGGCTTAGCATTGAGAGTGCTTTACAGTTCTTCCAGAGGACAGAATTCCTTTCCTAGGGACCCATGCTGTGCAGCATACAATTACCTGTAATTCCAGATCCAAGGGAATCTGCTTCCTTTACTGGTCTCCTCAGGCACACTGTAGACCACTATACACAGATACAGACATACGCAGACATATCAAGACACATAGACACACACAGACACACAGACACACACACACACACAGACACATATACACACAGAAGTGAAAGAATAATAAATTGGACAAGTATCTTTAAAATTATTCAAATATACATCATTTTAATTAAATGCAGTTGAAATACATATCTTTCAGGTTATAAATAATGAAAACTCTTTGGACAACATACTTTGAACCATTCTTTGTTAGATTGTGCCCAGTGATGAAAACATTCACTGTTGGAGTTCTCTTTATAGTGTGACTTTTCAATGTATACTCTATATCACATCGACTGATCAATTACTGTTCCTTTCTAACTTTAAAGGGTAGATGAACCAACTACAGATTTGTGTTTTTAACTTTATTTGGTAACTTATCTTTAATCCTTATAAGACATGGTAATCAAACCCATTCTGTGAATCAGACTTTGGGTAGTGGCTTTGCCCCCTTTGGTCATCAATTTATACCATATTTTTTAAAAATCATAAAAGATAAGGCAGGTGTGTTGGGGATGTACAGCTGTGTTATTTCTTGAAACAGCTGGGGACAACTTGTCAAAAGCTAAGCTTTCCTTTCTAAATATTGCAAGTCCTGTGTAAGTAGACATAATGTAAGCCCTGTACCCACACTTATTGATTCGGCTCATTGACAGCTGAGGTGTTTAATATATCCATCCTCTTTGTAATGCCATTTTAAAACTCTTTGAGGATTAGGAAGGCAATTTTCTCAAAGGGATTCTTCTGAGAGCAAAGGCCAACTCACCCCGTGTTGGTGAGGGCTCCGACAGAAACTTAAGTGAGGAAAATGGAGCTGGGAAACTGGCAGATATGTTCTAGCCTGCCACAAATAATGATTTTTAAAAAGCCCCAGAAGAATGCGCTTTGCTGCTTTACATAATGCTATAATGCATTAACTCATGTAATATGACTGGTGAGAGTTTATTTATTCATTTATTTCTGCCTCAGGCAAATACTGGATAAATGCTTACAATAGTAGGTTACCAGGTGTTTCGACTAGAGATTAGTAAGCCTTCCTTCCTTGTGCAGTAACTATTTAACTGTTTGCCTAGTTCTAGCCCACATGGAAATTGCTAAAGTCTTTAGTGATTTGCAGAAAACAACAAAAAACAATGGCAAAAATTTTACACAATCATATTAGATTGGGGGAGGATTTGTTGCATATGTACATGGGTAATCAGCTTGCAATATAAATGCCACATGTGTATTGATTCTAGTTTATATACTAGTAGAGCCTCACTTGTTGTCATAATCACTCATTATTTTAACTATTTACTTAACTAGAAAAAACAAAACAAAACAAAACCCCAAAACATTCCAGAATGGAACTCAGCTGCCACACTGAATGTACTCAATGGTGATCAAGATTACATATTTCTTCTGCAGGTTGTCTTAATTATTTTGTGTTATATATCTTTAGGCTACTAAGTATATCTCTATAGTTCTCTCTCTCTCTCTCTCTCTCTCATATATATATATATATATATATATATATCCTCTTCTCTCTCAACTCACTAAAGTCGATGGATGTAAATGAGGCTTGAAATGTTAAACACAACATGTAATACCAAAGGTTTTATATCAATAAATTTCTCCCAAGAGGATCCTAGAGAGATTAAGAATGTGCACAGTGTCTAAATTGTCTATCAGTTACATGAGATATCCCAGCAGTCAATGGATAATTAGCAAGTCACACTAGGAATACAAAGAAAACACAGTGAATTTATCCTGACCGTGTAAATAGACTGGGGGAGCTTTTCTCAGAATTAGGTCCCTATAAAACTAACTGAATTCACAATCCAAAATAACTGCAGACATCTGTCTGCTAGAAGCTTTTATGATTGGGCCTTGAGGTAGTATTTTCCTTACAACTACAGTTGCAACAATTTTCTGAGCCCAGCTGAGAAGCAAAATGTGTAAGGCTAGGCTTTCAAACTAGCCTCTGTCAACTTATCTCAAAACTCTGTGAAATAAGTTTTTCTTAACTGTAATGCTAAACTGATTTTCAGGGTATATTTATACAGCTATTCTGTGTTCCACATGGAAACATTTCTTACTCTGGGTGCTGTAAGCAGGAGGGAGGCCACATGTCACCCAAATCAATGACTTCTAAAGAAGTCATTGGGGTTTCCTTCTCTGTAAGAGTCAAGCCTGCAAGAATGCACCTGAACTTCATGCTTTAAGGAGGTGTTCCAGTTTGCATTGTTACAACACAGAGCAAGTGCAGTAGCTCTCAACCTGTGGGTTGTGAACCCTTTGAATGTGGAGTCACTCTTCTACAGAGCTTATATATCAGATATCCTGCATATCCTGTTATGCTGAGATTCATGCCAGTGCCAACATTAGAGTTATGAAGAAGTAATGAAATAATTTTATGGTTGGAGCTCACCAAAACAGGAGAAACTGTTGTATTAAAGGGTCACAGCATTAGAAAGGGTGAGAATGAGAAAAAAGCAAACTACCAGCAAAAGACAGAGCACCAGCTTTCTCTCACCTATGAGAAATTTGTCCCCATGGAGACTACTGATATCGGGAGATACTTGTGGGTTAAATGGGGCAGGGGTGGGGGTGAGTAGGTACCAAAGCCCCCTATGTTAGAGAAATCAAGAATGCTACTGAATGTTCTGCAATAATGAATGCTCCTTCTCCAAAAGCCAATACTGCTGAGTTTGAGAAACACACGGGTGTAGAACTATCTTGATGCCTCTAATGAGCTAAAATTTACGACTGAATTGTCTAGAAAATTACCTTAAACTGGAGAATCGGCTTGAGTCTGTCCATGGAGGACTTGTCTCAGACCACAAACAATGCTGCTGCTGCTTGAGTTAATCAGTATAAACATGTAAAGGCTATGGAGGTGCATTCTGCGTGCAGGCTGAGATCAGCCAATCAATTGTATCTGCTTTTCATCCATCACAAGGGGCAGTCTATCCCCCCAGGAAGTGACACTGGGAGGTGACATTTTAAAAGGACTAATGCTACAGCAGAAGGTATGTGCTGATTCACTGATGTTGTAACTTTATTCCTGCAGGTACTATTATTTAGTTAAGGTTTATAAAGCGCCGGGGAGATAGGAAATGCCATATAGATGCTAAGCATTGTTACTGTCTTTCTGAGGGACAGCTTCTGTGAGTGATGTCACAGTGCAAAAACACACAGGGACACATCACTTCATCCCCATTTGTGGTTCTGAGGAGAGGTTACCATAATAAGTAATTCACATTGTGCCATCTCCTCTGCACTCCAAGTTAAAACAAATTAAATAAAGCTTAATTAGACAGTGTTTTATGCACTCCAAAAAAAATGCAGCTGATTGACATTCTAAGTAAATACAGGTTAGTTGCTGGAGAAAGAATATTGAAAAGCTTCCAGAAATATAAAATTGAGGCTGCAGTTCTGTCGCATTAAATATATGAACAAGCAGATTAAAACTTGAAAAACATGGTTTGTTTTTTCCAGTTCTCTCTCTCTCTCTCTCTCTCTCTCTCTCTCTCTCTCTCTCACACACACACACACACACACACACACACACACACATCATATATTGTGACATTTCCCCAATGAAGTGCTTGCCATTCTGGCATTTTTCACATCACTAAAATTTGCTTTCCATCCTACAGAGAAGGGTCTTTTCACCCACACTGTGTGAGAATGAACAATAAACAGGAAAATACAACCCTTTTGAATGAGACCTAGTAAAATGCTAATTGTACGGGTGGCCTAAAAATAATCACTGATGCGGTTGCAAATTATTTTAGGTTTAATCCTCTGATGGTGGTGACTCTCTGAGAAGGCAAGCACTCTGTGGGATTTTTGATTCAGGTAGAAACTGTCAACCTGTCAATAGATGCAGTAGTCACATCCCGCCTGTCATGCCTAAGGCGCAGTGAGAGATACGAATACAAGATGGCAGCAGTAATGATCCCATCATCAGAGAACACAAGCAGACACGCTCTACACTTGCATGCATGTGCTGATTGTTTTTTTCTATCAGCTTGTTTCATTTTTATAGGAACCTACAGGAAAACAAAGTTTGTCAATGTAACAAATTCTTGCCACTTTCTTCCTATACCTAGTCAAACTCTTTGGCCTTCCTCTTCATGACTGTGTAAATTATGTTTTCACCCTATCAGAGAAAGGAGATTTAAGTAAGGTATTTACAGTACAAACAAATTAATTTCCAAAAGAAATGAAAGATTACATCATCTACTATGCAAATGATAACATCAAAATATAGGTAGTTATATTATCACACCCATAATGGGGCTAATGTTTCTTCTAGCTTACTCCATAGACCTATGGCACATTACTTAGGTATTAGAACCATGGTAGAATATGTCAAAATATATATATGAGAGAGAGAGAGAAAGAGAGAGAGAGAGAGAGAGAGAGAGAGAGAGAGAGAGAGAGAGAGAGAGAGAGGAGAATAAGAATGCAGTTCAGATAAACAAACTTAATATTGTTGGGAAACTGTAATATTTTCTACCTCCATAATTTCTGTATTTAGTGTTCATATGATTTGTTTTCTTACTTTGAATTATGCATAGTTGTTGGCAACACAGGCTTTTTGTGATACAAATCAGGGTCCTAACCTGACCCTACCACCATCTTTTGACATTCAAAGTTGGCCACAGGAAAAGCAGGGACCCAATGACAGGAAGTCACCAAAGAAGTAGAAGATCAAGACATAAAACCTGAGGACAGATTAAATTTCATCTGCCTTCACATTGTCCATGGCAGTGATTTGATTTCCACCAAATAAATATCATACACCTGTGGAGCAGCCTTCCTCTTTCCCCAAAAGATTATCCAGGAAGAACTTCTCATTGTGTGACTCAGGCATATGCAGAGCTGTAGCTGAAATCATCAACCAACTACTTATGTTTGATTTATTATATATCCTTATGTCCTTTGCCTATAATAGACATACAATGTTATTCACTTAGTGTAGTTTGTACCAAATTCAGAGTTTTGAAAAGAAACCCAACCCTTTGCCTGCTGTCATCTTCTCTCTGCACCCTTATGAATTCTTAGTTCTAGAACACACTCCTCTAATTCCTGTATGTAGATTCCCCAGTGTATCTTAGATGCTATTCTGGGCTTTTTATTTCACTTAGCATGGTTTCAAGTTCTTCCATACCACAACATGGAGTGGCCCTCTATTCCTTCAATGGTCGGGAAGTATTCTATGTGTGGTTAGTCTTTACTGAAGAGCTGTTGTTAAAAACTTTGAAGGACAATATATATATAAACACTATACAAATTCATGGTAGTTGTGTTTGGCCCTCATATCTAGGATTATATATATTTGAAGCATTTTTATTCAGTCACATTTCCTGAAACGATATTTTACTCAAAAGTTTCACAGGTAGCTTCCATATTAAAAACTCATGTTTTGTGAGATATAACTCTAACTCAAAGAATATCAACTTTCTTTTTAAATTCTAGTCTTGGAAATACAGAGTTGCTTAAAGCTGTATATTATGACATTCTTAGAATATTTCCCTTAATACTTAAGAGCTCTTGAAGTTAGCATCTTAATACATTGTTTGCTTATAGTCTCATTTGTTTCAAGATGTCCTACATATAATCTCCAGGATGCAACGACTTATTTTGGTCTCTCTCCATTACTGTTGCATGGTTACATACACACACACACACACACACACACACACACACACACACACACACATGCATATATGAGAATCTAACACTCTCAAGTCTTAGGTCAAACCACAACAATTAATCATTTTGAGTGGAGTTTCTTGGTTATATCAGTTGATTTTAGTAAGAATTTAGAGGATGTTGCTTTGATTCATATAATCTCTTGACACCGTTTCCCCAGTATTTTACTATTTCTGGCTAGAACCCCCATTCTAAGGCATCCATATAGCTGGATTCCTCACTTGCTGAACTGTCACTGCAGTTCAGAGGTCACACCTCCAACTGCAACCCCATTTCAGAAACCCCCAAATACCTTATATTTCTGCCTCATCTTTTTTCCTCTGTATGCATGATCACTTAGCTCTGTTTACCATTGATCTTTCTTCCTAAATTTTAAGACCCATGCGTGCTAGACTGATGCTTAGTGTGGAAACTTAGAACCCAGGAACGTGTATTGTACTTAACAAACTTTCAACACTTGCTGAATGAGTACAATAGTTGTGGAGCAAATTGGCAATGCTAGAACATAAACTAATTGAGACGTAGTTAATCTTGAGCAGAAGGGAATCATAATACATCCACTGTGCCAAGTTTATCTCTGTTAACAAATCATTTAGAGGCTAATCCTTTCCTTAAAATGTAACATATATGTATAATTAGCATCATTTTATTTAAATTCCTATTGTAGAATAATACCTTACAGTCATTTGGCAATATCTGGCTCAGTGGTTTATGGTGAATTGTTAGAGCATCTCTTGAACCTTCGTCCTCTTTTCTGAGTATCCTGAAGACATTTGTAGTAACCACCTCCATACTTTCCTTTGTAACATTTACATATGCATGCCCCAAACACGACTTACCTTTCCTAATCTGTAAATCAATTAAATCATATAAACAACCTTATTATAGAAAACTACTATGATACCATCATAATTTTTATAATTTTGACTGTGATGAGGAAGCTTAGTACGAATTATATAACCACAATGCTGTTAATCAACATTATATAAAGAATTTTTTTTAACATTTCACATTGATATCCTCTTTTCCTGTGAATAAACATTTCAGATATTTTTCTTCCTTACCCGTATGCCAATACTGGATTTTTCTTGCTTTATTTAACTGGCTAAAACTTTAAGACAATAGTGAGTAGAAGTTAACCTCTGTGTTTTTCTTATATCCAACTTCAGAGGAGTGCTTGCCGTATTTTATACTATAGAAAAGTGAGCTGTGATTTGCTTACTTATATTTGTGCATACCTTTTACAAAAGTGAAAAGTATTTCTAGCTTGCTAAGCTTCAGATCAATAAGGGTGCATTATACTTAAAAACTTTGGCAACTCATATGATTGTATACTTTTTTCTGTTAATACAATGATTTCTCCAAGTGTTAAATAAGCCTTGAATTCATGACATAAGTCTGTATTATTTGTTATTAAAATGCTCAGTTTGTATTATTAATAATTATAAGGTTATTTTCAATCTATGTTTGTGGGTGATATCAGCCATTAACTCCCCTTTTTTCCACAATAACCCTTTAATCATGTTTTTCTGCCACACTAAACCCACGAGTGTAGAAAGAATAGCTCTTTCTTCTAAACTTAGGAGGGGTAAATGCTGAACTAACATCATTTATTCTTAAGATGTTTCCTAGAACTTTCTGAGTTTTGAATTTTAGTTTTGAAGACCTTAATTAATGATTGAATGTCTTTAATGATTACGGACATCATAATATCTATTTATCCTCAAATATAGATCACCTACTATATATTTATATTTATTGACATAATACTGTCATAATTTTAATCACTTTCTATACATAAGCATGTAATATTGACCATCTTTTCATTCCTGACATCAGTTATTTATTTGCTCCTTGAGACTTTTCTTGATTAATATCAACATAAATTTATCAATCTTTTCATTTTCTCCAAGATCAGTTAGCATTGCTAATATTCCTATTTTATAGTTCATTTGGCATTGATCTTTTTAATTTTTCAATTTTATGTTCAATTTGAGTTTATTTACTAAATTCTGGAACTGTGGTCTTTCAGTGCTACCTTCCTTTCTAATAAGTATATTTACTAGCATAAATTAACATCTAAAAGGAGCTCCCCAGCAGCCTATTTAATATATCATCATCATCATTACTCAATTCTAAGTGTTTTAATTCCTTATTTGATTTCTTTGATCCCATGAATTTTGTACAGGAGTACTTGTTAATTTGCACATATTGTGGTTTAATTATGTCTCTTAAATCCCACATATTAGAGCCTTAATCCCTAGTATCAGTAGGTATGGCCTCATAAGAGGTATTTAGGTCACGCCCTCCTATATCCTGTTGGCTTTGGCTATTACAGAGAAATTGTCTTCCTGTATTCTTCCTTTCCCTTTTATTTTTTTCCTGTCAGCATAGTACAATGCCATACAAAGTATAAAAATATCTCTATCAGATCATTTCCTTCCCAGTGTTGGGACATTGCAATGTCTAAAATCGTAAGCCAATTAAAGTGATATTATTTATAAATTACAGAACCTGTGATTTTATTTTATATTACCATAAAACAGACAAACTACATTTATCATAAATGTTATCATCACTTGATCTATTTTAGGGGTGGAGATTGAATCCAAGTCTTTGTGCAAGCTAGGCTAGCATACTAACCACTACACTCTACCACCGGAACTCTGACTAATCTCTGCAAGATCAAGGAACAAGAACTGCATTATTTAAAGACTGTTTGAGAGTTGTTTGTGGATCTGTCAAGTGTTCCTTCTGAAATTTTGGATGTATACTTTAGTTTCATCGTGTATGATGCAGTATATCTGTAGTAACAGGAAGCTGGCCTATCAGGCTATAGAAATGTACTACCTTACAGAGTTTGGTTTTAATTATTTTTGGGAAGTGTGAAATAAACTACAGTTGGATAGCTCCTATTGTTGTTCTGTATCTTTACACACACACACACACACACACACACACACACACACACGGTCCTCAACCACATTTGGAAACCTGAAAACATGGCTCAGTATTGGCAAAGGAAGCAGCAGCAGGAGCAGAGTGGATCAAATTGACAGAGGGAAAACCTAGTAAGCAAAGGCAAATCGTCTTCCTTCCACCATGTCCCTTTCTCTTAGCTATTACCCCAAGGTATTGTCCTCATGTAGGTGAGTCTTCAAACACCGATTAAGGCAATCAGGAGTACTGTGTAATTTGTGGCAAGACAACATTGGAACCAAAACTCACACAGTATCTCATTGTTTACTTTCTCTTCTATATTCTGTGTTTTCAATATTTTCACCTCTATGGTTTATTATAAAAAATTTTTCTCCTTGCTGTTGTTCCCTATCACTGAGTCTCTCTCTTCATCAATTTTTTAAGCTCCTGGTTAAGTTACCCTCTAGCAACATAACCTGGTAACATTCCTTTCAGTTCTCAGCTCTCTACATTTTCTTATTTTTTTTATATTTTTATTTTCTTGAATATTACAACTATGTTTCGTTTTAAAACCTTTATATATCTATATATCATAATTTCCTTTTATAACATATGAGATTTTACTTCAATTATATAAACATATACATACATATACACATATACATATATATGCCAATGATGTATAGCAACTGAATTGGCTTTTATTTATGTGTGGTTGACTTTTGATTTTGTGTGATTACTTGTTAGTTTCCTTTTAACAATCATTTTATGTATATGAATTAATCTATTTGCATTTATACTTGCATGGCAGAAGAGGATGGTATTAGCAACTGTAGTAGATAGTTGTACACCACTATGTGGTTGCTGGGAGTTGAACTCAGGACTTCTGGAGTGGCAACCAGTGTTCTTAACTGCTGAGCAATCTCTTTAGCCTAGCTTTTTAGTTTCATAACCTACATTGGTCATGGGATCTTAAAATTATAGAACTAACTTGACAAAGGTGACATTGTTTTTTGTTTTTACTTGCAGAAAAAAAGAGTCTTTAGTGATACCCAGAATCACAATTAATTTAAGATCGATCTGTCCTGTGTTAAGTGTATGTGAATGTGAACTGACTGGATATCATTTTGAGAATTTATCTAGATTTCAATGTTCTATGCATCCAGCTCCTTTAGTCCCAGACCAAGTACTTTAGTGCAACAGTCTCTCCATTTCCTCCTCTGTGGGTTCCAATGACTGGGTCCAGCCCTAATAGCTCTTTGATGCTGCTGCTAAATTTTCAGATTCTAGGTAATCTTGATAGCAACCAGAAAACACAACAAAGCAAACAGTGTTGAGAGTTGAATCCTTTTCTGTACTGCCACCAACTTATAGATCCTAGCCTACCACTGCCTCTTGTTTTCTTTTGGTGTAAATTGGCATTTATTTTAATGTTTCAAAATAGTTTGGATGACTTTATTGGAAAGTTTGATGTTAATTACTCAATGTTTTATTGCTGAGAGCTAAATTCCTATAACATTTGTAACAACGTAATAAATTCACTTTTTGTATTGACATAATATTGTATCATTTAGGACATAAAAGAAAGTATTTTAAATTTTCATGTTATCGTTAAAGAAAGGTGATAAAAAATAGTGTTGCACATTGTTAAATGGTGAAGGCCCAAGAGAGGGTGAAGAACTCTTAATAATTGCAGCATTAATATTACTGGGACTGACTGACCTAAGTGCTAAATTTAATAGTCACACAACATAGAAAAACTAATATTTATAACCATGTATAGCTCATTAATTAAGATTATATATAAATGTATTTTTAGTTCTTCTGAGGCTTAGAGGAATTAGTTGACCTTTAAGTCATGATAGAGACCTATTTTCCTCTCTATTACTTGTTAGATGTGTAACATTTTACAAATTAATAATCTGTGTCTAGGCAATAAAGATAAAAACAGTTTTACTTCATGGTAATGTTATGAAGACTGTCCTATGAATAGGAAAACTGAGGACAATGTCAAAACCACGATTATTCTATTTCAGCATGGACATAGATGAGTAATGTCAGCTTTAACGACTTCCATCACCATATGGGATTTGGTAAGAAAGAATCCCAGAAAGGCACAAATATCAGAAGACACTATCTTATGTGAATACCATATAAAACCTAAATGTTAGATATCAGAAATATATTTCCTGCTGTCCATTGTAAAAACTTTACATTCTGATCTCCATCGACTTTTGAAATGAAATGTACTTCTTGGAAACAAGTTAAGACATGTATGTCATAGCACACATGCCCCTCAGAGTCTGCTGGGTTTTTAAGGACATGAATCCCTGACTGAGATGTGTTCTAGGTAGCTTCAGGAGGCATGCACAGGTTTTCTTGAGACTACTGTGAGACAGACTTTAAATATTCATACTGTGTATCATAAACATAACTTGTCTTAGACTAGAAAGCTGCACACATTACAACTTAATGAACATGGCAAAGTGAGAGAATAAGCGATATTTATGAATGGATTTTGGCTCATACCTGTTTCTGAAATTGCCATTTTCTATACAGAAATAAATTTAAGTGTGTTTACTCTCCACACTTAGGAGCCTCTTTCTTGTCTAAATTAATCTAATCTCACTCCTGTAAGGGATTCAACATGTTACCTTTCTGAAGTAGAGAGCAGTTTGAGAAATGTCTTTATAATAGACCAGATAATAAATAGCTTTGTGAGCCATATGGCCTTTGATATAACTACGCAAGCCTGCTGCTGAAATTCCAAAGCAGTATGGGAAAAGGCCATGTATAAACAAATGGATGCTACATTGTTACAATAAAGCTTTATTCATAAAGCCAGGAGTGGGGCTGGGTTTGGCTTATAGGAAATATTTGCCAACTGGGCAAAAAAGCAACCTTAGGCTTTCCCTACACCGCACACAGGCTTTTATTTATTTATTTATTTATTTATTTATTTATTTATTTATTTATTTATTGACCTTCTTTTACCTTGCTCTGATATATGGCTCTGACTTAGAAAAACTAGGTATCTACTTAGCATATATAAAATTCTGCCTCTCTTTCTGCCCTTTCAACAAAGACAGTGCACTCGTTTCTCTTAACTATAGCTTGAAATCATCACGTGTTTTTTGAAGGCTAGCACTAAGATATTTATTATTTATTTAAAGAATGCTATCTTATGACAAAAGAATGTATGCATTATTCAAACTCGCAATAATTTCTTTTTTGTTAGTCTCAGGTATCTAAAGATACCTTCAGTGTAAGTGTATTTGGAAAAAAAAGTCTTTCCCTTACATTGTTATGCAGACAATCCCAAGCTGTAACACATAGTTTGTAGATCTGATTCTTTTCAGTATTTTCTCACCAACACCTTCTTGAAATATGGTCTGTTATTATTAAGATAACTTGAAAACGACCATACTTATATTTGTAGAGACTGCAGTTTGACATTATCAGGAATAGATCAGATTTATTTTAAGCAGGAAATATTTTTTTCTGTGTGCTCATTCTTCCTCTTCTTCTTTTCTTCTTCTCTTTTTGGTTTGTTTCTTTGCATACATTTGGTGGTGGAATTTGTGACCTGACCCCATTTTTCCTATTCTTTTTTTAGTATTTTAAAAATAATATTTATACTTATGCTTTGAAATATTGATACATTTATAAAACATACTTTGGTCAAATTTATGCACTGCTACCTCCTTCCACCTCCCTCTAGTGTCTTACATGATAATTTCTTTCCAGTTTTATGTCCTTTTAAAAATTGTTGTGAATGATTTTACATTATTTGACAGTGTTGATATGTTTCTCTCTCTCTTTCTTTCTTTCTTCTTTCCTTTCTTTCCTTTCCTTTCTTTTTGTTCCTTTCGTTCCTTTATCTTTCCCTTCTTCCTTCATTTTCTTCTCCTGCTCCTTCCTTAATCATCAGAAAAAGACTGAGTCAGACCCAGAGAGATGACATAGTTGCTCAGGATACAAATTGCTCCTGCGCAGGATCTGACTTCTCCTAGCACATATACTTGGTGGCTAACAACTTCCTGTAACTCTATGTTCAGGAAAAAAATCGCCCTCTTCTGTCCTCCTCGGTCACTGGCAAACCACATACATACTCCCACACAGATACACACATACACATGATTAAAAATAAAATATTGATGCCAAAAATCATAGGCCTACATTGACAGAGACTTTTCATCGGGTCTAGAAAAAATTAATCTCATTTGCATCTATTTTCTTCTAATAAGATGAAAATTAATAAATTTGTGTTAGTGAAATACTTGAAAAAATACTTTTTGCCATAAGATAAAGTAATCCCTATTGAAATTAACGATTCCTGCTATAATATTTCAGAAATAATATTGCCTTACTTTTGAAAGCATTGTTTAATTTTCAGTAAAATATAAATACATTTAAAAATGATTGAATAACCAGAAAGGATTTCCTGAAATAAATATTATCATTGATAGATTATCATCACATCTTATTTGGGACAACAGTAGATATTCATATTAGAGACTTTTGATTTATTTAAGAAATGATGTCCCCATCAGCCCTTTGGACTG
Organism: Apodemus sylvaticus; assembly: GCF_947179515.1. Lineage (NCBI taxonomy): Eukaryota > Metazoa > Chordata > Mammalia > Rodentia > Muridae > Apodemus > Apodemus sylvaticus. The sequence goes on along the minus strand of NC_067481.1, from coordinate 88,314,860 downwards.
ATCAAGTGGTATATATGTCACTACAGGTATGAAATATATGGTTTTGTCTTCCCAATTTTCCAAATTATTAAAATGGCATTATTAGGAAAACCAAGTACTAATTATCCTGGTGCTTGCAGACATCATAGACTCTTCTGTGTCATCTGTGCATCATCACACACGTTCATTCACTTCCATTTACCTGAAACCAGCATTGACATCAGCAGTAGCAGATTAGAAGTAATTGTTTTTTCCAAGTAAAATAATGTTGGTAAATAGAACAGCACAGCCAGCACTAAACTAAACCTTAATGGAACTGATGGAGAGTAGTTTTTTTTCTTTCTTACAGATAAATCCTGACTCATACCTGTTTAAAATTATGAAGCTTTAATTGGTAACACTGTAAGTAAAATTTTTTTTATTCTTTTAATATGCAAAGTGTTACAAAAACATTTGCTGTGAATTTCTCTATTTTTAGGCTGGGTTTTGTGTTTGTTCAGTCATCTAAAAAACAAAAAATATCAGTGACTAAAATTGTGACTCCTCCCCTCACTGTTTAATGGAGGACAGAGTGAAGGGATGGCTCCACTGTAGCTGGTGGCACGTTATTTAATAATACTGACTTGTATGATTCTGTCTAACCCAGTGTGGAGTCTCGAAGGGCAAACCACTTCCATTCTCTGGGCCAACACACACAACACACACACACACACACACACACACACACTTTACAGCTGGTTAACAGAGAATCTGGAGATGTTGTCTGTGCTCCACCGCTGTGCTGTAATTTAAGCTAGCAAATGGAATGCCCCATTATTTGCTTTGCCCTTACTTTCTTCTAAAGGAAGCCATGATAAAGAGCCTCCGCACAGTCGTCTCTCCTCCCTTTTCCGTGATTCATTGAAGATATTTCCCTCCCTCCAGGAATAGGCAGTACACTATTTCTTGAAGACAGAATGAAACATTTTGTTTGAGGGATTTTTGTTTCTATGCTTATTCGTAGTTTTGCCTTTTGAGGCAGAGTTTTATTTTACAGCAAAGGACTAGTCTTGAACTCATACAATTCCCTTGCTTCAATCTTGTCATGGCTGACCTTATAAGATTGTACCATTGTAATACCCACTCTGAAATAAACTACATTTAACAGAATGAGTGATTGAGCTACTTGGGAATAAATGAACTGCCTTTTCAATGCCAGTCCTTTGTTGATCTACTAATCATATTATAACTAAATAGTAACAAAACCTACTCAAATGACTTGCAATTCTCTCTCCCTCCCTCACCCCCCTCTCTCTCTGTAGAATATTAACCTGTTCATATGGGTTTATGCACTTGCTTGTAATGTATATGTGCAAGCCTAAATTCAATGTTCGGTAACTTTTATCACTACAATTTGAGAAAGCATTTTAGCTGAAGCTAAAGATTATCAATTCATCTGGGCTGAGAAAATAACAAATCTAACAGATCTAACTAATCTGCCTCCCCAGTATGAGCAGGACAGACACATAGCCCTTGCGCTCAGCTTACATGTGTCCAGGGGACTCAGACTCATGTTGTTGTCATGCTTGGGTGTCAGCCATTTTACCAAAATGGGAATCATTCTTATTTGCCATTTCAGCCTTCTCTTCTTTCTTCCTCCCCTTCTTCTTCCTTCTTTTACAGGGATTGAAAATTTGGAGAGCATTGAGCATAAACTCTCACTGATGCTCAAATTTGGGCTCCCACTCCCATTTTCCAAGCAACACTCGAAAGATAAACATTGGTTTTGCTACTCCTTAGGATTTAAATTAACACGAAATGGGCTGGCTATCTGGACTCCGCTGAAGTTCATTAAGGTACCATTATTTCTTCTAAAGATTAGAATCCAAATTCTACTTCCGACCCTGACTGGAAACCTGACAGTCCTTAGAAGCTACCCAAAACTAGTCATTCCAAGGAAGCCACTCGTAGCTCCTCCACGTGGGCCTGTCAATCACTCATCCAGGATCCTAGAGCTACCCATCCAAAAGTGAGTCACCTGAAGACATGCAAAAGAGAGGAAAGGTCTAATTTTCTCCTTTAATATGATAGTGAATTTGTCACTCCCTTGGGTCAGACACTTGCAGAACCTCTGTCCAGGCCTACAGAGCTTGTCTGTGTTTCTGAGTTATTCAGAGAAACTTCATTTTTTTTTCCTTCCTTTCAAGTCTTTTTTTTTTCAGGTACCAGCAGATCCTGGACATGATTGTCCTCATATTGTACTTTTAAACTCCTTCTCTGAAGCTATCTCCTCCCTCCTCCAAAAGTGTTACTTGTATACTATGTTGTTGATGAGCAGCATATCAGTCCAAGTAAGACAGTGCAGCTTTTTCCTCTTCCTCCTCTCCTTCCTCCAAATGGTTTCCTCTGAAAACCCCATATGTATCCCATCCCCTCTCCTCCTGCTCACCAACCCACCCACTCCCACTTTCCTGTCCTGGAATTCCCCTACCCTGGTGCATCGAGCCTTCACAGGACCAAGGGCCTTTCCTCCCTTTGATGTCTAGCAAGGGCATCCTCTACTACATTTGCAGCTGGAGCCATGGGTCCCTCCATGTATACTCTTTGGTTGGTGGTTTAATCCCTGGGAGCTCTGGGGGTACCTGTTGGTTCATATTGTTGTTCCATCTATGGGGCTGCAAACCCCTTCAGTTCCTTGAGTTCTTTCTCTAGCTCCTCCATTGGGGACCTGTGTTCAGTTCAATGGTTGGTTAAGAGCATCCCCCTCTGTATTTGTCATGCACTGGCAGAGTCTCTCAGGAGACAGCTATATCAGGCTCCTGTCAGCAAGCACTTGGTGGCATCCACAATAGTGCCTAGGTTTAGTAACTGTATATGGGATGGGTCCCCAGGTGGGACAGTCTCTTGGATGATCTTTCTTTCAGTTTCTGATCCACAAGACCTAACATCCTTAAAGCAAGAATTTCAATTTCCCTGATAACACATACTCCTCATTCCTTCCTTTCGGCATCTACTACCACACATTAAGTGCACACAGATATCAGCAACCACACACTAAGTGCACACAGATATCTGCGTTCTGCTTGCCGTTTGTACTCTATGATGCCAAATTTTGCAGTGTTTTAAAACAAGAGCAGAGCATTTAGAGGAATTCTAAGTAGCCTGTCACATGGGAATGAAGACATCATAGCATCAGGAACAGAGTCTTGTGGGAGAGACGGTTCCTGCAACCTGGACATTGGAATTGTTCAGATCATTCAGTTTGCCTCCAAGAAGGTTCTGAACTTTACTGATGAATTTTATTTCTGTTTCTTAGTGAGGAAACGTGGGAGAGACATGGGCTGTCAAAGGTGGCAAAATGGGCTCCCAGTAATGGTGCTGTCTTATTCCCAGAAGCCAAGAGTTACAGAGGACAAATAGAAGGTTTTGTGTATAATCAGAGTGAATAGGGGAGAGGGGAGAAATCCAGAGGCCCTATAATATGCCTAAGTTGGTGCCCTCAAGTGAACTCCTAGCTTTAGGCCTCTCCTATCCTGAAGGGATAAAGATGTTACTTTCCTGTTGGTCTTGACATGGTCTTCTGCCTTTACCAAGGTGTCTTTCCAGAGTATGAGCTTGATAATTCCCAAGCAGTAGCCACCCATGTCACATTAGAAACATCTGGGTCACCCCCTGACCCCGGCACTCTGGTCCTGGAATATAATATTTTCACAACTTGTGATTGTATCTTGTAATAAAGAGGTCAAATTTGTGCAAAAATGGAACCTCAACAGACGTTACCACTACAGGCGACATTTAATTCTTAGAGCTGGACTCAAGATTTAGTGTTTAACTTGCAATAAGAAAGCTTTCTCCAGCTTTTCATATCTGAATTTTCTTATGACTTCAAAATGTCACAAATCCTATACTTCATTTTTTAGTATTGGTTTTAGTTTCATAATGTATATATACAATTTATACCAATTATATACATTTAAAATGTTTTAAAATAAGAGATGATTCTATGGTTACTGTTAGAGATGCTAACCGTGAACTGCTCTTACAGGCCACTAGGCAGTCTTTAAAGTTCCTACATTCTATGAAAGAATTTCCTCAGTTAAAGACACAAGAGAATTCCAAACTAACAGTGGGCCACTGTGATGGCTAAAAAAAATGTTGGTTGATCATCTTGTAGTTATTCCTTTTATTTTTCCTTTGCAATTTTCCCCCCATCTTTCACATTGCACTGTTTGTCAGGGACTCTGTACCTTCTCTGGGTCCAATAAAAAAGTAGAAATGGGATGTAGCAGTTATTTTTCTATTGCTGTGTTATAACACCATGACCAAGGCAAGTTATAAAAAGTGTTTACTTGGGCTTGTGGTATTGCATGGATAAGAGTCCACTATGTCAGGAAATTTGGCAGCAGGGAGCAGACATGATGGCAGGAATCACATGTCTTAACACCATGCAGGAAACAAAAAGAGCAAACTGGACACGGTTTGTGCTTTAGAAACCTCAAAGCCAGATACCAGTGGTGTATTTTCTCCAGCAAGACCACACCTCCTAAACCTACCCAAGAGGTACTACCAAATGGGGATCAAGTATTCGAATAGCTGAGTATATGGGGGCACATTCTCATTAAAATCCTTCAAATCACTATATGGAGAGAAGTCTTAAGTTGTTAATTTATTCGAGGCTCCCTCATTTACCAACTAAGTACTGACTTTTCTTCAGTAGGCTAAGCCTTTCTGGGCAGAAAGAGAACATAGTCTATTGGTTTGCTATGGGATAGTTTTAGGTGAGATTTTCTTATTCCTAAAACGGAAAATATTATATTGTCAGGATCATTTTATTTCTTCTGTTCTTGATTTTTGGAGTTTCCATAGATGCCTGATAAAGATGAAGGGCAAGTCTTGGAGCAAATTTTAGAACCTTGGCATTCTTAAGCAGGTGGATTATTCTAGCAACCACCTTCCCTCTGGGCTTCTCCTTATGGGAGATAATAGCTTCTTCTTGTTGTTTAAGCCAGATTTAATTGAGTTTCCCATTACTTGCAGCCAGATGCAAGGGATAATAAAGATAATGTAAGAACATGCATTTGAAGGTTCCCTGGAACATAGTGGGAGTTCATTAAATCTATATTTAAAACCAACTTGAAATTATAAAGGGATACATTTAAATAGCCAATGAAATTATTTTAAAAATTCTACCTTTCAAAGGAAAATGAGGTATGATTCTTCACCTACTTAATTAGCCAAAATTAAATAGAGGATAATGTTCAGTGTTGCTGGTACTGTAGGAAAATTGTTCTTTCATGTGCTACTGCGAGTATGTAAATGGACACAAGGATCTTAGAAGAATGTATTATAGACACGGCTCTTTAATCAGTAACCTCCAATGTGGAAAATTTACAATAGAACCTCAGTATAATATTTGCATAAAATAGGCAAAAAAATTTTTAAATCCCTAAAATATAAGGTTGTTTAAGTGAATAACCTATGCAAAGTACTCCCATGAGTCATATAAATATTTTGAAGAATTAAAAAAAAATCCACTAATTACATTAAGCGATGCTTTCAAAAATTCATGATAATAGTTTGCATGTATACACAGCCAGTCTCCTAAATCTTGTACTTCTTGCATGGCTGCTCAGGGGAAGAGGTAAGGCATGAGTTAAAATCAATGAACCAAGACTGACAAACTGTTATTGGAGTACGTGCATTATACCGGCAAGTCTGAGCACCATTCTTAGCGTTTTGTTTGTAACTTCATTTCAGGATTCAATTTAGAATCTGACATTTATTTGTCTCTTTAGATCCCTTGTGGCTGTGATGGTGTCTCAGAATTCCTGGTATTTGATGACTTTGGAAGTTTTGAAGTGCCATGAGTAGTAAGTAGTAGACTGTCTTTTAACTGAGATTTTCCCCAGGAACCTTCTACCACTGTGGATTTAGGAAACAGTCATAAAGGGTCACTTAGGCCAACCATGTCGATGAAGACTGATCTCTGTTAACAATGAATGTGGCATTTGGTTGGTTGAAGTAGGACTTTACAATACTTCATACTAGATTCTGTATAATGATTACCATATGTGTATGGAATTCTGTCCCAACTACTTGAAGGTGGAGTATTGATTTATATTCTGTACATAGAAATTGTTGTGTATTTCCCATGTATTTATCCATTTACCAGTGTACACTGTACATCTATCGATAATTTATCTTTGGAATCACAACTTAATTATTACATTATTTTATGATTGTTTCTGAAATCCCCTTAAGCTTTGTGCATTTTGCCCTGTTTGGTTTGAACATTGCCAGTCACTGAAAATTAGCTTTGGTCACTTTCTTCCTACTTCTTAACTCACTTTGTCTCTCAAGAAACCCTCATTTCCTCTTACTAAAAACATATTAAAACCAAGGTCTTATAAAAAATAAAATACAAAATAACAGGGAACACAAGATTTGGCTATTAATGTTGCTTGTTACCATTCAAGAACCATTGCTTCTGATTCTTGGTGAAAAATGAAATGTCTTTTGAATTAGTCTCTCCACTCAGGTTGGTAAATATTCTTCCTATTTAATGCCCAGTAACTATTTTACTGAGAGTTCACAGTGATGTCTCCTACTTGTATCCACTCTATATTGATCATGCCAACAGCAGTCCCTTTCTTACTTGTAAGCTCTTCTGGACGCTGAGAAAACTTGGTTCTGCTTATTGCCATGCATTCATTTGGGTGCTCCAGCCTAGGATCTGCATAAAGTTCTTTTGTTTATACTGGAACTGATGCTCACCCCTTAGGGAATCAACTTTATCAATTTGAATAAACTGCTTATGCAGACCGGGTTATGATTTTAATCTTGTAGATTATATTCAGTTCTTTAGGTCAGCATATTTTCTGCTAAAGATACAATAAAGTTATTTCAAAGATTTATAAAGGACTTGGTCGTTTAATTATGTCCTGATTTCCATCTGGAATCCTCAAGATAATTTATAATGATTCAATCTGTCGCCAACACTTTTGGGTGGGATGTATGGGTCTGATTCTGATCTATAACCTCTTCCTTTTACCTAAAATCTTCTGTTGGCACTGTTACTGTTGTTTCAACATTGAGTTATGAAGTACAGGTTTCTTTAGGGCATCACTCATATGTGATTCATATACTTTGCTCCTGTTCACATTATTACCCCTTCTCTTCCCCCTCTTCTCCCATTGGTCATTGTTCATCTGACAAAAATCTCTCATTTCAATCCACATATCACATATCTGTTGAAAACATGTGAATTTGCCTTATTCTACTTTATATGATATTGATGCGTGTTTGTCTGTGTTTGCATGTGCCTGTGTGTGACTCCATGGGGGTGTGTTTGTCAGTGTGTCTGCACACATTGATTTCATTCATTCATCTCTTAG